>NC_090725.1:172645465-172760665 GCF_036898095.1 Palaemon carinicauda
AATTGGCGGAATAAGGGAGACCAAAGACCTTGAACTTTCCTGAGCTGAGAATAGCCGCCCCAACCTGATAGGGATGCGTCCGTGTGAATGATTAACTTCGGAGGCGGGAATCGAAGGGGAACTGACTTTGACAGATTGTTGGCTCTTGTCCAAGGAAGAAGTCTTTCCCGTAGAATGGGAGGAAGGCGGACTTTCCTGTCCCGGAGCTTCCGGTTCGCCCTCGAACGCCAGACACGATTGATATCTTTCAATTTTGCCTTCAGAAGTAGATCCGTCACTGAGGCAAATTGAAGGGACCCTAGAATCCTCTCTTGGAGACGTCTGGAACTTACTTTGTCTTTGAGAAAGCGTTTGGTGTTCCTTGCAATCTCTAACCTCTTGGGTTTGGGAAGACACAGAGTATGAGATATAAGATCCCATTGCAGGCCGAGCCATTGGAACTTTGATTTCGGAAGAAGACGGGACTTCTTGAAGTTGATCTGGAAGCCTAGAGATTGAAGATATTGGATGACTCTGTGAGTGGCTTTTAGGCAATTTTGGGAGGTGTCTGACCAAATGAGCCAGTCGTCCAGATAGGCTACTACTTGAATCCCTTGATTTCTGAGTTCCTGAACAGCGACTTCTGCTAACTTTGTGAAGATCCTTGGGGCGATGTTGAGCCCGAAAGGCATCACTTTGAAGGAGTAATTTTTGTCCCCTAGGCGGAAGCCTAGATACGGACGGAAGTGTCTCGCTATCGGGACGTGATAATAGGCGTCTGTAAGATCGATAGAGGTGGTGACGGCCCCACGGGGAAGTAAGGTCCGCACCTGCGAGACGGTAAGCATTCGAAACTTGTCGCATTGAATGGACAAGTTGAGAAGGGATAGGTCTAGAATCACTCTTCTCTTGTCTGAATCCTTCTTCGGGACACTGAACAGCCGACCCTGAAACTTCAGGTGTTTCGTTTCTTGTATGGCGTTCTTTTGTAACAGATCCTGGACAAATTCGACTAGGTCCGGAGTGGAATGTTGATGAAATTTGTTCGGAGGAGGAGGCCCTTGAATCCAACTCCACCCCAGTCCCTTGGAGATGATACTGAAAGCCCAGGGACTGAACCTCCATTTGTTGCGGAAGGCATAAAGCCTCCCCCCTACCTGCTGCACCTCAGTATTGGCTTGAGGAGTTGCCTCCACGTCCGCCTCGGAAGTTCTTTCCCTTGCGAAAAACTCTTCCTCTACCTCTGTTCTGGTTTGAACCACGGTGGTAGCCTCTACCTCTGTTATAACTCTGGGAAGAGCTAGGAGCCTCATAAGACTGGTTAAAGGCAGGAGAGGTGGTGGAGGCACCGGAAAGCTGGCTCTTAGAGAGCAGAACGGTGACATAGTCGTCCGAAGGAGCCTGAGAGGTGGAAGGCTGCGCAGGAGCAACGGGAGATGGAGGAAGAGGCAGTCGGAAATTGGACGAACTACTCTGCTGTTGCCTGAACTGGGTGGAGGTATACGGGCGGAGCTTCTTCCTACCCCGGGCTTGGTAATTTGCGGGGTCATATTTCCGTTTAGGAGTCAAACCCCAACGGGCTTTAAGGCTCTGATTGACTCTAGTGGCCTCTGCCAAGACTTCCTCCACAAGATCCTCAGGGAAGAGATTTGAACCCCAGCAGGAGGACCGGATAAGCTTATTAGGCTCGTGCCTAATAGTCGCCTCAGCCAGGACGTGTTTGCGACACCTACGTTTAGCAATAGCGAAGTCATAAAGATCATAATACAATGACTGCAACGTAGCCTTATTGAGAGACTTAAAGATACTCTCAGTATCATAAGTCAAGGCTATCGACTCCGTGGATGTGGCCAAGTTCAGAGTTCGGCCAACACGTAGGCGGGAATCATACTCCTGTTTAATGAGGGATTCCGGTAGACGGGGAAGTCGCTCACTAAACATAACTGAGGCACAGTCCGCTGATAGCTTGCCAGAGGTAAAAGTGGTATGGACATTGTCCCAACACTCAATGCCATAAGGAAGAAGGAGGGAGATCGGATCCACCTCTCGGATGGGAGGCAAGGGCTTCTCCTCCAGAGCATATTGGAAAGCAAGCTCTGCTACCTTATTGACGCATGGAGTCACGGTGTTTTTGTCCATTAAAAACATTGTGAAGGAACTCTTATACGGCGTCAACATGGTGTTGGTGCAACCAATGTCGTTCAGGAAACTAGCCCAAACAGATTGGGCTTGTTCTTTTGGGAAGATGACGGTCTCTTTGGGGACCTTATCTAGCCGAACCAGAGCTTCCTCGGTAAGCCTGGCATAACCATGAAATGGAAATGCCAGACCAGGAGGAAAGAATTCAAAGTCCTCTAGAGGACGAGTGCCAAGACCTTCCAAAGTTAACATTCCGTCTGAGAACGGAGAATGAAGAGCCATGCGCCAAGGATTATTCTTGGTATACGGCGGAAGCTTAGAGGCATCCGGGATGAGAGAGCTTTGGACTCGCTCCGGAGCACCTTGCTCTAATGCCCCAAGTCTCTGACCGATGTTAGAGAACATCGTGTCCATCTTGGCCTGCATTTCCGACACCAACTTAGCTTGCATCTCCGACACAATGCGAAGCATGGCTGATTCGGAAAGGCCCGGGCGAGGAGCAGGAGTGGCGGATTGTACTCCCGGGTCGTGAGACTTAGAGGAGGAGCCGGAAGCCTTAGATGACGGGTTTGTATTCTGCTTAGAACTATGGGAAGCCTTGTGAGGCTTACGAGCTTTAGGTAAGGTTCTAGATGTAGACTTATCCTTGGGGGGAACCGGGTGCGATCGTTGAGACGAATCACGGTCCCCGGAAAAACCATGAGAGGAAGAGCGATCAGAAGAAGAAGAAAGAGCGGGGCTGAGGATAGGAATCTCAGCGCCGGTAACACCTGCCTCACTTACCACCCTACCTGCGTCCGGATCATCCAATAACATGGGTTCGACGTCCAGGTTCATGGAAGCAACATTGTCTTCCAGATTTCCGGGGGCATCCGACGGATCTTGATCTTGATCAATAAACCCCGCTATGGTGGCATCAATGTGGGCAATGATGGGAGCTGCAACATGCCTAGCCACAGCGGCTGAAGACTTGGCGTTAGGATAGATCATGGCACAGTAGTCTTCAGACAGGACGTAAGGCTGTTTAGTTTTGACGTTTCGGGCAAATCCCCTAACCCACACTTTCAGTGTGGCCCGAGCCGCAGTCTTCTGCTCCGGGGATGCCTGAAATAATAGTGGGAATTATAAAAAGGAAGATTCCCGGTGGTCCTTCAAGGCCATAGAAATCTTACTAAATAGTGTATATATACCAAAAAGGTAAAATAATTAGAAAGGCAACATAGCCAACGGGACTCACCGAATCAGATCCGAGGGTGGTGATGAGGTCAAAACAGACCATACAGTTATCAGGGTGCCAGACCACTATGTCCTCCAGCTGAACTCCGCAGAGGGCGTGAGACCTACATACGGTATGGCCACAAGGCTGATGAAGAACAGCCGCACAGGCCGTCGTCTGACAATGCACCATCTATAAAAAGAATAGTATATGAGAAACTGTAATTCTCTTAAGTAGGCCCCGGGTCCGGAGGACCCGGGCCTTAACATAAGTCTAACTTAAGACTAGAGCTTAACTGTAATACTCTTAAGTAGGGGCGGGTCCGGAGGACTCGGGCCTAAACATAAGTCTAACTTAAGACTAGAGCTTAACTGTAATACTCTTAAGTAGGGGCGGGTCCGGAGGACCCGGGCCTAAACATAAGTCTAACTTAAGACTAGAGTATAGCTATCCATTCCGGTCGAGCCGGGATCATAAAAAGGATGTAACAAAGAATTAAGACACCTAGTGTCTGATTTCCCGGAGCGAGGTCAAGCCCCGGGCCGGGAAATAAAAGTATAACCATAAACCAATACATATAGGAACTCCGGGATAGTGATCTGTCATATATAATCCTATATAATCATAGGACTGTTATAAATTAATAGGGGGGCGGAACTGTAGATAAGAACCGCCAACCGAACCCGGAGGGTTTCGTATAACATAATAAAAGTGTGATAAGTGAATATAAAATAGGGTGCACCGGGATCCAACTCTGTTGACCGGTGGCCAACCCGTCTAGACAGAGACGAACCCGCCGGGACACCCGGAGGACAAAGTCCATACACACTGAACTACCCCCTCTAAAAGGAGGGAAGGCAACGGTCCCCTAGGGGAGGGGGGAGAGAAGCCTAGCCGCCCACCTAGCGAGAGGGGGAGCTTGGGGGAGGATCACGTGATACGGAGCAGCAGGGCTACCAACTGACGATCCCCAACCAGACAGATCAAACGGAGTAATAGCACAAATATTCATTATAATAGTAATAGCGTTGAACACTTATATAAATATACACATAAAAAATTTAGGGCAAGGCATGCAACATAATAAATAAGTCACAAAGGACACACCTGATGACTTATAAAATAAAATTGCCGCCTAGTAACGAAGGTCGGCAAGCCATAACGATACGTAACTGATATCGGCCCTAAAAATGAACCACGAGGGTTCTAAACGCTAAATAATGAATATCCACAATAACAAATAACATTTAATTAATAATAAAAATAATACACATAGTAACACCGCGAGTGAAACTAAAAGCTCTCAAAACAGGAGTACCAACTGTAAGCGGAATCAAGCAAGATCGATATGAACGAAGAGAATAAACTCCTATAATTTAGATATTAAACGATCTAGATTGCTCAAACCACAGCAAAACATAGCTTGGTACTTAACTTAGGCGGTGTCTCCTGGGAAACCGATGAAGAAGCCATAATCCAGTGGAAAATAGCGAAATACGAGAGCACAACAAAAAAGCGGGTTACAACACAGGCGTGCTAAAAGGAGTTAGGTTCTGAGCGGATGCAGAGTTGGTGGTGCCGAGTGAGGTTGAACGGCTCTCCTCTATTGGGGTCTTTGTCGTGGATGAATCTAAATAGTGCGGGACCTCTGGATTATACGCCCAATTTTATACCGACACCAATAGGTGAGCGAGCTAGTTAACCTAGCACTCCTTTACATTTTTTCTCTGGTATATTTAGCAGTAAATTACCTAAGAATAAGTGCTAAATGGAGCTTATTCACTGGGCGGCACAGGTTCGAGCCCAGAAATATATATATAAATATATATATATATGTTATATATATATATATACATATATATATATATATATATATATATATATATATATATATATATATATATATATATATATATATATATAGCTTAGCCCATTATCAGATTAGGTCCCGGCAAGAGACTATGTGCAGAATATGCTGGAAAGATTTTACTGTACAACTATACATGATAGTTTTCAGTCTATTGTATAACTATACCATAGGTGTACTGGCTATCATCCATAGCTGCACAATATTAGCTGCCGGCACGTGGCCGGCAGGAGGGAGGAGTGACTGTCCACTGTAACGCCAAGATTGGTGGCGCCTGCAGCCTGGCGGCATGCCGGAGGCTCGTCTGGCACCGGCAGGTCCCCCATCAAGGATGGACCCTTCCAAGCCATCAGTCTATGTGGCAGAGAGAGAGGGTGACACCTTAGGTGATGGCAGATCGCCGGCAAGCCAGCAGGTGGCCGGCGACGGTAACCGACACTGATATTATTCAATGAGACAGGTAGGGCACCGAAGACTCTGACGGCTAGCGCCGCCAGAGTGGGGGGCGGCAGTTGACTGGCACTAAGAGAAAGAGGGATAGGATAAGAGGAGAGAGAGGGAAGGGTAATACCCGGTACCCAAACCAATCTTCCTCCGGATGAAGTGTTGAAATGAAAGGGAGGGTGCTACCTTTCATCCGGCAGCAGAGAGCCGGCAGTCAGCTATGTTGCCAATGGCGGCCCAAGGGAGGACCGAAGAACACTCAAAGAAGGGAGGTCCTCTGCCGGCAGACCGACGGACGAATGCTATCCCATAGTTCGACTATATGCGGGAAGCGTAGCAGTACGGACTAACCAACGAAAGGACTGAGCCGAACCAGCAACCGGCACGCGGTGGAGTTGTAGGACGGCAGACAGGGGTGTGAAGGCTAAGCCAACACCAAAGGGATAGATGGGGAGGGGAGAGAGTCCTGAGGGGGAGTGTATGGGAGAAGCGTAGTTCCCACCAGTACTCCCCAGGGGAGGGGGGGGGAATTCTGTTCAGGGCTAGCCTGTCTAGGTAGGAAGAGTCCATTCTCCAGCTTAGGGTAGGTTAGCACAGAGTAGGTACAGCACTAATGTCCTGTCCCAAACTACAGAGAAGCAGAATCCCACAGACTGCCTAACCTAGGCTAGGTGAACTAGTCTCCTAGACCAGGAAGGGCAGGGCGAGGACAAGTCGCTAGGCCACAGGGAGGAAGGGACTTAACCCAACTAAGTGTGGACTAGGGGAAAGGGTAGAGCCCCACCACCTTCACCCTCCATCAGGGACCAGAAGGAGAGTACATTCTCCTAATGGGGAGCTGGGGGGCGAACGACTGGTACTCTGAGGTTCCGTCCCAAACTCAAAATGCATGTACTATGGCAAGGAGTGGGGAAGGAAAATCCTAGCCTAACCTTACCCGAATGTAATTCGAGGTAAAGAGGGGTAGGATGTAGCCTAGGCTACCTCAGAGGGAGGATATTACCTTAGGTAAGGTAACTGGGGAGGTAAGGGAGTATACAAAAGCCCCAGCGTTAGGTTAGGGGCAAGGGAGACGACTACCAAGATCACCGAAACCCCTTGTATACTCACTCCCTAGAAGGCGAAATAACATCTGTGCAATCACTGAATCTTGTTTGTATAAAGGCCTATATCTTCATTTTATAACATAGCACTAGGAACACTTATTATATCACGCAAGAAGTAAACATGAACACTAGGCTATCGAGCCTAGGGGCTAGGCTAACAATCTAGCATAGGGTTAGGCTAACACTAGTTGCCTAAAACGAATACTAATGGCATAATATAACTAATTCCTAGCAATGAAGACTAAATAACTAATGTAGTTATTAGTTATAAGACCGGGAAGGTTGCTCTGGCTAACTAAATAAAGCATGCAAGACGAGCAACAGCGTCGCGACATGACGCCTGCGGTCGGGGCACAGCTCAGCCACAAAACACAAGAATTAAAGATAAAAAGTCTTTACTTTACAGCTGGAGCTTATGTATACAATACATGAATATGGTACTCAACTTTCCAGAAGAAGGTGAGGCTGAAGATTACGACATGATGGAATTAAATAGCGAACACTGGGAAAAACACTCTGCTCAGGTACGCTACAGAACAAGGAATGGAGCGTGCGGATGTGACGTAAACCAAGATGGCGGCCAGCTATGGCGGCCGTTTGTTTACATCGCTAGGTACCGTAACAGTAACGCAGGAGGAGAGTTTTTTAACGGCTCCTCCTAATACTTGCCACACTTCCCCCTCGAAGCGTAAACGCTATGTGGGGTGCAGATAGCTATGTGGCGTGTCAAGCATACGTTCCTTGTTATTATACGATATCCTATAGGGAAACCTTATGGGTACTCGTGCCAGAAGTTAGAATTCTGTGAAACCTTTAGTTAATTCTCTGGGAATATCTACTGTAGTCATATATACCCTCAGGAAGCTACTGAAGGAACCTTCCATCAAGACGTCATGGCTTGAGCCCAAAAACAATGTTATAGCTTCCTGGCCCCTACAGGGAAGAGCCATGCTAGACTCAGGAAAAGTCTCGAGGAATACATATTACCTATGGATGCTCAGCAGACAAACCGGTATAATGGTCTCGACCTATACCTTCTAAAGCAAAGTTTGTATTGAAAACTCACCAATGTGCGTATGAAATACTGACACCTCCCCCGGTATCCAGAATTTGACTTATGTACCGACAAAAGGTTTGTATCCATATAGGAACAAAGATTATATATCAATTATCATCACATTCAGAGTATACTGGCCTGTCCTATAAAGGATTGGCCAAAATCAATGAGTGTTTGTCTACACAAAGGAACAATCATTCAAGATTTTCTTTTATTATTAAACCATATCCAAAGGATGAGGTGTAATGCTCAATATATCATTCATCAAAAATGAACCTGGGGCGAATAAGACGCCAAGTTCATTTAAAACTAGTTTATTGACAAACAATGAATTAATAGATCAATCAACATTTATAGAGAGATGTAAAATGTGGATGAAATAAATTGAAGCATAAAGATAACAGTAATACAGGAAATACTTGTTTCATCTGAAAAAGAAACATATTAATGCCACTTGAAAATAAAATGTTAATAATTTTCATTAATTTCTGTCATTACTGTCTATTCACACTTACGTAAAAACGCATGACACACGTGTTATGCATTATGCTTATTTCACCTTTGTGTATGGAACAGTCTGTAAAGACACGTTAGTGGCCTTTCACTTAGCATGTTGTACCATCTAGGGACCACACACACACCCTTAAATTAATCGTCCCAATTAATTTCACCGTTCCTCGCAGAACTAAACAACAGGTTTAAGAACACTACCTGCTGCTACCACAGACCTCTTCAATTCCTCTACCTGCTTCGCGTAATGCTTAAAAAATACTCTGGATGACTTCCAGCCAGTGTACGAGCAAAGATGTTCAAAGTCCATATTGGTAAAAAGGTTCAGGGATGAGGCAATTTTTCTTGGATCATGACCTGCGGGTGTACTGTCCGGATCCACTCTGTGAATAAAGTAGGTGATCTTCGCCCTTAATTGTCTCAAGAGACAAATTCGAACCAGCAGTTTCTCCCTTAAAAACCTGTCCTCCCTTAAAGTCTGAAGTTCTACGAAGATAGACCTTTAGGCACTCTACTGGACATAAGACAGACATCTTCCTTCAGAGGGCAGATTCTCCAGGGACCCCACCTTTAGGTGGGTCGCTCATTTTTGGCAAGAAACGTTGGGTCAGGAAAAAGATTCCGTTCTCCCCCTTCTACGAACTGAATATGACCCTCATCTCTCGAGAGGACCACTATTACGCTAACTCTGGCCACTGAGGCTAGTGCAAATAGAAATATAACTTTTTGGGTCAAATCTTTCAAAGCGCAATCTTTGTTGCTCAACATTGAAGCGAAGTGAAGAACCTTATCCAAAGGCCATGAAATGGGTTTCGTATGCGCTGCCGGCCTAAGTCTAGCACAGCCTTAGAATCTTGTTGAAGATTTCATTAGAGAAGTCGACCTGGAAGGCGTGCAATAAGGGTCTTGTCAAGGCAGACTTACACGTAGATATTGTGTTGGCTGCTAAACCTGGTTCATGAAGGTGAATAAAGAAAGATAGACAGAAATCCGTCGAGTTTTTTTTGGATTCTTCGCCTTGACAAAGGACACCCATTTCTTCCATGACGACTCATATTGTCTTCTGGTAGATTTGGATTTGTATTCTTCTAAGAAGTTTATACTGTCTCTCGGGATCCCGAATCTTTTCTTCACCGCTAAGGAGAGAAAATCATGATATGAAGGTTTCGGGTTTTCTGTGATGAAGCGAAGACAGTCGACTTCTGCACTTGCTGAGTCAGAACTGGATCCGGCAACGGCACAAACTTCAGCCGTAGTTCTAAAGCCAGAAGAAACCAGACGCTGTCTGGCCACTTGTGAGCCAATATCGCGGCTGTTCCCCTGAATGATCTCAGTTTGTCGAGGACTTTCAGTAGAAGGTTGGATGGAGGGAACAGGTAAATCCTGGACCATCTATTCCAATCGAGGGACATTGCATCCACTGCTTTTGCTAGAGGATCCTCATATGGGGCCACGTAACGATGTATCTTCTTGTTGTCACTCGTCGCAAAGAAGTCTATCTGCAGTTCCGAGACTTGACGTAAGATGAAGGAGAACGATCCAGCGTCTAGGTAACATTCTGACTCTATCGGAGTGAACCTGGATAGAGCGTCCGCCGTCATGTTGCGGAACCCTTGAAGGTGAACTGCTGATAAGTGCCATCTCTTCTTTTCCGCCTAACGGAAGATGGCCAATATCACTTGGTTGATTTGAGGTGATCTCGAACCTTGGCGATTCAGGCATCTCACTATCAACTCGCTGTCCAGGACCAGTCTTATATGGGTCGAGTGGTGAGGAGATAATTTCTTCAGTGTAAGAAATACTGCCATGGCTTCCAGAATGTTGATATGAAAAGTCTTGAATAGATTGGACCAAGCTCCTTTGGACTTTCCTTTGGTGAGAATGACCTCCCCATCCTTCCTTTGAAGTGTCTGTGTGGATGATGACTGTAGGCGGAGGTGGCTGAAGAAGTACCGATTTCTTCAGGTGCTTGGCTTTGGACCACGGCTTGAGAAGCGATCGCAATAGAGTCGGTAATGATCTTCTCAGATCTCTTCGAGCGTTTGATGCGTATCTTCTCCAGACTCCTGTTGCATCCTTTAGCTGTGCTCTTAGGCCTGGGTCTGTCACTGAAGCAAACTGTACACAGCCCAGCACTCTCTCCTGGATTACAGAAATCTCTTGACAGATCCCGCTATCTCTTTCCTTTTCTTTAATGGAATGGAAAGTCGATGTGATTGTAAATCCCAGTGGATTCCCAACCACTGAAACTTTTGAGCTGGAGATAGTCGAGACATTTTGGTGTTGATCTTGAATCCTAGATGTTCCAGGAACTGGACCACCTTCCTTGAAGCCTGCATGCATTCCGTCTTGGATGCTGACCACATCAGCCAATCGTCCAAATAGACCACTACTTGGACACCCTTTAGGCGTAACTGATGAACAGCTGCATTTGCAAGCTTCGTCAACATCCTTGGGGCTATGTTTAGCCCGAAGGGCATGGCTCTGAAGGCATAAAGTCTTCCTTGAAGCTTGAAACCTAGGTAGGAGGAGAGTCGACAATTGATTGGGACGTGCCAGTAGGCACCTGCCAAGTCTATCGAGACAGTGTAAGCCCGTTTGGGCAACAGGGTCCTTATGTGTTGAAGTGTTAACATCCTGAACTTGGAGTTTACTATGAACTTGTTGAGTGGCGACAACTCTAGAAAGACTCTGAGTTTTTCTGAGTCCTTCTTGGGAACACAAAACAGCCTTCCTTGGAACTTGATGGACTTTACTCTCCAAATTACTCTCTTCTCCAAGAGTTCCCATACATATTCTTCCAGGACGGGGGTGGAGTGTTGGAAGAATTGTGGGAATAGAGGTGGAGTGCTGTTCCAGCTCCAACCCAGTCCGTTCTTGATTAGGCTGTAGGCCAAGGGATCGAAGGTCCAACAATCCCGGAATAAATACAATCTCCCTCCTACCGGGAGCATCTCACTTTTCCTGTGGACTTGAGGGCTTGCCTCCTTGACCGCATCCTCCTCTGTATCCCCTACCTCTTGAGGGGCATCTGGAGGAACCTCTTCCTGATCCTCTAGCTTTCGGACGAAATGTCGTTGACTGCCTCTCGAAAGCTGGGTTAAAGGCAGGCGACTGTGTCGCTACTGGCTGAGGTACCAACTGGTACGTAGTTGGAGGCTGTGCCACCATTTGGGGCACCGCGGTCGTAGGAAGTTGTTGTTGTTGTTGTTGTCTGTAAGGCTTGGCCGGCCGAGAGGGTAGCCTAGGCTTCTTTGTCTTCCTCTTAGGTTGGGGACCCTCATCCGGGGGAAGACTTCCTCTTGTGAGATAGGCCCCACTTTTGGAGAAGGTTCCTATTCTCCGTGGCGGCCTTGTCTACTATCTCTTTGACCACTTTGCTTGGGAAGAGGTCCTTACCCCAAATACTGGATGAGATCAGTTTTCTGGGTTTGTCTCTCACCGCAGCCGAGGCGAACACGAACTCTCTACAAGCCCTCCTAGCTTTGATTAAACTGTACAAATCCTTGGTTACAGTGGCCAAATGGGCTTTGGCCACTACCATAAACATTATTGGGGTGACTTGCCATCGTCTCCAGAGTAGTCTGTAGAGACATGGACGAAACAAGTTTTTCTTTAGTCTCTTGCTCCCTATGTAAGAGAAATTCAGACAACTTCAGAAGGTCCTCAGCAAACTGACGTCCGGCAATATCTGCTTCCAACTTCCCGACTAAGAAGGTAAGGTGGACGTCCTTCCAGTCTTTTCGGTCCATAGGTAAGGTCAGGGATAAAGGCTTGCACTCATCCAATGAGGGGCATGGCTTCCCTGCCTCTACCGCCTTTAAGGCTGCCTTATACCCTTTCTCCATAAAGGGGAAGGCTCTGGTTGGAGAGGCCACAAAGGAGGGGTGCTTCTTACTCAACGCTGGTACCTTCGAGTTGGTGAAGCCCCTCTCTTTCATCGAGCTAGAAAGTAAAGCCTGTGCTTTACCATGGTCAAAGACTATGACCTCATTTGACTCCATTTCCTCCTTTGAGCCTGGTTCCTTCCTGAGGCGGACATAGCAGTCTGGATAAGACTCCCTGCTGGGCCAGAATTCCAACTCTTCAATGGGGACTGATCCCAGCTTCTCCAAGATACAATCTTCCCAATTGTCATTGGCATGTGTTCGGCATACCGCCATGGGTTTGAATCCGAACACAGAGGAAGGTCCTTAACGTTGAGCTTCTTTTGAGGCCCGCATGATGCTGTGAGTCTACACATCTCCAGCTTCATCGCAGCTTCTTTTTCATCATTTTTCTTCTGCATTTGTTGAATCATTTCAACAATGGAAGAAAGAGTCCTTCCCAGTTCCTCTGGGATAGCAGAAGATGTCGAGGGAACTGGTTCTGGGGGCAGAACCGATGAGACCGACACCTCGTCGACCTCTTCCTCCTCGGTCTCAAGAGCTTGGGTCAGCTCCTCTTCCTGACCTTCTGCGAGAAGGTCCTTTTCAGTGTACTATGACACTTCTGACATCCTATCGTCCAGTTGGATGTCCTGTATCGCGTCCGAGACCTCTGAATCTACCAGAATCTGGACGACAGGGATCTCTGAGTGAGGCTGAGGAATTACTGCATCCGAAGATGCCCTGGGGAAAAGATAGGCCCCGCATCTTCTCACTTGGAAGGTAAGGCCCCGTGGTGTTTTTCTGAAAACCCGACCCAATTACGCAACTTTTCCCTAGCTGCATCCCTTGACTCCGCCGACTTAGGAGAGTCAAATGCCTCAGTAATCAGGTTAGTACATACGTCACATACCTGAGGGTCCCAATACTTGAGATCTCCTTTGGAGACTGCGCAGCGAGCATGCTTCCTGCACAGCTCATGTCCGCTGAAGTTCTTACTGCGGACGTTACAAAACATACTCCCCCACTTAGGTTGGTCCACCTGTAAAGAGAAGAGATTCCAATGAGTATCCCGTGAAAAGTTTCACAAAATTAAGTATACAATTTATTACAATTGTATGTAGCTTAGGATAGATAAGCTAGAAAGGAAAAAAGGAAAGACACATACACGTATTTCCTGCCCAGCCAATTGCTGTGACCTCCCATAACATTAAAACTATGGTTAATTCTTATTCTAGAAAACCTTTGGAATTTGTTATACCCTAAGGATATATAGGTGTAACTCAACACCAATTTCCAGAAGTTTTAACCCTTTTACCCCCGGGGTATTTGGAAATTTCCAACCCTTAACCCCCAGGGGGTTATTTTTTTCCCAGTACATTTTGCAGTATATTTTAAATTGCTCTAACAGCCTTAATTTTGGTCATAGAGAGGTCAGGTTGGTCTCATTCTCTTGGAAAATGCCTGAATTTTCTCAAAAAAATATCAAAAAATATGAAAAACAAATTTTTATAGCATTTTTTTGCAAGGACGTACCGGTACGTCCATGGGGGTAAAGGGATGGCTTTTGTGAAACGTACCAGTACGTCCTTTGGGGGTAAAAGGGTTAATATTAGAGATTTTAATATATTTAAAGAAAGAACTCACTTTCTTTATACTGTACGGCAGTGGTTCTTAACCCCTGGGTCGCGACCCAAAGTTGGGTCGCCAAGCCATTTGAATGGGTCACCAAGGATTTGTGGACTTTTTCCCAATATTCCTATTCAAAATATTATCAAAGTATTAATCCTGAATGTAGAATTCTTAAGTCATTATTATCTAATGTTAAGCAAAACAATTTGATTGAGGTGAAAAAACTACCAACATCTCTTGCCTTTTAAATCTAACCGTTGGTGGAAGGAGGAGGGGGAGGTGGAGGAAGTCAGGAGCTGATGTGTCAGTGTGTCCAGAGTTGGCCACTGAGCGCTTTTGGTGCTAGATTTAGTGCTTTCTGTGAGCCTTGTGCTTTTTTTTTAGTGCCTTCTTTTCCTGTATACAAAAATGCCAAATACAGTAATGAGGAAAAAAAACAACAATTTCTCTGCATTTTTTTTTAAGTTAGCTCATTTAAGCGCCTTTATGAAGATTGCTTAACGCCCTCTGAATCTTCCGAGTTTGCAACTCTGTCAGTGTCACGCCGACGCCGTAGGAATGAAGGGAGCGAAAGAAGGGGTGAAGGAAAGGAGACAGGGGGGTAGGGAATGGAGAGATTGAAATGCGGGACGAAGGTAGGGAAAGGGACAATTAGTAACGGAGGAATCAGAGAAACAAATGAAGGAAGAGAAGTGGAGGGCAGAGGCATGGATGGAAGGGGTTAATACTATATTTCATGTCAAATAGTCTTGTATGAATAATTTCCCTTTTCAACAATGGTAAATTATAGCCTAATTATACATTTTTTTTATATTAAGAAACATTTTTATTTTCATATCTCTGTGCATTGTTTTATTTCTCATGGATCCTTATTATATAGATGCACTACTTGCATTAATAAAAATTTCTGCATGTGATTTTTGTTTCTGTCACACGTTTTTACATGCACAAGTATTTTACAATCTAAATAAAAGTATTTATGAAGGTAAGGGTCGCCATGGTTGATCTGGACAGGATTTTAGGTCGCAGCCATAAAAGGTTAAGAACCACTGCTGTATGGTCTCACAATAAGCTGTACATGATAACACATTGTATGTTGGAAAAAATTTTGTATTACAGTATAATCTATACTGTAGTTTTCTTATTGCCTTATGTACTATACTGCAAATTACTGGTCGGCAGAGTATTAGGTGTGCAGCCAGTTGCCGGCCAGCCAAGGCTGATGGCAGTCTATGCTGGCCGGCAACATTTAATAAACCAGATATCTACAGCCCACCCGGCTGCCAGCCGCTAAGCCGGCAGATGGGGACCCGATGGTACTATACACTAATAAGGGAAAGGTATGGATGCCAGGCTGTAAGGCAGCACTGCCTTACTGCCTTCCATCCAGAATGAATGAACAAATGGAAGGGGAGAATGTGACATTCAAGCTTCCATCCATCCATAACCTGCTGGGCTCTACCAACAGACATATGGATGGCAGACCAAGCGAGGTCTGAAAAACACTCTAAGAGAAAGGGGGGAGCTTCTGCCGGCCGGCAGAAGTGTAAGCCAGTCCTGCAACCTACCCTATACTAGAGTCGAATGTAGGACGGTGGCCAAGGTTTTGTGATGGCTAGGCCATCACCAAAGGACAGAGGGGGAGAGATGAGGGTCCTATAAGTTGAAGAAGGGAGAGATGAGGGTCCTATAAGATGAGGAAGGGTTAGCCCTGCAGCCTACCCTACCTCACCAAACAAACTCCGCTCAAGTATACGACTATCCTTAGTGCTAAGAAAACTCATCCTAGCCTAGGTTAGACGAAAACAGCAAGGAGGTTGGCAGCACCTTGCCACCTCCAGCAATGCAGGAACGGGGTTTGATGCCGTTATTTCCCCAGGCAATGGAGAATTCTATTCTCCAACCTAGGGTAAAAACAGCACAGGACTAGTCTGCTAAGCCCGAGAAAGAAGGAATCATCTCGTACAGAAACCTTCAGGTGTGGCCTAGGGAGGTCTAGCCTCCCATGTCTGCAGCCTAACCTAATCTCATTCGCTTTGTCAGGCAGCTTCAGACCCCAGACAGAATACTCTGATGTTCTGACTAAGCCCAAAAACCAGTCACTCTGGTTACAGGACAAGGACAGAAACACCTTAGTCTAGTTTTACACAAATACAATCCAGATAAAACTGACTAGGGTTAAGCCTAGGCTAAATCAGAGGGAAGAAAGGATTGATCTTAGACCTCTAGAGGAGAAAGAACAATCGGGGAAGTATGCGAAAGTATACTAAAGACCCTTAGGCTATTAGCCTAGGCGCTGTGAGAATCGATTACCTAAATCACCAAAACTCTCTTGTATACTATCTTGGAAGAGGAAATTATTTCAGTAATTATCTTACATGTATAAATAACTGCCTTTGGCTTCAATAAAATTATCACACTAGGAGAATCTATTATATCATGCATGAAAGTACTAAAAGCAAACGCCTAGGCTACTAAGCCTAGCGTAGGCGAGGATCGGTTACCTAAATCGCCGAAACTGATAAATACTATCGGCATAATATAACGAATTCCCAGTAGGAAGGCTAAATAGCTGAATTTATTAAAGCATAAGACCGGGGAAAGTCGCTCTGGCTAACTAAATGACTCGTCCATGACGCCTCCGGTAGGCAACAGCTCTTGAATACGTTAATATCACATTTGCATTTTAATTTAAAACACCAAGAGCTTACATTTATACAAAGAAAAGATAATACTCAACTTTCCAGAGGCAGAAGAGGCTGGAGAAAGCATCATAATGTTGATTAATATCCAAGATAAAAAGAGAGCACAAGGGAATCACCGAGCAATAGAGCTACGAGATAAGGAATAAGCATGGCGCCATTGATGACGTCATATACAAACTCGAAACGGGGAGGAGAGGTACCTTAATAATGGCTTCCCTTTCGTTTCTTGCCACTTTTTCCCTCTAGAAGCGTTAACGCTATTCGGGGTGAAGATAGCTATGTGGCGTGTCAAGAATACGTCCTCTGATATTACGCGATATCCCTATAAGAGTAAATTAGGGATATTCGCTCCAGAAGTTAGAATTCTGGGTACCTTAAGGTAAAATCCTCTGGGAATATCACTGCAGTTAAATATACCCTAGGAAGCTACTTTAAAGGAACTTCCATCAGGAGGACATGGCCTGAGTCCAAATATATATATATATATATATATATATATATATATCTAAATCTATATCTATATCTCTATCTCTATCTCTATCTCTATCTCTATATCTATATCTATATCTATATATATATATATATATATATATATATATATATATGTATCTATATATATATATATATATATATATATATATATATATATATATATATATATATATATATATATATATATATATATATATATATATATATATATATGTATATATATATATATATGTATGTATATATATATATATATATATATATATATATATATATATATATATATATATATATATATATATATATATGTATGTATATATATATATATATATATATATATATATATATATATATATATATATATATGTATATGTATATATATATATATATATATATATATATATATATATATATATATGTATATATATATATATATATATATATATATATATATATATATATATATATATATATATATATATATATATATATATATATATATATATGTATATGTATATATGTATATATATATATATATATATATATATATATATATATATATATATATATATATATATATATATATATATATATATATATAATATATTTGGGCTCAAGCCATGACGTCCTGATGGAAGATTCCTTCAGTAGCTTCCTATGGTATATTTAACTACAGTGGATATTCCCAGAGAATTAAACTAAAGGTTATCACAGAATTCTAACTTCTGGTGCGAGTACCCTAAAGGTTTCCCTCTAGGATATCGTATATCAACAGGGGACGCATGTATTAACACGCCACATAGCTATCTGCACCCCATATAGAGTTAACACTTCGATATGGAAAGGTGGCTGAGTAACTGAGGAGCCGTTCCACAGTTACACTCATCCGTGGCTGCTTTTGGTACTCGAGACGTAAACAAACGGGCGCCATTGCTAAATGACGTCACGTCCGTCCTAATCCTTTCGCCTGTAGCTTCTTTGCCAAGTAGGATTTTTCCCAAGTGCTTTCTTTATCAGCTTACATCGCCGTTATGTCGCTACCTTCAGCCTCGCCTTCTTCTGGAAAGCTGAGTACCAGGTCCCAGTATTGTTTGAATAAGCTTTAGCCGTAAAGTAACTTCTACTTTTCGCAAAATATTGTGTTTTGTGGCAGAGCTGTGCCAATACCGGACACGCCATTTTATGGTGCCGCTGTTCATGTTGCATGCTTTATTTAGTTAGCCAGAACAGCCCTCTCCGGTCATTTAACTAATTAATATTATTAGTTATTTAGTCTTCATAGCTAGGGAATCTTTGTCGTGTTTTAGCGCTCATCAGACTCTGTCGCTGTTCGACCCCATACTAGATCGCTAGCTTAGCCCCTAGGCTGGACAGCCTAGTGCTTGTTTTCATGCATGATATAAACCAGTATTCCTAAGTTAAGTTATGAAGATTGTGGCATTATTAAACATACTATTTACTGTGATGTAAGAGTTTTCGCCTTCGGGGACCATATAAGGGACAGTGTTGATTGTGTATCATCCCCTCCTAACCTAATGTAGGAACCCTTATATGCTCCCTATTTCCCCTGCCTGCGGGCATTCCCTCTGGGCAGACTTGCTTTCCCTTCTATATAGGGGAATCTCGTCTACAACCAGAGTATTTATCGCTTCTCTGCCTACCCTAAGGGAATGACCCTCCCTTAGGGTCGTGCCTGAGAGATTAGGAAGGGCCCTGCCCTTCCTTAGTTGCACCTGGTTGGGTTACTCCTTCCCTCCTGCAACTAGCGATGTGTCTTTCAAGCTTTCCTAGCTTAGGAGTTAGTCCTCCTACTCTAGGTCAAGCTCAGGGGGTTGTCTCTGCCTTATTATAGTTTGAGAAGGTACATTAGTACCGTTCTCAATCTGGGCTACCTATCCTAGGTTAGGGAGCGTTCTCCCTTACCTTGGTGGCCGTTCTCATGCAGTCTCTCCTCTTTAGAAAGACCTATTCTTCTCCCTCCCCACCTATCCCTTTGGTGTAGGCTTGCCTACATACTTCTGTCCTTAGTCCTAAAACTCCTCCCTTGGGTGGAGTGGTAGGGCTAACATTGTTCTCCTGCTGAGCTGGCCGCTCTGGTACAGATACCCTTCATAGCGTTCTATGGGGGTGGTTGCCGGCGGGGGATTCCCCCTTCTTTGAGTGCCCTCTATCCCTCCCTTAGGTTACCACAGGCACCCGGCCACCTGCCGGCTCCCTGCCGCCGGATGTTAGGAGTATCCACTCCTATCATGAGTGCACTCTCTCCGGAGGGATGCCGGAGGGGTATAGGATCTTACCCCTTCCATCCCTCCTTACCTTTCTCTCTTTCTATCCTGGTGCCGGTCCCTTGCCGTCTCTACTGCCGGCGATAACCGCCACTACCTAGGGCGACATTCTTTCATAAGATGCCTTCCCCCTTTAAGACGTCAGCCATCCGTGTGCCGGAGGCTACCGCCTTCCGTCGACTTACCGCCGAAGTACCACTCTTCGTTTTACCTAGTAACAGCCGGCCGACTTTCGGAGTCGGCCACCCGCATGCCGGCATTGATTACCGGCAATCTAGGTATACGACCATATACATATCTATCTTATGAATTGATCCAAGGCTCACCATGCCGTCAGCCTTCGGCTGCCGGAGCCGCAGCCCCCTGCCGGAGCCGCAGCCCCCTGCCGACGATCCGCGCCCCCTGCCAACGACCCGCCGCTGTGCCGGCGGTCGCCACTATGGTATTATCCTTATAGATACTCTGTGTGTCTGCCTTGATGTCTTCCACCCTGCAGGACCGGCCTCCGGTGTTCCGTCGGTCTGCCGGCACCCTCATGAAACGTTAAGGGACATGTACCCCTTCCCTGGCTGCCGGCAACATGCCGACAGTCAATATACTGCAGTCAGATGGCTTAGCCACTTCCATATAGGTATTGTCTTACCATCCAAGATTGTGGCTATGCTGTTTGATTGCACATTACAATAATTCCAGCATACTCTGTGTATCTTAGTGCAGTCAATTGCCGGAACCTACATTTAATAAGGGGTTTATCCTATGCCCCCTCTCCCCCAGGGATCTGAGTGGTCTCAGACCCTATTACACTCTGTGGACAATTCCTGTTAAAAGCCTATCTTGGCTCATCCATATGGATTTCCCTCATTGTGACCTTCGGGCACAAAGGAATTGTCTACGGATAAGGTTACGGTAACCGGCTGGCCGGAATTCACAAGTATGTGTCTATCTACTTCTTTTCCCGCTCATTAATCTTAAGCATTAATATGTTCTTATAATTAAGTTATTCTTAATTTTAAATTAAGTTATCCTTAATTTTAGAGTAATGTAAGTCATTCTTATGCCTTCCATGTACTCATGATCTCTTTCTTTTACAGGAGGAGTATCTGAAGTGTGAGAGTAACTTCTGCGGGGTGAAGCGCCCGGACTTCTACGGGCACAAGGCGTGCCGGACCCACGCCCCCTGCAAGGCCAAGAAAGGCGACTTGAAGTATTGGGACCCGCAGAGTTGTACAGTCAGCAAAAGTCTTCTTGTCAAGGCGTTCGACGATCCTCCTTCTGCGGAGGCAAGGGACATTGCTAGGGAGAAGCTACGCAAATGGGTGCGTGGCTTCCAGAAGAACGCCATTGGACCGTATCTTCCCAACGAAGACTTGAGGGCCTTGCTTTTCCCAAAAGCATCCAAAGATTCAGTGGTCCCCCGTGATCAGATCCCCACCGTCCAGATCGTGGTGGAACCTGATTTTGTCATGGCACAGTCCATATGTGAGTGCCATCTTAATTACGACAACGTGTAACGTATGTCGGAGGTGTTGGAAGAGACGGAAAAGAACCTCATGGGCGAGGAACTCGACTATGAGGAAGATCAGGTGGAATACCCTGATTCGGAGACCAAGGTCGCTCACGCTCCCCCAGCAACTCCTGCACGTCCGAGGAACCTGTTCCTTCGACTTCTGCCACCCCGGACCCTCTTCCATCGGCCACTCAAGAGGTCTTCAAGATGCTTGAAGCCCTCAGGGAAAAGAAGCTACGAGAAACTCAGGAACAATTCCGGACGACTCTCGTCAGCTTCAAACAACCGAAAAGGATTTCGGTTAAGGACCTCCCACCTGCTCGGAAGCTAACCCATGGAGATACGCCGAGCATATGCCAATTACAACTGGCAAGATTTACATTAGTGAAAGGGTTGGCTCTATTTTGCTGGAAGAAGTGGAGTTCTTCCCAAATTTCGAGGCTTATCCGGACTGTTACGTCCGGCTTAGGTCCGAACCAGCCTCAAAGGAGGAGACCGAACCAAAGGAAGTTATTGTGTTCGATCTCGCGAAGGCCCAAGCTATGTTAGCTCAGGCGGTGAAGAGTAGGGGTTTCACTAACTCCAAGATGCCGGCGCTTAGTAAGAAGCATCCAACCTTCGTTGCGCCAAATTCTGCGACCTTCCCCTTGATCGAAAAGGCCTTCACAGTGGTCATAAAGGCAGTGGAGGAATGGAAACCTTGCCCTGCACTGGGGGAGTGCAGACCCTTCTCCATTACTCTTCCCCCCGATGATAGGCACTGGAAAGACATCCAGTCGACTTTCACGGTAGGGAAACTGGAGCCTGATGTAGCCGGTCGTCAATTCAATGAGGAACTCCCAAGGCTGAACGATCACCTCTTTCGTAGGGAACAGGATACGAAGGAGAGACTCGCCGCGTCGCTGTCCTACCAGGTACAGCTTGAGCTCATGGCTGGGGATACTAGAGTCCCGGACTTTTATATGGTCCTAGCTAAGTCGCACCTGGCGACTGTAACAAAGGACCTATATAGCTTCACTAAGGCTCGCAGAGCCTGTCGTGAATTCGTGTTTGCTAACGCGACAGTGAAACACGAACCCCGGAGGCTGATTTCCTCCAATATCTGGTGCAAACATCTCTTCCCGTCTACCTTGGTGAAAGAGATAGTGGACAAAGCTGCCACGGAGAATAGGAACCTTCTCCATAAGTGGGGCATGACCCGCAAGAGGAAGTCCTCTCAGGATGATGGCCCTCAGCCTAAGAGGAAAGCTTCAAAGCCCAGACCCCAGCAACATCAACAGAGACGACAGTTTCCGGGTCCCGCTACTCCCCAAGTGGCTACGCAGCCGCAACAGACCTTTCAGTTGGTCCCCCAACCGGTGGTGTCGCAGTCGCCGGTCTTCACCCCTGCATACGAGCAACACTCGACTACCTTTCGTCCCAGAGGTAGGGGCTCAGGCAGAGGTTCCGGCAGAGATTCTTCTTGCCGTCCCTCCAGAGGCAGAGGAGGAAGGGGAGCTAGCTGCCGAGGTGGCAAACCCTCGGGAAACCAGAAGTAATGATGTGCTTCCGGTGGGAGGAAGACTCCGCCAATTCCAGGATCGTTGGACCTTCGATCCCTGGGCACACAGCATCGTAAAGCAGGGACTGGGCTGGAGCTGGACTCAACCACTCCCAGCCTTCCAGCAATTCTTCCAACAGTCAACCCCCCACCTGGAAGAATATGTCCTGGAACTCTTGAACAAGAAGATGATCAGGAGGGTAAGGTCAACCAGGTTCCAAGGGAGACCCTTTTGCGTTCTCAAGAAAGACTCCGACAAACTCAGAGTCATTCTAAACTTATCCCCTCTCAACAAGTTCATTGCGAACAACAAATTCAAGATGCTCACTCTGCAACAAATAAGGACCCTTCTGCCTCAAAGGGCCTACGCGGTCTCCATAGACCTGGCGGATGCCTACTAGCACATCCCAATGAATCATTACGCTTCCTCCTACCTAGGATTTCGACTCCAAAGGAAAAGTTACGCCTTCAGGGCCATGCCCTTCGGGCTCAACGTGGCTCCACGTATCTTCACCAAGCTGGCAGACGCAATCGTCCAACAGCTCTGTCTTCAGGGCGTCCAAGTGATGGCCTACCTAGACGACTGGTTAGTCTGGTCGACATCGCCCGAAGATTGTGTAAGAGCCTGCAACAAAGTCACCCAGTTCCTAGAGCATCTGGGATTCAAGATAAACACCGAGAAATCTCGCCTCTCTCCAGCTCAAAAGTTCCAATGGTTGGGAATCCATTGGGATCTTCAGTCACACCGCCTTTCCATCCCACAGAAGAAAAGGAAGACAATAGCAGGGTCTGTCAGAAGGCTTCTAAAATCCAAACGGATCTGAAGACGACAGCAGGAACAAGTTCTCGGCTCTCTACAGTCCGCCTCTGTGACAAACCCAGTGCTTCGTGCACAGCTAAAGGATGCCGCGGGAGTCTGGAGACGTTTCGCATCCATCGCTCGAAGAGACCTCAAGAGACGGCTTCCAAACAGACTTCGCTTACTCTTAAAGCCGTGGTCAGAAGCACCTGAAAAGGTCCAATCCTCTTCAACACCCGCCTCCATCGATCAACATCCACACGGACGCTTCACTGGAGGGTTGGGGAGGTCACTCCCACCAACAAAAGGTTCAAGGAACATGGTCTCCCCTATTCAAGACATTTCATATCAACATCTTGGAGGCCATGGCGGTTCTTCTCACCCTGAAGAAACTCTCCCCGCCTCCCTCGATCCACATTCGTCTGACTCTGGACAACTCGGTGGTAGTCAGATGTCTCAATCGTTAGGGCTCGAGATCGCCCCAGATAAATAAGGTACTTCTTCGGATCTTTCGTTTGGCAGAAAGGAAGAAATGGCACCTGTCTGCAGTTCA
This sequence comes from Palaemon carinicauda, assembly GCF_036898095.1. Lineage (NCBI taxonomy): Eukaryota > Metazoa > Arthropoda > Malacostraca > Decapoda > Palaemonidae > Palaemon > Palaemon carinicauda. The sequence continues at coordinate 172,669,160 of NC_090725.1, forward strand.
CCTACAAGGATTCCACAACGTGACAGCGGACGCTCTATCTAGGACAAGCCCAATAGAGTCGGAATGGTCTCTAGACGCAAAATCATTCTCCTTCATCTCTCGCCAAGTTCCGGAACTTCAGATCGATATCTTCGCGACGAGCGACAACAATCAACTTCCTCGATATGTGCCCCCGTACGAGGACCCCAAGGCAGAAGCAGTGGATGCCATGTCACTGGATTGGAACAGATGGTCCAGGATATACCTGTTCCCCCCTCCCAATCTTCTGCTGAAAGTCTACTCTCCAAACTGAGAACCTTCAAAGGGACAGCGGCCCTAGTGGCTTCCAAGTGGCCCCGGAGTAATTGGTACCCTCTGGTCCTGGAGCTGCAGCCCACGCTGATTCCCCTACCGGGTCCAGTTCTCTCTCAACAAGTACAGAAGTCGACTGTCTTCGCTTCATCACTGAAAGTCAGGGACCTTCATCTCATGATTTTCTCTCCTTAACCGCAAAGAAAAGGTTTGGGATCTTGAAGAAAAGCTTAGACTTCCTCGAGGAATACACGACTGAATCTACCAGACGGCAATACGAATCTTCCTGGAGAAAGTGGGTCTTTTTCGTCAAGGCAAAAAATCCTACGGAAATCACCATTGATTTTTGTATGTCCTTCTTCATTCACCTTCATGGACAAGGCTTAGCGGCCAACACGATTTCCACCTGCAAATCGGCCTTGACTAGATCACTCCTATACGCCTTCCAGATTGATCTATCCAGTGATATCTTCAATAAACTGCCAAAGGCATGCGCTAGACTACGCCCAGCACCCCCACCAAAACCTATCTCCTGGTCCCTGGACAAGGTGCTCCATTTTGCCTCTAGCCTGGACAATGATTCGTGCCCTCTGAAAGACTTAACTCAAGAAGTTACAGTATCTTCCTTTTTGCTCTCGCCTCGGGAGCCCGAGTCAGTGAAATAGTGGCATTATCAAGAGAAGAGGATCATATCCTGTTCGCAGAGACAGGAGAGCTTACCCTCTTCCCCGATCCGACGTTTCTCGCTAAGAATGTACTACCCACCAATAGATGGGGCCCTTGGAGAATCTGCCCCCTGAAGGAAGATGTCTCTCTATGCCCAGTGGAGAGTCTTAAGGTCTATCTCCGAAGAACTTCAGACTTCGGTGGAGGACAACTCTTCAAAAGAGAAACATCGGGTAGCGACCTGTCACTGAAACAACTAAGAGCGAAAATCACCTACTTCATTCGCAGAGCGGATCCTGACAGTACACCCGCAGGTCACGATCCTAGAAAAGTTGCTTCTTCTCTGAACTTCTTCCAGAGTATGGATTTTGAAAGCCTAAAGAGCTTTACAGGCTGGAAATCATCGCGCGTTTTCTTAAAGCACTACGCAAAACAAGTGCACGAAGTAAAGCATTTCGTGGTAGCCGCAGGTAGTGTTATGAAACCTGCTGTTTAACTCTGCATAGAACAGTGAGTTACTTGGGACTTTAACTCTACGGGTGCCTGTGTTGACCCTTTTGTGATACATAGTGATTTAATGGACACTTAGTGTTTCTAATAGACTGTTCTGACCAAGGTGAAATGTCATAGACTTTACATGAGTGCCACATGCCCTAGGCCATGAAGTGTTTTCTTTGAAAAAGACTGACGTTCCTCTGGAACTTGTGTTTCTAAAAAGTAAATTTTCTTTTCAGAATCAAGATTAAAGTCTTTATTTTCTATGTACAATATTCTTTTATTATTGTAAATAACTCTATATTCATTATTGTAATTACTACCATAATGATCTGCAATCTTTGAAATAAAATGTCTATTTTTTTCCATGTGCGTCTCTCTCCGCTCCTATTCTTTATCAAGAAATATACGATTGTTATAGTTTCATTTACCCATTTTTCCCTGAAAAATGAGAAGAATAATATATGTAATCATGTTATATACTCACTCATGCCTTGATAATATTCCTATTCGAATATTAACCTTTGTCCTGTCTCCGAGACCAGATCGATCTCTCCTCCAGGGGGAGTAGTAAATGTTATTTACTTACCTATGCTTGATAATATTACTACCCGAATATTAACCCTAGTCTGTCTCCAAGTCCAGCGTGAACTCTCCGCAGGGTGAGTAGCTCTTCAATGATCGCTTCAAGATGTTCCTATTGTCCACCAAGACTTCCTTGCCAGGGGGGCAGGAAGCTAGTTCATCATAGAATCTCTGATAAGGACATGTTCTATAATACTGTTCAAAGCCCTTGGCACTTGCATTAAAAAGGGGAAAAATTCCACGATACATTAATTCTCTGGTACACTTCCATCAGGACATCATGGCTTGAGCCCAAAAAAACGGATTTTGAGCGAAGCGAAAAATCTATTTTTGGGTAAGATAGCCATGATGTCCTGATGGACCCTCCCGTCTATTCTAGTTCAGCCTTTCAGGCCCCTACCTGACCTGCTGTATCATGGAGATTAGCAGAAGCTGAGCTCAGGATGAGGACGGACGTGACGTCATTTAGCAATGGCGCCCGTTTGTTTACGTCTCGAGTACCAAAAGCAGCATTGGATGAGTGTAACTGTGGAACGGCTCCTCAGTTACTCAGCCACCTTTCCATATCGAAGTGTTAACTCTATATGGGGTGCAGATAGCTATGGGGCGTGTTAATATATGAGTCCCCTGTTGATATACGATAACCTAGAGGGAAACCTTTAGGGTACTCGCACCAGAAGTTAGAATTCTGTGATAACCTTTAGTTTAATTCTCTGGGAATATCCACTGGTAGTTAAATATACCCTAGGAAGCTACTGAAGGAATCTTCCATCAGGATGTCATGGCTATCTCACCCAAAAATAGATTTTTCGCTTCGCTCAAAATCCGTTATATATATATATGTATGTATGTATATATATATATATATATATATATATATATATATATATATATATATATATATATATATATATATATATATATATATAGTGAACCCTCGCTACTTCGCGGTTCAACCATCGCGGATTCACCACTTCGCGGGTTTTTTCCATAACCCATATATATATACATATCGCGGATTTTCCGGAAAATTTGAAAATACCGCGAAATCTGAAGACCCCCAAATACGATATTTTGTTACCTGTAATTCCATTAATACTGTAATTAGTAATATCTGCTCTTACTGATTGTTCATTGCATTACATATGATATATAATTCAGCACAGAAAAAAATAAAACACGAAAAGAGAATGTGATCATACGATAATACAGTACTGTATACAGTACGTAGTAAAATTAAATCGAACATGAAACGCAAATCAGATGCAGTCATACCATATTAGAATGGTGTAAGGCTGCTGATGGCTACTATACTACAAATGTAATGGATGTGCATCTTTTCCATGATTCTTTTGTATGTATACGTACGTAGTACTGCATCCAATAATATTCTTTGTTGCAAAAATCACATTTCGAATAAGCGTACGAGACAGAGAGAGAGAGAGAGAGAGAGAGACACATCCTACAAAAGAATAAAATAGCATACGTAAAGCTATTACGTGTATTATTATTGTTATTATTATTATTATTGTTGTTGTTGTTAATAAAATTATTATTGTTATTATTATTATCATTATTACTGTACTGTATTATTATCATACGATAATTCAGTTCTGTATACAGTACGTAGTAAAATTAAATCGAACATGAAACGCAAATCAGATGCAGTCATACAATATTAGAATGGTGTAAGGCTGCTGATGGCTACTACTGTACGTACTACAAATGTAATGGATGTGCTTCTTTTCCATGAATCTTTTGTATGTATACGTACGTAGTACTGCATCCAATAATATTCTTTGTTGCAAAAACCACATTTCGAATAAGCGTACGAGAGAGAGAGAGAGAGAGAGAGAGAGAGAGAGAGAGAGAGAGAGAGAGAGAGAGAGAGAGAGAGAGAGAGACACACACACACACACATCCTACAAAAGAATAAAATACTGTAGCATACGTAAAGCTATAATTATTATTGTTATTATTATTATTATTTTTGTTGTTGTTAATAAAATTATGATTGTTATTATTATTATCATTATTATTATTATTATTACAGTACTGTACTGTATTATCATTATTTATTATTATTATTATTAATACTGTACGTACGTACGGTATGCGCGGGGTATCTTGTATGAGTTGGTAACCTACGCATCATATACTGTAAGACGGGTTGTGATTGGTTCAAGCGCTGATAGATGACGAATCAGAACTCAAGTTTTGTTATCTAGCCTGTGATTGGTGTTTTGCCATCATCTCCAGCTTCCAGCATCTAGGTTCTCGCGGGCCCGGGTCGTCCACTCTCTGTTCCCGCGTATCGCTGAGTAGACGTTCTTAAGTTTGTGAGGTTTAATCTGTGCTGTGTGCGACCTTTTTAAGTTGAACTTTTTGTCAAATCCTACTGTACAATGGCTCCCAAGCGTTCTGCTTCTACTAAGGCTGGTAGTGACCCTAAACGCCACCGAAGGATGATGACGATTGCTGAGAAGGTTACGCTTCTCGATATGTTAACAGATGGTAGAAGTTACGCGTCCGCTGCGCGCCATTTATGGATCAACGAATCTACTGTTCGCTATATCAAGAAGGACGAGGCGAACATTAGAAAGACGGCTGCAATCACCTTTAGCAGATCAGCGAAGCGAGTCGTTACAACGCGTAATAAAACGATCGTACGCATGGAAGGTGCTTTAGCTGTGTGGATTGCCGACTGCCGGAAGAAGAACATAGCCTTGGATACGAACACCATCCGAACAAAGGCTTTGAGCTTGTATGAGAATTTTGCTGCAAAGGAACCTCAAGACGACGACGGCAACCATGCTGAAGATGATGATGATGCAGATGATCCTCAACCAGGGACATCCACTGATTCCCAGCCTCAGAAACAACGTTTTTCCGCCAGCAAAGGATGGTTCGCGAAGTTTCAGAAACGCTTCGCTCTGAAAAGCGTTTCCCTGCATGGCGAGGCTGCTTCGGCTGACACTGCCGCTGCTGAAACTTACGCGAACCAGACATTCAAGAATATTATCGCCGAAGGTGGATACAAGCCGGAACAAGTCTTTAATATGGATGAGACCGGCTTGTTTTGGAAGAGAATGCCGTCGCGAACTTTCCTGTTCAAAGAGAAAGCCAAAGCCTCTGGCTTTAAAGCATTCAAGGATCGCGTTACCCTCGTGATGTGTGGCAATGCTGCTGGATTTTTGCTAAAGCCGGGGCTTATTTATAAGTCGAAAAATCCTCGCGCTTTGAAAAATAAAAATAAGAATCTCCTTCCCGTGTACTGGATGCATAATCAAAAAGCATGGATTACGAAGATGCTGACCTCCAACTGGTTCCGTAAGTGTTTTATCCCGCAAGTCAGCAAATATCTCTTAGAGAAGGGCTTGTCATTCAAGATCCTTCTCCTTATGGATAACGCTGGTGGACACGCAACTGACCTGTCGCATGAGGGCATTCAGGTTGAGTTCCTGCCACCCAACACCACGTCATTAATTCAACCGATGGACCAGGGGGTTATCAGGGAGTTTAAGGCCCTCTACACGAAGAATACCTTGGCGGACCTCGTTGCGTGTGTGATGTTGCCCAAGATAATGAGGTTGAAGATTTTAACTTGAAGGCGTACTGGCGGCAGTACACCATAGCCACGTGCCTGAAGAATATTCAGAAGGCACTTCAAGAGATGAAACCTGCAACTGTGAATGCGAGCTGGAAGAAGTTGTGGCCCCAGATTGTTTACGACGACGAGGGATTTACACCTGCTGAAATCCAACACTCTGCAATACGCAAATCTGTGCAGTTGGCTGCCATAATTGGAGGTGACGGGTTTGGCGACATGACGACTGAAGACGTCGACGAGTTGTTGGACTGCCATTCCCAGCCCCTAACTGACGCAGACCTCGAAGACCTGACGAAATCGGCAAGAGAAGAAGAGAGTGAAACCCAGGAAGAGACCCAAGAAAATGTCGAAGAAACGGGCTTAACATTAGAACGGCTTGCCAAGGCCTGCAACCATGCGAAGGAGTTGAAAGAAATGTTGCAAGAGTGGGACGAGGATATGGTTCGGTCGATGCAATTCTGCAACAAGGTTGATGACATAATGACTCCCTACAAGATGCTCTTAGATCGAAAAAAGAAGCAGCGGCAACAACTTCCGATCACAATGTTCTTCCAGCCTCGCAAAAAAGAGCCAGTTCCTCCTGCTAGTACGCCTTCGGAAGAAATTGAAGAAGTTTCCCAGGAAGAAGTTGAAGAGGTGTCCCAGGAAAAGACACCTCCGTCTGAAGAGACGTAAAATACTACCTGGCTGCACAGTAGAACACATCATCAGCTTCATCATCATCATTTCTACTGTGCAGCAAATTCATCGCCATCATCATTCAAGTTTTTCTTGAACTTCTTTCGTGGTGAGTACAGTAACAATCTTTATTTTTTACTTTAATATTCTCACATTCTAAAACTGTATTTGTGCCTGTTTTATAGTTTAGTACTGTACTGTATGCATTAAGTTAAAGGGAAGGTTTTAAAAGTCTACATGTTGTAACCTATCATATTTTTTTTGTTTAAAATTTACATTTATGTACGTAAAACAATCTCTCTCTCTCTCTCTCTCTCTCTCTCTCTCTCTAATCTCTATCTCTCTCTCTCTCTCTCTCTCTCTCTCTCTCTCTCTCTCTCGTAAATTGATTTTTTTTGTTTAAAATTTACATTTACAGTACGTACGTAAAACAATCTCTCTCTCTCTCTCTCTCGTAAATTGTTTTCCTGCTTTGCTACGTACAATATGTACTGTACAGTACTGTATGATTTTATATAGATACGGTAAATTATATTTGTAAGGTAACATATTTTGTAAATGCTTTTACTGTAAATACTGTACTGTATCATTATTTATCACTTTCATCATGCGCGTTAAATGCCTTGTTTGTTCTGAGCATGTTTGTTTACTGAGCGTACAGTACTTTATGACGCCGTCGTTTCAGGCGGCGTCATAAAGAAAAACATTTCATTTGGAAGTCCTAAGAAAAATAAAGTAAAACATTGGTAATAAAAAAATCAACATACTGTATAATCAATATAATCGATGCAAAAACTAACCTATACATATATGTGTACACTAAATGAGTTTGTTTCTTAATTATGATCAGAGATGAACGTAAACAAAACATTGGTTGCCATTTTTTATCGTGCTTTTTAGGTGTTTAGCAAACGCATGATATAAAATCGCCTTTAATATTTGTGCCTGTTTTAGTTTAGGGTGCTGTAGTACATGCATTAAGTGTTCTGTACATTAAAGGGTGGTTTGTTAACAGTACTACGTACAAGGGAAGGTTTTAAAAGTCCGAATATACATGTTAAATAAATAGGTAAATATGATGTCCCTACTTCGCGGAATTTCACCTATCGCGGCCGGGTCTGGAACCTATCTACCGCGATAAACGAGGGTTCACTGTATATATATATATATATATATATATATATATATATATATATATATATATATATATATATATATAATATACATACATAAATATATATATGTATATATATATATATATATATATATATATATATATATATATATATATATATATATATATATATATATATATATATATATACATATATATATATATATATATGTATATATATATGTATATATATATTTATATATATATATATACATATATATATATACATATATATATATACATATATATACACACACATATAAAATATATATATATATATATATATATATATATATATATATATATTTTTGGGCTCAAGCCATGACGTCCTGATAGAAGGTTCCTTCAGTAGCTTCCTAGGGTATATTTAACTACAGTGGATATTCCCAGAGAATTAAACTAAAGGTTATCACAGAATTCTAACTTCTGGTGCGAGTACCCTAAAGGTTTTCCTCTAGGATATCGTATATCAACAGGGGACACATGTATTAACACGCCACATAGCTAGCTACATCCCATATAGAGTTAACACTTCGATATGGAAAGGTGGCTGAGTAACTGAGGAGCCGTTCCACAGTTACTCTCATCCGTGGCTGCTTTTGGTACTCGAGACGTAAACAAACGGGCGCCATTGCTAAATGACGTCACGTCCGTCCTAATCCTTTCGCCTGTAGCCTCTTTGCTAAGTAGGATTTTTCCCAAGTGCTTTCTTTATCAGCTTACATCGCCGTTATGTCGCTACCTTCAGCCTCGCCTTTTTCTGGAAAGCTGAGTACCAGGTCCCAGTATTGTTTGAATAAGCTTTAGCCGTAAAGTAACTTCTACTTTTCGTAAAATATTGTGTTTTGTGGCAGAGCTGTGCTGATACTGGAAGCGCCATTTTATGGCGCCGCTGTTCATGTTGCATGCTTTATTTAGTTAGCCAGAACAGCCTTCTCCGGTCATTTAACTAATTAATATTATTAGTTATTTAGTCTTCATAGCTAGGGAATCTTTATATCGTGTTTTAGTGCTCATCAGACTCGGTCGCTGTTCGACCCCATACTAGATCGCTAGCTTAGCCCCTAGGCTGGACAGCCTAGTGCTTGTTTTCATGCATGATATACACCAGTATTCCTAAGTTAAGTTATGAAGATGGTGGCATTATTAAACATACTATTACTGTGATGTAAGTGTTTTCGCCTTCGGGGACCATATAAGGGACCGTGTTGATTGTGTATCAACCCCTCCTAACCTGATGTAGGAACCCTTATATACTCCCTATTCCCCCTGCCTGTGGGCATTCCCTCTGGGTAGACTTGCTTTCCCTTCTATATAGGGGAATCTCGTCTACAACCAGAGTATTTATCGCTTCTCTGCCTACCCTAAGGGAATGACCCCCCCTTAGGGTCGTGCCTGAGAGATTAGGAAGGGCACTGCCCTTCCTCAGTTGCACTTAGTTGGGTTACTCCTTCCTCCCTGCAACTAGCGATGTGTCTTTCAGGCTTTCCTAGCCTAGGAGTTCGTCCTCCTACTCTAGGTTAAGCTCTGGGGGTAGACTGTCTTATTATAGTTTGGGACAGTACATTAGTACCATTCTCGATCTGGGCTACCTATCCTTGGCTAGGGAGCGTTCTCCTTTACCTTGGTGGCCGTTCTCATGCAGAGTCTCCTCTTTAGAAAGACCCATTATTCTAACTCCCCACCTATCCCTTTGGTGTAGGGTTGCCTACACACCTCTGTCCTTAGTCCTACAACTCCTCCCTTGGGTGGAGTGGTAGGGCTAACTTGTTCTCCTGCTAGCTGGCAGCTCTGGCACACTTACACTTCATAGCGTTCTATGGAGGTGGTTGCCGGAGGCGGTCCTGCCGGCGGGGGATTCCCCCTCTTTGAGTGCCCTCTATCCCTCCCTTGGGTTACCACAGGCACCCGGCCACCTGCCGGCTCCCTGCCGCCGGATGTTAGGAGTATCCACTCCTATCATGAGTGCACTCTCTCCGGAGGGATGCCGGAGGGGTATAGGATCTTACCCCTTCCATCCCTCCTTACCTTTCTCTCTTTCTACCCTGGTGCCGGTCCCTTGCCGTCTCTACTGCCGGCGATAACCGCCACTACCTCAGGTGACATTCTTTCATAAGATGCCTCCCCCCTCTAAGACGTCAGCCTTCCGTGTGCCGGAGGCTGCCGCCTTCCGTCGACATACCGCCGACGTCCCACCCCTCATTTTACCTAGTAACAGCCGGCCGACTTTCGGACTCTGCCACCCGCATGCCGGCATTGATTGCCGGCAATCTAGGTATACAACCATATACATATCTATCTTATGAATTGATTAAAGGCTCACCATGCCGTCAGCCTTCGGCTACCGGAGCCGCCGCCCCCTGCCGACGACCCGCCGCTGTGCCGGCGGTCGTCACTATGGTATTATCCTTATAGATACTCAGTGTGTCTGCCTTGATGCTTTCCACCCTGCAGGACCGGCCTCCGATGTGCCGTCGGTCTGCCGGCACCCTCATGAGACGTTAAGGGACATGTACCCCTTCCCTGGCTGCCGGCAACATGCCGACAGTCAATATACTGCAGTCAGATGGCTTGGCCACTTCCATATAGGTATTGTCTTACCATCCAAGATTGTGGCTATGCTATTTGATTGCACATTACAATAATTCCAGCATACTCTGTGTATCTTAGTGCAGTCGATTGCCAGAACCTACATTTAACAATTTTACCCCCACCATAAGGATAAATTTCGAGCACATTTTGCTAAATAATTTTTTAAAATTGCTCTAACAAGCTTAGTTTTTGTCTTAGAAAGGTCAGGTTGGTCTCATTCTTTTGGAAAATGCCTGAAGTTTCTCGTAAAATTATCAAAAATATGTGAAAATATTTAATTAACATTGTTTTGCAAGAACGTACCGGTACGTCCTTTGGGGGTGAAAGGGTTAATAAGGGGTTTATCCTATTTCCCCTCTCCCCCTGGGATCTGAATGGTCTCAGACCCTATTACACTCTGTGGACAATTCCTGTTAAAAGCCTAGCTTGACTCATCCATACGGATTTCCCTCATTGTGACCTTCGGGTACAAAGGAATTGTCTACGGATAAGGTTACGGTAACCGGCTGGGCGGGATTCACAAGTATGTGTCTATCTACTTCCTTTCCCGCTCATTAATCTTAAGCATTAATATATTCTTATAATTAAGTTATTCTTAATTTTAGATTAAGTTATCCTTAATTTTAGAGTAACGTAAGTCATTCTTATGCCTTCCATGTACTCATGATCTCTTTCTTTTACAGGAGGAGTATCTGAAGTGTGAGAGTAACTTCTGCGGGGTGAAGCGCCCGGACTTCTACGGGCACAAGGCGTGCCGGACCCACGCCCCCTGCGCCGCCAAGAAAGGCGACTTGAAGTATTGGGACCCGCAGAACTGTACAGTCTGCAAAAGTCTTCTTGTCGAGGCGTTCGACGATCCTCCTTCTGCGGAGGCAAGGGACATTGCTAGGGAGAAGCTACGCAAATGGGTGCGTGGCTTCCAAAAGAACGCCATTGGACCGTACCTTCCCAACGAAGACTTGAGGGCCTTGCTTTTCCCAAAAGCATCCAAAGATTCAGTGGTCCCCCGTGATCAGATCCCCACCGTCCAGATCGTGGTTGAACCTGATGTAGTCATGGCACAGTCTATGCGTGAGTGCCATCTTGATTCCGACAACGTGTAACGTATGTCGGAAGTGTCGGAAGAGACGGAGAAGAACCTCATGGGCGAGGAACTCGACTATGAGGAAGATCAGGTGGAATACCCTGATTCAGAGACCGAGGTCGCTCCTGCTCCCCCAGCAACTCCTGCACCGTCCGAGGAACCTGTTCCTTCGACTTCTGCCACCCCGGACCCTCTTCCATCGGCCACTCAAGAGGTCTTCAAGATGCTTGAAGCCCTCATGGAAAAGAAGCTGCGAGAGACTCAGGAGCAATTCCGGACGATTCTCGTCAGCTTCAAACAACCGAAAAGGATTTCGGTTAAGGACCTCCCCACCTGCTCAGAAGCTAACCCATGGAGATACGCCGAGCATATGCCAATTACAACTGGCAAGATTTACATCAGTGAAAGGGTTGGCTCTATTTTGCTGGAAGAAGTGGAGTTCTTCCCAAATTTCGAGGCTTATCCGGACTGTTACGTACGGCTCAGGTCCGAACCAGCCTCAAAGGAGGAGACCGAACCAAAAGAAGTTATTGTGTTCGATCTCACGAAGGCCCAAGCTATGTTAGCTCAGGCAGTGAAGAGTAGGGGTTTCACTAACTCCAAGATGCCGGCACTTAGCAAAAAGCATCCAACCTTCGTGGCGCCAAATTCTGCGACCTTCCCCTTCATCGAAAAGGACTTCACAGCGGTCATAAAGGCAGTGGAGGAAGGGAAACCTTGTCCTGCACTGGAGGAGTGCAGACCCTTCTCCATTACTCTTCCCCCCGATGATAGGCACTGGAAAGACATCCAGTCGACCTTCACGGTAGGGAAACTGGAGCCTGATGTAGCCGGTCGTCAATTCAATGAGGACCTCCCAAGGCTGAACGATCACCTCCTTCGTAGAGAACAGGATACGAAGGAGAGACTCACCGCTTCGCTGTCTCACCAGGTACAGCTCGAACTCATGGCCGGGGATACCAAAGTCCCGGACTTTTATATGGTCCTCGCTAAGTCGCACCTGGCGACTGTAACTAAGGACCTATATAGCTTCACTAGGGCTCGCAGAGCCTGTCGTGAATTCGTGTTCGCTAACGCAACAGTGAAACACGAACCCCGGAGGCTGATTTCCTCCAATATCTGGGGCAAGTATCTCTTCCCATCTACCTTGGTGAAAGAGATAGTGGACAAAGCTGCCACGGAGAATAGGAACCTTCTCCATAAGTGGGGCATGTCCCGCAAGAGGAAGTCCTCTCAGGATGATGGCCCTCAGCCTAAGAGGAAAGCTTCAAAGTCAACGTCAACAGAGACGATAATTTCCGGGTCCCGCTACTCCCCAAGTGGCTACGCAGCCGCAACAGACCTTTCAGTTGGTCCCCCAACCGGTGGTGTCGCAGTCGCCGGTCTTCACCCCTGCATACGAGCAACACTCTACTACCTTTCGTCCCAGAGGTAGGGGCTCAGGCAGAGGTTCCGGCAGAGATTCTTTTCGCCGTCCCTCCAGAGGCAGAGGAGGAAGGGGAGCTAGCGGCCGAGGTGGCAAACCCTCGGGACACCAGAAGCAATGATGTGCTTCCGGTGGGAGGAAGACTCCGCCAATTCCAGGATCGTTGGACCTTCGATCCCTGGGCACACAGCATCGTCAAGAAGGGACTGGGCTGGAGCTGGACTCAACCACCCCCAGCCTTCCAGCAATTCTTCCAACAGTCAACCCCCCACCTGGAAGAATATGTCCTGGAACTCTTGAACAAGAAGGTGATCAGGAGGGTAAAGTCAACCAGGTTCCAAGGGAGACCCTTTTGCGTTCTCAAGAAAGACTCCGACAAACTCAGAGTCATTCTAGACTTATCCCCTCTCAACAAGTTAATTGCGAACAACAAATTCAAGATGCTCACTCTGTAACAAATAAGGACCCTTCTGCCTCAAAGGGCCTACGCGGTCTCCATAGACCTGGCGGATGCCTACTAGCACATCCCAATGAATCATTACGCTTCCTCCTACCTAGGATTTCGACTCCAAAGGAAAAGTTACGCCTTCAGGGCCATGCCCTTCGGGCTCAACGTGGCTCCACGTATCTTCACCAAGCTGGCAGACGCAATCGTCCAACAGCTATGTCTTCAGGGCGTCCAAGTGATGGCCTACCTAGACGACTGGCTAGTCTGGTCGACATTGCCCGAAGATTGTGTGAGAGCCTGCAACAAAGTCACCCAGTTCCTAGAGCATCTGGGCTTCAAGATAAATGCCGAGAAATCTCGCCTCTCTCCAGCTCAGAAGTTCCAATGGTTGGGAATCCATTGGGATCTTCAGTCACACCGCCTTTCCATCCCACAGAAGAAAAGGAAGGAAATAGAAGGGTCTGTCAGAAGGCTTCTAAAATCCAAAGAGATCTCAAGACGACAGCAGAAACAAGTCCTCGGCTCTCTACAGTTAGCCTCTGTGACAAACCCAGTGCTTCGTGCACAGCTAAAGGATGCCGCGGGAGTCTGGAGACGTTTCGCATCCATCGCTCGAAGAGACCTCAAGAGACGGCTTCCAAACAGACTTCGCTTACTCTTAAAGCCGTGGTTAGAAGCAAAGGCCCTGAAAAGGTCCATTCCTCTTCAACACCCGCTTCCATCGATCAACATCCATACGGACCCTTCACTGGAGGGTTGGGGAGGTCACTCTCACCAACAACAGGTTCAAGGAACATGGTCTCCCCTATTCAAGACGTTTCACATCAACATCTTGGAGGCCATGGCAGTTCTTCTCACCCTGAAGAAACTCTCCCCGCCTCCCTCGATCCACATTCGTCTGACTCTGGACAACTCGGTGGTAGTCAGATGTCTCAATCATCAGGGCTCGAGATCGCCCCAGATAAATCAGGTACTTCTTCCGATCTTTCGTTTGGCAGAAAGGAAGAAATGGCACCTGTCTGCAGTTCACCTACAAGGATTCCGCAACGTGACGGTGGACGCTCTATCGAAGACAAGCCCAATAGAGTCGGAATGGTCTCTAGACGCAAGATCATTCTCCTTCATCTCTCACCAAGTCCCGGAACTTCAGATCGATCTCTTCGCGACGAACGACAACAATCAACTTCCTCGATATGTGGCCCCGTACGAGGACCCCAAGGCAGAAGCAGTGGATGCCATGTCACTGGATTGGAACAGATGGTCCAGGATATACCTGTTCCCCCCTCCCAACCTTCTGCTGAAAGTCCTCTCCAAACTGAGAACCTTCAAAGGGACAGCGGCCCTAGTGGCTCCCAAGTGGCCCCGGAGCAATTGGTACCCCCTGGTCCTGGAGCTGCAGCCCACGCTGATTCCCCTACCGGGTCCAGTTCTCTCTCAACAAGTACAGAAGTCGACTGTCTTCGCTTCATCACTGAAAGTCAGGGACCTTCATCTCATGATTTTTTCTCCTTAGCCGCAAAAAAAAGGTTTGGGATCTCGAAGAAAAGCTTAGACTTCCTCGAGAAATACAAGACTGAATCTACCAGACAGCAATACGAATCTTCCTGGAGAAAGTGGGTCTCTTTCGTCAAGGCAAAAAATCCTACGGAAATCACCATTGATTTTTGTATGTCCTTCTTCATTCACCTTCATGGACAAGGCTTAGCGGCCAACACGATTTCCACCTGCAAATCGGCCTTGACTAGACCACTCCTATACGCCTTCCAGATTGATCTGTCCAGTGATATCTTCAATAAACTGCCAAAGGCATGCGCTAGACTACGCCCAGCACCCCCACCAAAACCTATCTCCTGGTCCCTGGACAAGGTGCTCCATTTTGCTTCTAGCCTGGACAACGATTCGTGCCCTCTGAAAGACTTGACTCAAAAAGTTATCTTCCTTTTTGCTCTCGCCTCGGGAGCCTGAGTCAATGAAATAGTGGCATTATCAAGAGAAGAGGGTCATATCCTGTTCGCAGAGACAGGAGAGCTTACCCTCTTCCCCGATCCAACGTTTCTCGCTAAGAATGAACTACCCACCAAGAGATAAGGCCCTTGGAGAATCTGCCCCCTGAAGGAAGATGTCTCTCTATGCCCAGTGGAGAGTCTTAAGGTCTATCTTCGAAGAACTTCAGACTTCGGTGGAGGACAACTCTTCAAAAGAGAAACATCGGGTAGCAACCTGTCACTGAAACAACTAAGAGCGAAAATCACCTACTTCATTCGCAGAGCGGATCCTGACAGTACACCCGCAGGTCACGATCCTAGAAAAGTTGCTTCTTCTCTGAACTTCTTCCAGAGTATGAATTTCGAAAGCCTCAAGAGCTTTACAGGCTGGAAATCATCGCGCGTTTTCTTCAAGCACTACGCAAAACAAGTGCACGAAGTAAAGCATTTCGTGGTAGCTGCAGGTAGTGTTATGAAACCTGCTGTTTAACTCTGCATAGAACAGTGAGTTACTTGGGACTTAACTCTACGGGTGCCTGTGTTGACCCTTTTGTGATACATAGTGATTTAATGGACACTTAGTGTTTCTAATAAACTGTTCTTACCAAGGTGAAATGTCATAGACTTTACATGAGTGCCACATGCATGATGTGTTTCTTGAAAAAGACTGGCGTTCCTCTGGAACTTGTGTTTCTAAAAAGTATATTTTCTTTTCGGAATCAAGATTAAAGTCTTTATTTTCTATGTAAAATATTCTTTTATTATTGTAAATAAACTCTATATTCATTATTGTAATTACTGCCATAATGATCTGCAATCTTAGAAATAAAATGTCTTTTATTCCGTGTGCGTCTCTCTCGGATCCTATTCTTTATCAAGAAATATACGATTGTTATAGTTTCATTTACCCCTTTCCCTGAAGAACGAGAAGAATAATATAAGTAATTATGTTATATGCTAGCTCATGCTTTGATAATATTCCTATTCGAATATTAACCTTTGTCCTGCCTCCGAGACCAGATCGATCTCTCCTCCAGGGGAGTAGTAAATGTTATTTACTTACCTATGCTTGATAATATTCCTACCCGAATATTAACCTTCGTCTTGTCTCCGAGTCCAGCGTGAACTCTCCGCAAGGTGAGTAGCTCTTCAATGATCGCTTCAAGATGTTCCTATTGTCCACCAGGACTTCCCTGACAGGGGGGCAGGAAGCTAGTTCATCATAGAATCTCTGGTAAGGACATGTTCTATAATACTGTTCGAAGCCCTTGGCACTTGAATTAAAAAGGGGAAAAATTCCACGATACATTAATTCTCTGGTACACTTCCATCAGGACGTCATGGCTTGAGCCCAAAAAATGGATTTTGAGCGAAGCGAAAAATCTATTTTTGGGTGAGATAGCCATGATGTCCTGATGGACCCTCCCGTCTATTCTAGTTCAGCCTTTCAGGCCCCTCCCTGACCTGCTGTATCATGGAGATTAGCAAGGAGCTGAGCTCAGGATGAGGACGGACGTGACGTCATTTAGCAATGGCGCCCGTTTGTTTACGTCTCGAGTACCAAAAGCAGCCATGGATGAGTGTAACTGTGGAACGGCTCCTCAGTTACTCAGCCACCTTTCCATATCGAAGCGTTAACTCTATATGGGGTGTAGATAGCTATGTGGCGTGTTAATACATGTGTCCCCTGTTGATATACGATATCCTAGAGGAAAACCTTTAGGGTACTCGCACCAGAAGTTAGAATTCTGTGATAACCTTTAGTTTAATTCTCTGGGAATATCCACTGTAGTTAAATATACCCTAGGAAGCTACTGAAGGAACCTTCCATCAGGATGTCATGGCTATCTCACCCAAAAATAGATTATATATATATATATATATATATATATATATATATATATATATATATATATACAATGAACCCTCGTTTATCGCGGTAGATAGGTTCCAGACCCGGCCGCGATAGGTGAAAATCCGCGAAGTAGTGACACCATATTTACCTATTTATTTAACATGTATATTCAGACTTTTAAAACCTTCCCTTGTACGTAGTACTGTTAACAAAATGATATTTTGATTATAAAATAAATTTTTGAATATACTTACCCGGTGAATATATAATAGCTGACGTCTCGGACGTCTCGACAGAAAAACACAAAAACTCGCGAGCGATCGCCATGAAGGTTGCGGGTGTGCCCACCAGCGCCAACTATCGGCCAGATACCGCATATACATGTAAACAGCTCCAGTTCTTCTCATCCCGCTGGGTCTCTATTTATATATTCACCGGGTAAGTATATTCAAAAATTTATTTTATAATCAAAATATCATTTTTAAATATTAAACTTAGCCGGTGAATATATAATAGCTGATTCACACCCATGGTGGTGGGTAGAGACCAGTATTAATACAGTTTACGGCGTATATGCTTAGAGTTTTTGACAGTTATATCATAACAAAACCCAAATATATATAGGTACCTGGTAAGGAAGCTGACTTTGACGATTACTCTGCCTTGTTAGTCTGTCTTCCTCACGAAGCCCAGCCATCCTCTTAGGATGCTGAAAGACTCCCAGGAGCTGAAGTATCAAGGGCGGCAACCCATACAACAGGACCTCATCAAACCCCTAATCTGGGCGCTCTCAAGAAATGACATTTGACCACCCGCCAAATCAACCAGGATGCGAAAGGCTTCTTAGCCTTCCGTACAACCCCAAAACAAGATTAAAAACATTTCAAGAGACAGATTAAAAGGATATTGGAATCAAGGGAATGTAGTGGTAGAACCCTCACCTACTACTGCACTCGCTGCAACGAATGGACCCAGTGTGTAGCAGTCCTCATAAAGAGTCTGGACATCTTTTAAGTAAAATGACGCGAATACCGACTTGCTTCTCCAAAAGGTCGCGTCCATAATACTTCGCAGAGATCTATTTTGCTTAAAGGCCATGGAAGTTGCTATAGCTCTTACTTCGTGTGTCTTAACCTTAAGCAAGCAACGGTCTGTTTCACTCAAGTGAGAATGAGCCTCTCGGATTAAAAATCTGATAAAATATGATAAAGCATTCTTTGACATAGGTAATGATGGCTTCTTAACTGAGCACCATAAGGCCTCAGATCCACCTCGTAAGGATTTAGTACGAGCTAAGTAGAACTTAAGAGCTCTAACTGGACACAGTACTCTTTCAAGTTCATTGCCTACGATCTCTGATAGGCAAGGTATATCAAATGACTTAGGCCAAGGACGAGAAGGCAGTTCATTTTTGGCCAGGAAACCAAGCTGAAGTGATCATGTGGCTTTATCTGTGGAAAAGCCGATGTTCTTACTGAAGGCATGAATCTCACTGACCCTTTTAGCCGAAGCCAAGCACACTAGGAAAAGTGTCTTGAGGGTGAGATCCTTCAGGGAGGCTGAATGTAATGGCTCAAACCTGTCTGACATCAGGAACCTTAGGACCACGTCTAAGTTCCATCCAGGAGTTGCCATACGACGTTCCTTAGAGGTCTCGAAAGACTTAAGGAGATCTTGGAGATCTTTATTATTGGAAAGATCTAAGCCTCTATGTCGAAAGACCGAAGCCAACATGCTCCTGTAGCCCTTTATAGTGGGTGCTGAGAGGGAGCGAACATTTCTCAGATGTAAGAGAAAATCTGCGATTTGGGCTACAGAGGTACTGGAAGAGGACACAGATGCTGACTTGCACCAGTCTCGAAAGACTTCCCACTTCGACTGGTATACTTTGATGGTAGAAGCTCTCCTAGCTCTCGCAATCGCACTGGCTGCCTCCTTCGAAAAGCCTCGAGCTCTTGAGAGTCTTTCGATAGTCTGAAGGCAGTCAGACGAAGCGCGGGGAGGCTTTGATGAACATCCTTTACGTGGGGCTGACGTAAGAGATCTACCCTTAGAGGAAGACTGCTTGGAATGTCTACCAGCCATTGAAGTACCTCTGTGAACCACTCTCTCGCGGGCCAGAGGGGAGCAACCAACGTCAACCTTGTCCCTTCGTGAGAGGCGAACTTCTGCAGTACCTTGTTGACTATCTTGAATGGTGGGAATGCATACAAGTCCAGGTGAGACCAGTCCAGTAGAAACGCATCTATGTGGATCGCCTCTGGATCTGGCACTGGTGAGCAATAGATTGGGAGCCTTTTGGTCAACGAGGTGGCAAAGAGGTCTATGGTGGGTTGACCCCAAGTCGCCCAAAGACTCTTGCACACGTCCTTGTGGAGGGTCCATTCCGTGGGGATCACCTGACCTCTCCGACTGAGACAGTCTGCCAAGACGTTCAAGTCCCCCTGGATGAATCTTGTCAACAGGGAGATGCCTCGATTTTTTGACCATATGAGGAGGTCCCTTGCGATCACGTACAGCGTGTGGGAGTGAGTGCTTCCTTGCTTGGAGATGTACGCCAAAGCTGTGGTGTTGTCTGAATTGACCTCTACCACTTTGTTTCGAAGGATGCTCTCGAAATTCATCAAGGCCAAGTGGACTGCTAATAGCTCCTTGCCGTTGATGTGCATGCTCTTCTGAACTGAGGTCCAAAGACCCGAGCATTCCCGACCGTCCAGGGTCGCACCCCAACCCAAATCCGACGCGTCTGAGAACAACACGTGGTTTGGGTTCTTGACTGCTAGGGACAGACCCTCTCTCAGACTTATGTTGCTGTCCCACCAGTTCAGGCATGCTTTTACTGGTTCGGAGACCGGGATTGATACAGCCTCTAAAGTCTTGCTCTTGTTCCAGTGAGAGTCTAAATGGAACTGGAGAGGCCGAAGGTGAAGTCTCCCTAGCGAGACAAACTGCTCCAGGGATGACAGAGTCCCTACGAGACTCATCCAACTCCTTACTGAACAACGTTCTCTTTTCAGCATTAGTCGGACTTTGAGCAGGGCTTGTTCTATTCGGGTGGCAGACGGAAAAGCCCGAAAAACTAGACTGCGAATCTCCATCCCCAAATATAGAATCGTCTGGGATGGAATCAGTTGGGACTTTTCTAAGTTGACCAAAGGTCCCAACTCCTTTGCCAGACCCAATGTCCAATGTAGATCCTGCAGAAAGCGATGACTGGACGATGCTCTGAGAAGCCAGTCGTCCAAGTACAGGGAGGCTCGAATTCCCGATAGATGAAGGAATTTTGCCACATTCCTCATGAGCCTCGTAAACACGAGAGGAGCAGGACTGAGGCCGAAGCACAGTGCTCGAAACTGGTACACCACATTCCTGTAAACAAACCTCAGAAACGGTTGGGAATCCGGGTGTATAGGAATGTGGAAGTACGCATCTCGCAGGTCGAGAGAGACCATCCAGTCTCCCTCTCTGACCGCTGCTAAGACGGACTTCGTGGTCTCCATCGTAAATTTTGTTTTCGTAACAAAAACGTTGAGCGCACTGACGTCTAGCACTGGCCTCCAACCTCCTGTATGCTTTGGGACTAGGAAGAGACGGTTGTAAAACCCCGGTGATTGAAGGTCCGAGACTTTCACCACCGCTCCCTTCTCTAGCAACAGACACACTTCGTGATGTAGGGCTTGTCTCTTTGACTCCTCTCGATACCTGGGAGAGAGGTCTATGGGAACTGTTACTAGAGGAGGTCTGCGTACAAACGGTATTTTGTACCCCTCCTTGAGCAACAGAACAGACTCTTGGTCTGCACCCCTCTTCTCCCAGGCCTGCCAGAAGCTGTTCAGTCTGGCCCCTACCGCTGTCTGAGGACGTGGGCAGTCAGACTCTGCCACGGGAGGACTTGGCTCCTCTCTTCTTACCTCTCTTTCCCTCGGCACGAGAGCCTCCCCTGCTGGGAGCTCTGCCACGAAAGGGCGGGATAAACTTAGACGCAGGAGTCTCGATTCTGGGTCTCACAACAAAGGATGAAGAAGGAGCTCCCTTGCGAGCAGAAGCAGCCATCAGGTCATGTGTGTCCTTCTGCACAAGCGAAGCAGCAATGTCCTTAATCAGCTGTTGTGGAAACAAGGCAGCCGATAAGGGAGCAAAGAGCAGTTCCGATCTTTGACAGGGAGTAACTCCTGCTGAAAGGAAAGAGCAAAGGGTTTCTCTCTTCTTCAAGACTCCCGACGTAAAGGTGGGGGCGAGCTCATTGGAGCCATCGCGGATGGCTTTGTCCATACAGGACATAATAAGTAAGGATACATCTTGGTCAGCAGACGAGATCTTCCTACTTAATGCTCCTAAAGACCAATCTAGAAAGTTAAAAACTTCAAAGGCTCTGTATACGCCTTTAAGGAGATGGTCAAGGTCCTAGGAGGACCAACAAATCTTCGAGCGTCTCATGGCCAGGCGACGGGGAGAGTCTACGAGGCTTGAGAAGTCACCCTGGGCAGAGGCAGGGACTCCCAAGCCGAGAACTTCTCCCGTGTCATACCAGACGCTCGATCTAGAAGCTAGCTTAAAAGGTGGGAAGGCAAAGGCCGTCTTCCCCAAACTCCTCCTGGTAACCAACCAGTCGCCTAGAAGACGTAAAGCCCTCTTAGAAGAGCGAGAAAGCACTAGCTTAGTAAAGGCAGGCTTGGTAGAAGCTAAGCCTAGCGCAAACTCAGACGGAGGCGAACGAGGAGCAACAGCAACAAAATGATCTGGGAAAAGATCCTTGAAAATCATCATGATTTTCTTAAAATCCATCGAAGGTTGTACAGCCTTAGGTTCTTCTACATCCGACAAAACGTCCAAAAGATTATCATCAGGAGGAGGATCAGCAACGTCCTCATCTGAAGGAACCTCGTCCGACAACTGATGAGTCTCAAGCAAGGGAGAGACCTGCCTTGGTGGCAATGCTTGACAAGCAGAGTCCACACGCACAGGAGCATCAGTAGCAGTCCAGGACGCTACGTCATGTAACTGCTTAACGGACTGACTAGCAACAACAACAGGAGCGGGAGGACGCTCGACGTCAACTCGAGACTGCCTTGACTGCCTAGATTGAGCAGTTAAAACAACTCTTGACTGCGGTGCTTGACGCTCAACAACGTCAAAACAAGTCAACTTAGCTGGTTGGCGAACGTCCTGAACGTCAACACGAGCATGCGGCAGCGGCTGAACGTCCACAAGCGGCTGAAAGTCAACACGGGACTGCATCGAGTGAGGGTCTAAGTTACGTGACTGACGTGACTTTGTAACGTCAACGTCAACAGGACGAGCAAAGGCTCGTTTGGGCGGCTGACGGCCAGGATCTCGATCAGCGTAACGGCGAGGATCATCGTGAACCTGCTCAGCAGTATACTCCTCCATAAGAGAGGCAAGCTTATTCTGCATATCCTGCAGTACAACCCATTTAGGATCAACGGGAGTGGGTGCGGGTCGAGACGATGGTAACGTCTGTGACTGCAAAACATTGCCTAAACTAAGACTCTCGGAGCCCGTGTTACGCTTCTGTTTAGGCGGCGAGCAATCTTCCGATGACTGCACAGGGTCAGAGCTGTCCCAATGGCTACAACCAGGACGCTGGACCTGTCCTGAAGGGACTGACTTCCGCTTTAATGGAATCAACTTGTCGACAAGACCGACAGAGAAGAACTGGAGCTGTTTACATGTATATGCGGTATCTGGCCGATAGTTGGCGCTGGTGGGCACACCCGCAACCTTCATGGCGATCGCTCGCGAGTTTTTGTGTTTTTCTGTCGAGCCGTCCGAGACGTCAGCTATTATATATTCACCGGCTAAGTTTAATATTTAAAACTACCCTTTAATGTACAGAACACTTAATGCATGTACTACAGTACCCTAAACTAAAACAGGCACAAATACTAAAGGCAATTTTATATCATGCATTTCCTAAACACGCCAAAAAGCACGATAAAAAATGGCAACCAATGTTTTGTTTACGTTTCTCTGATCATAATGAAGAAACAAACGCATTTACTGTACACATCTGTGTATAGGTTAGTTTTTGCATCGATTATATTGATTATTCAGTACAGTATGTTGATTTTGTTATTACACATATGTATATGTGTATGGGTTATGAAAAAAATCCGCGAAGTGGTGAATCCGCGATGGTCGAACCGCGAAGTAGCGAGGGTTCACTGTATATATATACTGTATATATACAGTATATATATATATATATATATATATATATATATATATATATATATATATATATACATATATATATATATATATATATATATATATATAGTATATATATACACAGTATATATATATATATATATATACATATATATATATCCACTGTAGTTAAATATACCCTAGGAAGCTACTGAAGGAACCTTCCATCAGGACATCATGGCTATCTCACCCAAAAATAGATTATATATATATATATATATATATATATATATATATATATATATATACAAATACTGTATATATACAGTATATATATATATACACAGTATATATATATATATATATATATATATATATATATATATATATATGTATATATATACATTATGTATATATATATATATATATATATATATATATATATATATATATATATATATATATATATATATATATATATATATATATATATATATATATATACATATATATATATATATATATATATATATATATATATATATATATATATATATATATATATATATATATATATATATATATGTATACACACACATTTGAAGGCTCTCAAATGTTGGGAAATGGCTCCCCCAGTTAGAAGAGAAATTTAGATTCAAACTGGAGGAGCCATTTCCTAACATTTGAGAGCCTTCAAATGTGTATACATACATACATACATACATACATACATATATATATATATATATATATATATATATATATATATATATATATATATATATATATATGAAGAAATAGGGGAGAGAGAGAAATTTAGATTTAAACTGGAGGAGCCATTTCCCAACATTTGAGAGCCTTCTTGCCCGTCACAATTCTTTAACAATATGAAGATACCACATGATTACATCAAGGCATTCTTTCGTTAAGAGGGACACCTGGAAGAGCTGCTTTCCAAATGTCCACTTGAGGGATGGTACCACTATGATTAGAATGGTTCAAGGGTTTTGGTGGCCGAAGTTGTAACCTCCCTGACTAATGAACGCCAGACTGGGGTTCGAGTTCCGCTCAAACTCGTTAGTTTCTTTGGTCGATGCAATCTCACCATACTAGTGAGCTAAGGATGGGGGTTTGGGGGAACCTATAGGTCTATCTGCTAAGTCATCAGCAGCCATAACCTGGCCCTCCTTGTTCCAAGCTTGGGTAGAGAGGGGGCTTGGGTGCTGATCATATGTATATTATATATTCGGTCTCTGGAGCATTGTCCTGCTTGATAGGGCAATGTCACTGTCCCTTACCTCTGCCATTCATGAGCGGACTTTAACCCTTAAAGTGTATGTTAAATCTGCTTGATGGGACTAAGAGCATTTCAAGAATACAATCATCAACACTTTAATCATGCTGGCAGGCAAACCGGACAGAAGTCCTATCTCTATGAAACCAGCTAACCCCCAGAATCTGAAAGCTAAGGTTTTGTTTAAGAATAGTTCCGCGTGCCAGTATGGGAGTACTAACACTCCTAGGTGTCCTAATATTATCGAGTAGTAGGCATGACCACCACAGGTCCCACAATTGATTATGAAAAAAAATTCCAATCCACAATAAGATATCCCCTCAAAAAATCTGGACAGTGAAATGGGTAAGAGGGTTTTGACAGCAAGGTTGGAGACAGTTGATAAATATGAAGGAGAATGAAGCAATTACAGTATAAGTAATAGAAATAGAATGAAAGAAATATAGAGTCAAAGTGAGGAAAAAATTCCCCAGTTCGAAAGCACTCTTGCAGGCTTCAGCAAGGGAGTGATATGCTGTATTAAAGTGCAATGACTTCATCAAGGCATTCCCTCGTTAAGATGGTACACTCAAAAGGAGACCTCATTAGCATTTCAAAGAATCGATTCCTCAACCAATTCCGTCTCTCAGAGTCAAGTCCTAAAAAAATCTTGGCAATCCTTTACTGGCAAAACAAGAGATTTCAAGGTGTAATCCTACGGGAGAGAGCGATTAAGTAGGAAAAGGTCATATCTCCTGATAACCCTCTGTCTTTTCCTGAAGAGAGACTCAGGCTCTGGGAGGAATTTGTTTCCATAAACAAAGAGGACGCTTCCCTAATATTTGAATGCCGGATAGTGTATGCATAAAAGCATACAAAGCTATTGCAGGCACTAAGGTCTCTCGATATGAAAACATACCATCCTGGTTTTAGTGATGTCAATGCCTAAGTGGTGGAATAAACCACCTATTCTAGACCCATAACTATCTCATGCACATTCAGGTTTTAAAAAGGACATTCATCAGCTCAAAAACATTCAGGTGCTAGAGAGCGCTCAGGTGAAATAAGCGATCGCCTTGACCTGACACTGTTGAACGCTGGGTAAAATCTCTGTAAGCACCTCGAATGAAAGCTGAGAAAACACCTTCTCTAAGTATGTTTTTCAGGGCAAGAGGGGCGTGAGCTTCAGAGGAGCATGGACTCTAGCCTCCCCCTACTACACAATAATGTAGGCTCCCTTATCACAAGCAAGCATGAGATGTATGGCATACAAGTGTAATTGTGCCGAGCACAAGCAAGTTCAGTTGTGCAAAGGAGACCATGAGTCAAGGAGGGTTGAGCTGAAAAAGCTAGCAACTACATGTGTGTTGATTGGAGATCGCACCTTGAGTGCCTACACAGATAATTAGAGCACTGAGTACTCTCTGAGCATTGGCGCTTCCAAGCTACCTGGGGAAATGAACTCACAAGTGAGAACAATCTCTCACACTTGCAAAGACGTCTGCCAAAGGTCCCCAAAGGTTTGGCGATCTCAGATGGATGAAGACAGGCACAAACTCACCTGGAGGGGTGAGTACAGAGGGGGTACTCTCGCCTAAGAGCTACCCCACGGAGGCAAGGTTTGCCTGTACTCATCAAGCAAACCTCTCAAATTGCTAAAGCAAGTGAGGCTGAAAATGCTGAATCAACAGCACTCACTGGGAAACGTGTTGGCCGCGTGTGTCCATTGGTAAATCCGGAAGGGTTGGTGATAAGACACAGACAGAAACAGAATTCCTCATACAGGAGTGTGATCCTAAGACTTCAAGGAAGTCTAATTCCAAGGAGGTGAGGATGAGCTTTCATCCTTGGCCAAACTAAGGAGTTAAAGGGGAACAAGATATCTGCGCCTGTAAAATTAAGTACCCGAATCAAGGACAATATACCCGAGAAGCTATATTGTCAATTGGAAACAAGAGACAAAGAGTAAGGTTCAAATTTTTTCCAGTGTCCAGCCAGCAGAGATAGAGGTCTATCCACCGACTGCTGAAATCAAAGTGGAGTTGTAGTGAGTTAGCAGGGGGGGAGTTGCTTCCCATCTATTGAAAAAGCCTGTAAAGAATATGGTTCTTGACACCTCACTAAAAGTTTTTGTTGACACCCCGGTAAAAGTTTTAACAGCAGTGTTCCAGTTTCACTGATATTACTCCTAGGGTTAGTATTCATGTGGGAACAAATTACTGTTACCATCAAAGATGAAAGGAACCTTACCTGTAACATCTACACATAGCAGGAGTTAAAATAAATCCAAAACTCTGAAGAGAAGCCATATTTGATAAAAACGATACCATTTTCACATAATTCTCTGAAACTGAAAAGAAAACTATCAACAATGGTCCCCATTTGTGTTATAAGTTTTGATACATTACAATTGGGGTTGAAAAAGTCGTCATTTTTTATATAGAATTTTTAAAAATTTTCCTTTTCTATGTACTGTATTTGCTTCCCATTTGCCTGTTCCCATAATTCTGTCATTTTTTTGCAAGACTGATAAACTGAGGATGATGGTGGCCTTGGTGACTTCCCCTCCATTATATTATTCTTCTTTTTGAGACATGAGGCTTGATGGTTTATGTCCTAGTATTTGAGAAGCTGATGACAGTGAGATCAAATATTTGTCAAGATTAAGGGTAATAGTAAGAAGAAATAAGAGAAAGGTAGATGGTGATAAAAGTAGCAGTGAAATAGAGAAAACTTTATAAAAGGTAAAGGTAAAGAGGTCTGTAAGAAGTAAGATTCTGATTACAGCTTTATATCAGAGTGAAAAATACAGATTGAATAAGGTACTGTAATTCCATAGATATTAATCAGTGCTTCAATATTGTACAGTAATATTGCATAGATATTAATAAGTGCTTCAATATTGTACAGTAATATTGCATAAATATTAATAAGTGCTTCAATATTGTACAGTAATGTTGGAATGAAAAAACAATATGTTATTTTCATTAGTAAAATAAATTTTTGAATATACTTACCCGATGATCATGTAGCTGTCAACTCCGTTGCCCGACAGAAATCTACGGTCGGGATACGCCAGCGATCGCTTATACAGGTGGGGGTGTACTCACCAGCGCCATCTGTGGTCAGGTACTCCAGTACTTCTTGTCAACAAGACCTCAATTTTCTCCTCGGTCCACTGGTTCTCTATGGGGAGGAAGGGCGGGTCATTTAAATCATGATCATCGGGTAAGTATATTCAAAAATTTATTTTACTAATGAAAATAACATTTTTCAATATTAATCTTACCCGATGATCATGTAGCTGATTCACACCCAGGGTGGTGGGTGGAGACCAGTATACATGTTAACAAAGAAGCTAAGTATCCCGTATTTCATTTTTATTAGTTATTCAAAATAACAATAAAAAATAAATAAGTACCTGGTAAGGAAGTCGACTTGAACCATTACTCTGCCTTTAATAAGTACGTCTTCCTTACTGAGCGTAGCGGTCCTCTTAGGATGCTGAACGACTCTTAGGTGGCTGAAGTATAAAGGGCTGCAACCCATACTAAAGGACCTCATCACAACCTCTAACCTAGGCGCTTCTCAAGAAAGAATTGACCACCCGCCAAATCAACCAGGATGCGGAAGGCTTCTTAGCCGACCGTACAACCCAAAAACAACAAAAAAGCAATCAAGAGAAAGGTTAAAAAGGTTATGGGATTATGGGAATGTAGTGGCTGAGCCCTCACCTACTACTGCACTCGCTGCTACGAATGGTCCCAGGGTCTAGCAGTTCTCGTAAAGAGACTGGACATCTTTGAGATAGAATGATGCGAACACTGACTTGCTTCTCCAATAGGTTGCATCCATAACACTCTGCAGAGAACGGTTCTGTTTGAAGGCCACTGAAGTAGCCACAGCTCTCACTTCATGTGTCCTTACCTTCAGTAAAGCAAGGTCTTCTTCCTTCATATGAGAATGAGTTTCTCTAATCAGAAGCCTGATGTAGTAAGAAACTGCGTTCTTAGACATTGGTAGCGAAGGCTTCTTAACAGCACACCATAAGGCTTCTGATTGTCCTCGTAAAGGTTTTGACCTTTTCAGATAGTACCTAAGAGCTCTGACTGGGCAAAGCACTCTCTCCAGTTCGTTACCCACCAAGTTGGATAGGCTAGGGATCTCGAACGATTTAGGCCAAGGACGTGAAGGAAGCTCGTTTTTAGCCAAAAAACCGAGCTGCAAGGAACATGTAGCCGTTTCCGATGTGAAACCTATGTTCCTGCTGAAGGCGTGGATCTCACTTACTCTCTTAGCTGTTGCTAGGCATACTAGGAAAAGAGTTTTTAATGTGAGGTCCTTGAAAGAGGCTGATTGGAGCGGTTCAAATCTAGATGACATCAGGAACCTTAGGACCACGTCTAGATTCCAGCCTGGAGTGGACAACCGACGTTCCTTAGAGGTCTCAAAAGACCTAAGGATGTCCTGCAGATCTTTGTTGGAGGAAAGATCCAAGCCTCTGTGGCGGAAAACCGCTGCCAACATACTTCTATAACCCTTGATCGTAGGAGCTGATAGGGATCTAACGTTCCTTAGATGTAACAGGAAGTCAGCAATCTGGGTTACAGTGGTACTGGTTGAGGAAACTGCATTGGCCTTGCACCAGGTTCTGAAGACTTCCCATTTAGATTGATAGACTCTGAGAGTGGATGTCCTCCTAGCTCTAGCAATCGCTCTGGCTGCCTCCTTCGAAAAGCCTCTAGCTCTTGAGAGTCTTTCGATAGTCTGAAGGCAGTCAGACGAAGAGCGTGGAGGCTTGGGTGTACCTTCTTTACGTAAGGTTGACGCAGAAGGTCCACTCTTAGAGGAAGAGTCCTGGGAACGTCGACCAGCCATTGCAGTACCTCTGTGAACCATTCTCTCGCGGGCCAGAGGGGAGCAACCAACGTCAGCCGTGTCCCTTTGTGAGAGGCGAATTTCTGAAGTACCCTGTTGACAATCTTGAACGGCGGGAATGCATACAGGTCGAGATGGGACCAATCCAGCAGAAAAGCATCCACGTGAACTGCTGCCGGGTCTGGAATCGGAGAACAATACAATGGGAGCCTCTTGGTCATCGAGGTAGCGAACAGATCTATGGTTGGCTGACCCCACAGGGACCAAAGTCTGCTGCAAACATTCTTGTGAAGGGTCCACTCTGTGGGGATGACCTGACCCTTCCGGCTGAGGCGATCTGCCATGACATTCATATCGCCCTGAATGAACCTCGTTACCAGCGTGAGCCTTCGATCTTTTGACCAAATGAGGAGGTCCCTTGCGATCTCGAACAACTTCCTCGAATGAGTCCCCCCCTGCTTGGAGATGTAAGCCAAGGCTGTGGTGTTGTCGGAGTTCACCTCCACCACCTTGTTTAGCTGGAGGGACTTGAAGTTCATTAAGGCCAGATGAACCGCCAACAACTCCTTGCAATTGATGTGGAGTGTTCTTTGTTCCCGATTCCATGTTCCCGAGCATTCCTGTCCGTCCAATGTCGCACCCCAGCCCGAGTCTGATGCGTCCGAGAAGAGATGGTGGTCGGGGGTCTGAACAGCTAACGAAAGACCTTCCTTGAGAAGAATGCTGTTCTTCCACCACGTTAGAGTAGACCTCATCTCTTCGGAAACAGGAATTGAGACCGTCTCTAGCGTCATGTCCTTGATCCAGTGAGCAGCCAGATGATACTGAAGGGGGCGGAGGTGGAGTCTCCCTAACTCGATGAACAGGGCCAGCGATGAAAGTGTCCCTGTTAGACTCATCCACTGCCTTACTGAGCATCGGCTCCTTCTCAGCATGCTCAGGATGCACTCTAGGGCTTGGTTGATCCTTGGGGCCGACGGAAAAGCCCGAAAAGCTCGACTCTGAATCTCCATACCCAGGTAAACAATGGTCTGGGATGGGACGAGCTGGGACTTCTCTAAACTGACCAGGAGGCCCAGTTCCTTGGTCAGATCCATAGTCCATCTGAGATTCTCCAGACAGCGACGACTTGTGGGAGCTCTTAAAAGCCAGTCGTCTAAATAGAGGGAGGCTCTGATGTCTGCCAAGTGAAGGAATTTCGCAATATTCCTCATCAGTCGCGTAAACACAAGAGGTGCCGTGCTTAGGCCAAAACACAGGGCTTGGAACTGGTACACAACCTTTCCATAGACGAATCTCAGGAAAGGTTGGGAGTCTGGGTGGATGGGGACGTGAAAGTATGCGTCTTTCAGGTCTAACGAGACCATCCAGTCCTCCTGCCTGACCGCTGCTAGGACCGACTTCGTCGTCTCCATAGTGAACGTCTGCTTGGTGACATAAGCATTGAGCGCACTGACGTCCAGCACCGGTCTCCAACCTCCTGTCTTCTTGGCTACCAGGAAGAGACGGTTGTAAAAG
Organism: Palaemon carinicauda; assembly: GCF_036898095.1. Lineage (NCBI taxonomy): Eukaryota > Metazoa > Arthropoda > Malacostraca > Decapoda > Palaemonidae > Palaemon > Palaemon carinicauda. The sequence continues at coordinate 172,699,889 of NC_090725.1, forward strand.
CCCGGGGATTGATGGTCCCGGACTATGACCACTGCCTCCTTGTGTAGCAAGAGCGACACCTCTTGTTGCAACGCTAGCCTCTTGTCCTTCTCCTTGTAGTTGGGAGAGAGGTTGATGGGAGATGTAGCTAGAGGGGGATTGCGGCAGAACGGAATTCTGTATCCCTCCCTCAGCCACTTCACAGACTGAGCGTCTGCACCTCTGCTCTCCCAAGCTTGCCAGAAGGTCTTGAGTGTCTGGAGAGGAGGGAAGTCAAAACTTGCCTCTTGTGGACTTGGGACCCTTCTTGGACTTGCCACGGTTACTGTCTGCACGGGTACCTCCTCTGCTGGAGGTTCTGCCACGAAAGGGTGGGATGAACCTGGAAGCAGGAGTATCAACTGCTAGAGGGCGGTAAGGTTTAGTCACGGAAGGTAAGGTCTTAGCCTTACGTGCAGAAGAAGCCATGAGGTCATGCGTATCTTTCTGGAGAAGAGAGGCAGTCATCCCCTTAATTAATTCCTCCGGAAACAGACACTTGGACAGAGGAGCAAAAAGTAACTCTGACCTCTGGCAAGGGGTGATACCAGCAGATAAGAAGGAGCACAGATGTTCCCTTTTCTTGAGGACCCCTGATACATAAGAAGCCGCAAGCTCGCCAGACCCATCCCGTATTGCCTTGTCCATGCTGGACATGATCAGCATGGCTGAGTCCTTGTCAGAAGGGGCAGTCTTCCTGCTTAAGGCTCCCAGACACCAATCGAGGAAGTTGAATATCTCGAAGGCACGAAAGACTCCCCTTAACAAGTGATCAAGATCTGTAGAGGACCAGCAGATCTTCGAACGTCTCATAGCCAACCTGCGGGGAGAGTCAACCAGACTTGAGAAGTCGGCCTGGGCAGAGGCAGGAACCCCCAAGCCAGGTTCCTCTCCCGTGGCATACCAGACGCCCGACTTAGAAGCCAGCTTGGGAGGAGGAAACACAAAAGAGGTCCTTCCCAGTTGCTTCTTGAACTGCAACCAATCCCCCATAACCCTCAAAGCTCTCCTTGAAGATCTGGCAAGAACAAGCTTGGTGAAGGCAGGCGCAGTAGACTGCATGCCCAGAGCAAACTCGGAGGGAGGAGAACGAGGGGTTGCAGACACAAAGTGTTCAGGGTACAACTCTCTGAACAAAGCAAGGACTTTGCGGAAGTCTAAGGAGGGTGGCGAAGACTTGTGTCCTTCAACATCAGAAAGAGGATCATCAAGATGAGCAGCTTCATCCTCAGAAGCCTCCTCACCCGACAGTTGAGTTGTAAGAGGCAAAGGCAGAGCAGCAAGCTGAACGGCTGAATCCTGCAGAACGGGTGCATGCGTACCTGCGGATCCATCATCATGCCTCTGCTGGACAGACTGTGAGCTGGCAACAACAAAAGCAGAGGGCCGGTGTGAGGGAGGGTCTGCGGTGGGCTGAGGAGCATGCGGTGTGGTATGCAGAGCATGCTGTGAGGCATGCGGCTCATGCTGCATGGCATGCGGCTCATGCTGCATGGGATGCGGCTCATGCTGCATGGTATGCGGCTCATGCTGCATGGCATGCGGCTCATGCTGCATGGGATGAGGCTCATGCTGCATGGTATGAGGCTCATGCTGCATGGAATGCGGCTCATGCTGTAAGGTCTGCAGAGCATGCTGCATGGGCTGAGGACAGCGCAACTGTGGAGGAGCTCTCACAGGAGGAGGGATGATAACCTTCTCTGCCTGATAATCCTGCATAAAAGCCGCAAGCTGAGACTGCATAGTCTGCAGCATGGACCACTTAGGGTCTACTGTGGTTGGAGCAGAGGCCTGTTGAGGGACCACTCTACCTCTCTTGGGAGGTGTGCAGTCATCCGATGACTGCGGCGAGTCCGAACTGACCCAGTGGCTACACCTGGGCCGTTGGACTAGCTCTGAAGGGACTTTACGCTTAAGCGGTCGTGAGACCTTAGTCCACCGTTTCCTCCTGGAAACCTCTTCCACAGACGAGGAATGTAAGGGCTCATTCGTCTGGGAGTGGAAGGGACGATCCTTAGCAGATACGTCCGCAACCACTGAGGATACATCTGTGCGCCGATCAAGGCCTGCCGAACCCTTTGGTCCTTCGACATTGCTTCTCCCCTGGGCTTGGGAGCTTGCAAGAGGTCCCGGACTGGGCGGACGACTGGCACGCACAGATGTATCCTCATGCGCAACACTGACACTGACACTATGCACAGCACTTGCACTAACACTTCCCACTGCACTCTTCACTTTCAGCTCTCTGACATCCGCCAAGAGCTGATTGCGGTCACTAACCAACGACTCCACCTTATCACCGAGAGCCTGAATGGCACGCAACATATCAGCCATTGCAGGCTGAGCACTCGTAGCAGGTTCGGGGGTCACCACCACAGGGGAAGGAAAAGGTTGAGGGGCATGGGGAGAGGAAATATCCAAAGAGCGAGAAGAACTCCTCCTATCTCTCTCCTTCTCTAACCTACGAGTATATCTGAGGAATTCATTAAAATCGAATTCCGAAAGCCCAGCACATTCCCCACATCGATCTTCCAATTGACAGGATTTTCCCCTACAATTGGAACATACGGTGTGAGGATCAACAGAGGCCTTCGGAAGACGCCTATTACAAGTCCTAACACTACATCGCCTATATTTAGGAACTTGGGAAGTGTCAGACATCTTGAATTCTAGAAGTAGTCAAAGGGGGAATTCCAAAGTAAAGCAAAGATCGTTAACCAATGAATCAAATTAATACCAAAAGCTTGCTAAGCTAAGGCTAAAGCTTCCTGTACAGAGAAGGCTAAATTTCAGAGCAAATACTTCACCAAATCGTGAACAAAAGACTCCAAAATCAACAGCGTATCCATGTAGGTCTTGCCGGTGGCACGACAGAGGAAAAATTTGAGGTCTTGTTGACAAGAAGTACTGGAGTACCTGACCACAGATGGCGCTGGTGAGTACACCCCCACCTGTATAAGCGATCGCTGGCGTATCCCGACCGTAGATTTCTGTCGGGCAACGGAGTTGACAGCTACATGATCATCGGGTAAGATTAATATTGAAAAATAATTTTTTGTAATTCATAAGGCATCTTATTTACCAGTAAAATTAGACTTTCTAGATGGTAAGAAAACAATTTTAAGGTATTATGACAGAAAACGGACCATCGTGTTATGATTGATTCATGTTATAAATGTTTCAGTTATACTGTATTTTTGGGCTCAGGCCATGTCGTCCTGATGGAAGGTTCCTATTGGTAGCTTTCTAAGGGATATTTGGCTACAGTGATATTCCCAGAGAATTAACCTTTAGGTGTCCAGAATTCTAACTCCGGGCACGAATATCCTTAAAATTTCTCCTAAAGATATCGCATAAGATCAGGGGACGTATATCTTGATACGACACATAGCAATCTTCACCCCGAATAGCGTTTTCGTTTCGAGGGGGAAGAGTGGCGAAAACAGAAGGGGAGCTGTTAACAAGGTTACCCTTTCCTCCCTTACTATTACAAGTATCCAAGATGGCGGTTATTCCTATTTTCGTAGCGAATTCGCACGGTGGTTTTCCCTGTTGCTCTAACGTTTGTATTCGATTATCTGATGATTAATCATGCAATATCCAAATTATTCGGCCTCTGGAAAGTTGAGTATTTATTCTTTACAGTGTATAATTTTTAGCTCCTGCTTCACAGAGAAATTAGAGTAATTTTAAGTGTTCAGAGCTTAGCCAATCACCGGAGGCACCATGGGTGCTGTCGTTCATGACGCATGTGTTATTTAGTTAGCTGAACGACACTCCCGGTTGTAATAGCATGAATAAATTATGAAAGCTATTTAATCAAGATTATACTAGGAAAGTTATATAATATGTCGATTGTATACATTAGTGTTTCGGCGATTTAGGTAACCGAACCTTTTGTATACTGTACTTTCATACATGTTCACAGTTCACCCTCGTGTATCGTTTTATCAATTCATGCGGAGATAGATATCTCCTAGAATTATTATATAACTCGATACTCGTCTCCTGTGGAGAATTAAGGGTAATCCCTCCTTCTCTCTGGGTGCCGCCATAAGCGACAACCCTATCTTGGTCTTGCCATAGAGTAGACACTCCGGCTTGACTAGGCTAGCGTTTTCTGTCTCTTACCCTTGCCGGCGGATAGCCGGCTTTGGTTTTTCGACAGAACCTCAGAGTATTCAGTCTTTTTGCCGGCGGCCTAGGAGCAGGGTGAGTTGTCACTCCCCTGCCGGCTTTCAGCTGCCGGCATAGGAGGCTATGCCTCCCTAGGCTGCACTTGAAGTGGTTGTATGATGCTGCCACCTTCTCCCCTGCAGTCTAGAAGACTAGTCCTGTTTCGGCAGACCCTAGGCTGAAGAATAGATATTCTTCTGCCGCCTAGGATGGCGCCGATACTGAAACAAAGTTTCTCCCCTGTTGGGAGGTGGCGGCAATTCTCCCACCTCCTCCTAACACTGTTTCGGCAGACCCTAGGCTGAACAATAGATATTCTTCTGATGCCTAGGATGGCGCCGATACTAAAACAGAGTTTTCCCTTGTGTGGTAGTGGCGGCAACCTTGCCGCCTTCTTCCACACTTAATACAGGACCATTTCCCTGCCCCTTTCTGTCCCTTAGCGATGGCCTAGCCATCGTCCCAAAATCTCACCGCTTGCCGGGTAGGTTGTGGTGCTGACCGGCCTCCTACATAAGCTGCTGTATAGTCACTCAGTCTTTACCTTATGGACGCAAGGCTCCGGGAAAGGTTGTGCCGGCTGTGACGGCTGCCGGTGGGAGACCACTTTCTGTCGAGTGTTCTTCAGTCCTCTCTTGGATTGCCATCCATATCCCTGGGGCCGGCATTGACCGGCAACGGTTTTTGTGGTTGGATGGAAGCTTGAATGATACATTCTCCCCTTCCATTTGAACCCTCATTCTGGAGGAAGGCAGTAAGAATAAGTACTTACACCTTTATTTATTGTTAACAAACATTTAATAAGGTAGCCCTTCACTCCATGCTTTCTCTCTCTCTGTCAGCTAGTGCCGCCAGGTACTAACCCAGTCGGCGAAAGCCGGCTGGGCCATTGCCGCCAGTACTAACCCATTGCCGGCTGAGCTGGTGCCACCAAGTACTATCCCAGCCGGAGACATGCCGGCTGGGCCAGTGCCGTCAGGTACTAACCCAGTCGGCGACATGCAGGCTGGGCCGGTGCCACCAGGTACTAACCAGCCGGCGATATGCCGACTGGATCGTGCCACCAGGTGCTAGCCTAGCCGGCAACATGCCGGCTGAACTACAGTTTATGATTATACAGTAGCCAGTATATTTGCAGTATAGATCATACTGCAGACAGAAAACTATAGTATATATTATACAGTAGTTATTTCCCAACATACCTTGTGTATCCTTGCACAGTCTATTGTTGAGACCAATCATATATCGAAAGAAAAGATTTCTTTCAATGCACTGATAGCTAATCAATTAACAATTTACCCCACAATATTAAAGACCTTAAGAAGGGTCAGTGTTAAGATACACTTATCTATCCCTAGGGGTTAGAACCCTTCCCTTGTATTACCTGAATAGGAAGACTCTATGGCTTTAATTTTAGGGGAGGTCACAGCAATTGGCTGGACAGGAAACACAGGTATGTGTCTTTCCTAGTTCCTTTCTAGCTTGACTATCCTAAGCTATAATGGTTAAAATATTAATAGTAATATTTCATATATTTGTTTATCAGGTGAGACAAACAATGCCATACTCATTTAAATTTCCTCTCTTTACAAGAGGACCTAGTAAAGTGCGACATCAGGAGTAAGGACTTTTGCGGCCACAAAAGGTGCAGGGCTCACGCCCCCTGCACCACCATTAAAGAAGCCCTACGGTACTGGGACCCCCAAGGCTGCAACATATGCACGAGTCTTGGTTACCGAAGGTTTTGACGACCCCAAGTCAGCGGAGTCAAAGGATGCAGCACGAGAAAAGCTGCGTAGATGGGTACGTGGGTTCCAAAAGAACTCGACGGGACCGTACCTTCCTAACGAAAGGATGTGCAACTTGCTGTTCCCTAAAGCGGGTATTGAAGCTGTCATACCCTAGACACCACCTGAAATACCATGCGTCCAGATTGCCGTCGAGACGGATGTCAGTGACGCATTACAAAGTATGGACATCCACCAAGAGGAAAAGATGTCTGAAGTGTCCTCGGACACTGAGAAAGATCTTCTCAAGGAAGATCACGAGGAGCAGTTTACATTAACTCCCGAGGAAGATGATGAAGTTGAGTGGGAGTCCCTTCCATCGATGCCGGCTCCGGAGCCGTTACCCTCAACATCTTCTGCACCTCCATCGGACGACGTGAGACAGGCATTGACCAATCTCACAGCTCTAATGGAGAACATTCGCAAACAAGGCGAAGAAAGGGAAGCGAAACTTGAAAGACAGCTCCATGAAGCTCGACTCTCCGCTTCCTGTGGGACTCACAAGAAAATCAGAGTCCAAGACCTCCAACCCTGCTCCGAAACTAATCCCTGGAGATATGCAGAGTATATGCCAATTACCAAGGAGGTCATAGTATTTGACCATGACAAGGCACAGGCTCTTTTGTCAAGGAACCTGAAGAATGTGGGCTACACAAACTCTAAGGTGTCTGCCCTCAGCAAGAAACATCCTACCTTTCTTGCTCCAGCATCAATAGCCTTCCCATTTACATCAAAGGCTCTTAAAGCCATTAAGACAAAATGAGGCAGGCAAACCTTGTCCTACACTCGACGAGTGTAGACCTTTGTCGTTAGCCCTGCCCATGGAGGATAAGGACTGGAAGGAAGTCCACCTTACCTTCTCAGTTGGGAAGTTGGAGACAGATATCGCTGGAAGTCAGTTCAACGAGAATCTCCCAAAGCTGTCAGACTTTCTCTTCCGTAGGGAGCAAGAAACGAAAGAAAGACTAGTGGCATCTCTATCCCGACAGAACTGTATGGTCATGGCTAAGATGCACATGGCTACCTTGGTAAAGGACCTGCACGGCTTCTTCACAGCCGGGAGGGTATGCAGAGAGTTCGTGTTTGCTACAGCAACTGTTAAACACGAACCCAGGAAGCTGATAGCTTCCAATATCTGGGGTAAGGACCTCTTCCCAAATGAAGTGGTCAAGGAGGTAGTTCACAAGGCCATCTCGGAGAATAGGAACCTTCTCCAGAAGTGGAGCATGTCATCCAAAAGGAAGTCTTTTCCGGATAAGGGTCCCCAGCCTAAGAAGAAGTCTAAGAGACCTAGACTACCCTCTCGGACTGCCAAACAACAACATCTCACAGTCACCATGACCGCGGTGCCCCAAGTGGTGCCTCAACCGCAAACCACTTACCAGATGGTACCTCAACAGCTGGTTGCCCAGTCACCAGCATTCAACCCAGCGTTTGAGAGGCAGACCACTACCTTTCGTCCCAAAAGTAGAGGCTCCAGACGGGAGGCAAACAACAATTTCAGTATTGTTGGACCTTTGATCCTTGGGCCCAAAGCCTAATAAAAAACGGACTTGGATGGAACTGGAGCAAGACCCCACCATCATTTCCTCAATTCTTCCAACACTCCACCCCCTCACTGGAAGAATATACTCTAGAACTATTGAGCAAATGGGTAATAAGGAGGGCAAAGTCTATCAAATTCCAGGGAAGGCTGTTTTGTGTTTCCAAGAAGGACTCAGACAAACACAGAGTCATTCTGGACTTGTCGCCACTCAACAAGTTCATCGACAACAACAAGTTCCGGATGTTAACCCTTCAACACATAAGGACCCTGTTACCAAAAGGGGCGTACACAGTCTCGATAGACCTGGTAGATGCTTATTGGCATGTTCCAGTCAACTGCCCCCTCTCCTCCTACCTAAGATTCAGGCTACAGAAGAAGTAGTACGTCTTCAGAGCCATACCCTTCGGACTAAACATAGCCCCAAGGATTTTCACGAAACTTGCAGACGCAGTCGTTCAACAACTACGCCTAGAAGGCGTTCAGGTAGCAGCGTACCTGGATGACTGGCTGGTGTGGGCAGCATCCAGGATGGCTTGTCTGCGAGCATCCAAGAAAGTGATCCAGTTCCTGGAACATCTGGAATTCAAGATCAACATCAAGAAGTCTCGACTTTCTCCAGCTCAAGAGTTTCAATGGCTGGGAATCCATTGGAACTTGAAGTCACACCGTTTCTCCATTCCTCCAAGGAAGAGGAGAGATATTGCAGGGTCTGTCAAGAGACTACTGAAATCCGACAGGATCTCAAGACGCCAACAGGAAAGAGTACTGGGCTCTCTCCAGTTTGCAGCAGTGACAGACCCAGTGCTAAAAGCACAACTGAAAGATGCGTCAGGAGTCTGGAGAAGATACGCATCAGACGCTCAAAGAGATCAAAGAAGACCGATATCGACCTTACTGCGATAACTTCTCAAGCCATGGTCGAAGGCCATGAACCTAAAGAAGACTGTGCCCTTGCAACCACCTTTACCATCGGTGACCATCCACACTGATGCCTCGACGGAAGGATGGGGAAGTCATTCCCATCAACGGAAAGTCCAAGGGACCTGATCTTCTCTGTTCAAGACCTTTCACATCAACATTTTGGAGGCCATGGCAGTCCTTTTGACGTTGAATAAACTCTCCCCTCGCAGATCAGCCCACATCAGGCTGATCCTGGACAGCGAAGTGATAATGAGATGTCTGAATCGTCAAGGCTCGAGATCGCCCCAAATCAACCAAGTGATGTTGGTCATCTTCCGTCTGGCGGAAAAGAAGAGATGGCATTTATCAGCAGTTCACCTTCAAGGGTTCAGAATGGTCCCTGGACGCAGACTCATTCTCCTTCATCTTACATCAAGTCCCAGAACTGCAGATTGACCTCTTCGCGACGAGCGACAATAAGAAACTACCTCGATATGTAGCCCCACACGAGGACCCTCTAGCGGAGGCGACGGACGCCATGTCCCTCGACTGGAACAGATGGAACCGGATTTACCTGTTCCCTCCGACCAATCTCCTAATGAAGGTCTTTAACAGGCTGAGATCCTTTCAGCAAATGGCAACTCTAGTGGCTCCCAAGTGGCCAAAGAGACACTGGTTCCCTCTGGTAATGGAACTGAAGCTGAGGTTGGTCCCTCTACCAGACCCAGCACTATCTCAACAGGTACAGATGGGGACTGTCTTCGCTTCATCACAGAGAACCCAAAACCTTCATCTCATGATTTTCTCTCCTTAGTGGTTAGGAAAAGATTTGGGATCTCGAAAGGCAGTATAGACTTCTTAGAAGAATACAAGTCCAAGTCAACTAGAAGACAATATGAATTGTCCTGGAAGAAGTGCATTGCTTTCGTCAAAGCAAAAGGACCGAAAGAAATCACAATGGATTTTTGTCTGTCCTCCTTTATCCACCTTCATAGACAAGGTCTGGCAGCCAACACAATAACTACGTGTAGGTCAGCTCTGACTAGACCTCTGCTATACGCCTGTCAAGTGGACCTGTCAAACAAAATCTTTAATAAGTTCCCTAAAGCATGTGCAATACTCAGGCCTGCAGCTCCCCCGAAGCACATTTCATGGTCCTTGGACAAGGTCCTACACTATGCTTCAACAGTGAACAATGAAGATTGCTCTCTTAAGGATCTGACTCAAAAAGTTATTTTCCTGTTTGCTATAGCCTCGGGGACTAGAGTTAGTGAAATAGTGGCCCTATCCAGAGATGAGGGCCATATTAAGTTCACAGAAGTGGGAAAACTGAATCTTTTTCCTCATCCAACCTTCTCGCTCAGAACGAGCTACCCAATAAGAGATGGGGTCCCTGGAGAATCTGCCCTCTGAAGGAAGATGTCTCTGTGTCCAGTAGAATGTCTAAAGGTCTATCTTCGAAGAACTTCAGACTTCAGGGGAGGACAGCTCTTTAAAGGAGAAACATGACAAATTCGTAGATAATATGACAAATTAGAAGATAATTTGTATTTTTCCTAACCATACAAACCTTAGCTATTTACATTGGGTTTACCTTTTAGCGCAGCTGAAATGGCGAGCCATTAGAATTTAACGAGGGTGTATTACCCCCGCGCTAGTTAGCGGGGGTTAGGGGAGTGGTAGCTAGCTACCCCTCCCCCCCTCACACACAGATGAATGCTCACTTTCACTTGGGGGACAGGGCTGGCGGGCAAATATGTGTAAATAGCTAAGGTTTGTATGGTTAGGAAAAATACAAATTATCTTCGAATTTGTCATATGTTCCGTAACCGAAATACAAACCACGCTATTTACATTGGGTGACTTACCCCTTAGGTAGGGTGGAAAGTCCCCAGCCATACTGGCTTTGGCTTTACCCGGGAACTCAGAATCCGAGTGAGTCGCACTCGAGAAAAGGAGTCCCTGCACCTCACAAGTTCCTTGCTCCGCAAGGAACCATGTGGCCTACATAAGCTTGTGTGTGAAGGAAGAAGTGTAACCCGTCCTAGGCAGTTGACCTGGAGTTCCAGAAGGAACTCTGGGTTAGGACGTTCCCAATACCACCTCGTCAGGGTATGGGGGACGCGACAGTACTGACTCAATACTCGGAACACAAGGAAGCATGGTTTACCTGCAGAGGTTCGAGGTCAGCTATGCAGAGACCAGGATGCTGCTTCCCCGTAGAGGGGATGATGAAGAAAGAAATAAGGGCCAGACATACTTCTTTCGTTCATGCAGACTAAAACCTGATAACAATGCCCTCAACCTTCTGCTACCTGTCCAAAAAGGAGCCTGATGTTAGACCAGCTGTTGTGTAGCCACCACAGAGCGATAAAAAACGTATCGAGACTCCTGTGGGTCTTGCCCTGCAGGAAGCGTGCTGCGAAGGTCATTACAGTGAACCCTCGCTACTTCGCGGTTCGACAATCGCGGATTCACCACTTCGCGGGGTTTTCCCATAACCCATATATATATACATATCGCGGATTTTCCGGAAAATTCGAAAATACCGCGAAATCTGAAGATAACCAAATACGATATTTTGTTACCTGTAATTCCATTAATACTGTAATTAGTAATATCTGCTCTTACTGATTGTTCATTGCATTACATATGATATATAATTCAGCACAGAAAGAAATAAAACACGAAAAGAGAATGTGATCATACGATAATTCAGTACGTAGTAAAATTAAATCGAACATGAAACGCAAATCAGATGCAGTCATACCATATTAGAATGGTGTGTACTGTAATGGATGTGCTTCTTTTCCATGAATCTTTTGTATGTATACGTACGTAGTACAGTACTGCATCCAATAATATTCTTTGTTGCAAAAATCACATTTCGAATACTGTAAGCGTACGAGAGAGAGAGAGAGAGAGAGAGAGAGAGAGAGAGAGAGAGAGGCGTAAAATAGCGTACGTAAATTTTTATTATTATTGTTATTATTATTATTATTGTTGTTGTTGTTAATAAAATTATTATTGTTATTATTATTAATCATTATTATTATTATTATTACTGTACAGTATTATTATCATTATTTATTATTATTACGGTACTGTATTGTACTTAATCTACGTACGTTCAGTATGCGCGGGGGCATCTTCCATGAGTAACCAACGCGCCATAGTACTAAGACGGGTTGTGATTGGTTCAAGCGCTGATAGATGACGAATCAAAACTCAAGTTTTGTTATCTAGCCTGTGATTGGTGTTTTGCCCGCATCTTCTACCCGCAGCATCAAAGTTCTCGCGGGGCTGCATCGTTCACTTTCTCTTTCCGCGTATTGCTGAGTAGACGTTCTTAAGTTTGTGAAGTTTAATCTGTGCTGTGTGCGACTGTTTTAAGTTGAACTTTTTGTTGAACTTTCTGTTACAATGCCTCCCAAGCGTTCTGCTTCTAGTAAGGCTGGTAGTGAGCCTAAACGCCACCGAAGAATGATGACGATAGCTGAGAAGGTTACGCTTCTCGACATGTTAAAAGATGGTAGAAGTTACGCGGCCGCCGGCCGCCATTTTGGCATCAACGAGTCCACCGTTCGCTACATCAAGAAGGACGAGGCGAACATTAGAAAGACTGCTGCAATCACCTTTAGCAGATCAGCGAAGCGAGTCGTTACAACGCGTAATAAAACGATCGTACGCATGGAAGGTGCTTTAGCTGTGTGGATTGCCGACTGCCGGAAGAAGAACATAGCGTTGGATACGAACACCATCCAAACAAAGGCTTTGAGCTTATATGAGAATTTTGCTGCAAAGGAACCTAAAGAGGACGACGGCAACCATGCTGAAGATGATGATGATGCAGATGATCCTCAACCAGGGACATCCACTGATTCCCAGCCTCAGAAACGTTTTTCCGCAAGCAAAGGATGGTTCGCGAAGTTTCAGAAACGCTTCGCCCTGAAAAGCGTTTCCCTGCATGGGGAGTCTGCTTCCGCTGACACTGCCGCTGCTGAAACTTACGTGAACCAGACTTTCAAGAACATTATCGCTGAAGGTGGATACAAGCCGGAACAAGTCTTTAATATGGATGAAACCGGCTTGTTTTGGAAGAGAATGCCGTCGCGAACTTTCCTGTTCAAAGAGGAAGCCAAAGCCTCTGGCTTTAAGGCATTCAAGGATCGCGTTACCCTCGTGATGTGTGGCAATGCTGCTGGATTTTTGTTAAAGCCGGGGCTTATTTATAAGTCGAAAAATCCTCGCGCTTTGAAAAATAAAAATAAGAATCTCCTTCCCGTGTACTGGATGCATAATCAAAAAGCATGGATTACGAAGATGCTGACCTCCAACTGGTTCCACCAGTGTTTCATCCCGCAAGTCCATGAATATCTCTTAGAGAAGGGCTTGCCATTCAAGATCCTTCTCCTTATGGATAACGCTGGTGGACACGCAACTGACCTGTCGCGTGAGGGCGTTCAGGTTGAGTTCCTGCCACCCAACACCACGTCATTAATTCAACCAATGGACCAGGGGGTTATCAGGGCGTTCAAGGCCCTCTACACGAAGAATACCTTGGCGGACCTCGTTGCGTGTGTGGATGCTGCCCAAGATGACGAGGATGAAGACTTCAACTTGAAGGCGTACTGGCGGCAGTACACCATAGCCACGTGCCTGCAGAATATTCAAAAGGCACTTCAAGAGATGAAACCTGCAACCGTAAATGCGAGCTGGAAGAAGCTGTGGCCCGATATTGTTTACGACGATAAGGGATTTACTCCGTCGGAAATCCAACACTCTGCAATACGGAAATCTGTGCAGTTGGCTGCCATAATTGGGGGTGACGGGTTTGGCGACATGACGACTGAAGACGTCGACGAGTTGTTGGACTGCCATTCCCAGCCCCTAACTGACGCAGACCTCGAAGACCTGACGAAATCGGCAAGTGAGGAAGAGAGTGAGGGTACCCAGGAAGAGACCCAAGAAAATGTCGAAGAAACGGGCTTAACATTAGAACGGCTTGCCAAGTTCTGCAACCATATGAAGGAGGCGAAAGAAATGTTGCAAGAGTGGGACGAGGATATGGTTCGCTCGATGCAATTCTGCAACAAGGTTGATGACATCACGACTCCCTACAGGATGCTCTTGGATCGAAAAAAGAAGCAGCGGCAACAACTTCCGATCACAATGTTTTTTCAGCCTCGCAAAAAAGAGCCAGTTCCTCCTGCTAGTACGCCTTCGGAAGAAATTGAAGAAGTTGAAGAGGTGTCCCAGGAAAAGACACCTCCGTCTGAAGAGACGTAAAATACTATCATTGACTGCACAGTAGAACACATCATTAGCTTCATCATCATCATTTCTACTGTGCAGCAAATTCATCGCCATCGTCATTCAAGTTTTTCTTGAACTTCTTTCGTGGTGAGTACAGTAACAATCTTTATTTTTTACTTTAACCTGTTTTATAGTTTAGTAATGTACGTACTGTATGCATTAAGTTAAAGGGAAGGTTTTAAAAGTCTACATGTTGTAACCTATCATATTTTTTTTGTTTAAAATTTACATTTACGTACGTAAAACAATCTCTCTCTCTCTCTCTCTCTCTCTCTCTCTCTCTCTCTCTCTCTCTCTCTCTCTCTCTCTCTCTCTCTCAAATTGTTTTCCTGCTTTGCTACGTACAAGTACTGTATAATTTATATTTGTAAGGTAACATATTTTGTAAATGCTTTTACTGTAAATACTGTATGTACTGTATCATTATTTATCACTATCATCATGCGCGTTAAATGCCTTGTTTGTTCTGAGCGTGGTTGTTTACTGAGCGTACACGCCGTCGTTTCAGGCGGCGTCATAAAGAAAAAGATTTCATTTGGAAGTCTTAAGAAAAATACGTAAACTAAAACATTGGTAATAAAAAAATCAACATACAGTACTGTATAATCAATATAATCGATGCAAAAACTAACCTATACGTACATATATGTGTACACTAAATGAGTTTGTTTCTTCATTATGATCAGAGATGAACGTAAACAAAAAATTGGTTGCCATTTTTTATCGTGCTTTTTAGGTGTTTAGGAAACACATGATATAAAATCGCCTTTAATATTTGTGCCTGTTTTAGTTTAGGGTGCTGTAGTACATGCATTAAGTGTTCTGTACATTAAAGGGTGGTTTGTTAACAGTACTACGTACAAGGGAAGGTTTTAAAAGTCCGAATATACATGTTAAATAAATAGGTAAATATGCTGTCACTACTTCGCGGATTTTCACCTATCGCGCCCGCGTCTGGAACCTATCTACCGCGATAAACGAGGGTTCACTGTAGACGCTTCCAGACTCCAGCTTGTAGCACCTGCGTCACAGAGTAGTATTACTCGAAGGCGAGGGACGTTGCGATGTATCCAACATCGTGCTGTAGGGCGACGTGACGGGGGAGGGTCTGGAGACAGGTCGAGATGAACGTCCTTGAGTCCGGGCTGAAGAGGTATACTGGTGACTCTCCCCCGTGTCCTCCTTGTGCTCCCAAATCGGCTGCAACTGAGGACAAACTGCAGCTGTTCCCAAAGCTAACCTCTCGATTCCTTTACTGGCAAGAAAGAGAAGGTCTTGGGACATCAGATACAGAATGGAGACTCGAAATCTTGAAGGAATTGGACCGAAGGGCCGGGACCCCCAGATTCTGAGTCTAGCCAACAACTCAGGAGCGAACCTGAATGTTGCCTTCCCCTCTTCCTTAGAAAGGGCGGAGTCGTACGAGACCAAGAAGATTGCTTACACACTGGCCGTGGCCAGAGTGAGCAGGAGACCCAAGGCGGAATACAATCCGAGGCCTGTCGTAAAGGGTCTTGAGAAGATCTCTTAAGGGACTAAAAAGTACGAGCCATGCTCCAAGTTGGAGGTCTTCCTCCGACTAGGGCAGGGACGATCGTAGCTTCGCATGAGCGAGGAAAGATCCAGCGTGCAGGAAAAAGTTATTCCTTTAAGCCTGAAGGTCAGGGAAAGGCTGAGCGACAGGCTTCATTGCCGAGAGCGGAAAGGAGTTTCCTCCCGCCGAAAGGCAATAAGACCGTTATTGCTGAAGAAGAGGCCTCAAGGGAAGAGGTATATCTCCCACGGCACCAACCACCGAAGACTCTTCACTTTGCCTGGAAGACCCCTGCGGATGACTATCGCAGATGACGCGACCTCCGTACCGCGACTGTAGCGGGTTGTCTCTTCTTGAGGAGGAGGCGTAGTGTCTCCAGGCATGAAGCCGAAGCGACGCCCCGGTTCGGGAGAGATGTTGCAGTGTGGTTGTTTGAGTAGTCTGCGCCGTGGGAGAAGCTCTCCCGGGAGTTCCGTCAGGGGAAGCAGAGGGTCCAGAAACCGTTCTGCGCATAGTCCCAGTGGAGCTCTCCCATTGAAAGGTTGACAGACAACCTGGTCTTGTTGAGACCCATTGTCCACAGACAAAAAGGAGGGAAGACGCAGGCGTCGAAGTTGTCCCACCATCACCGGAATGCATCTTGCCAGAGCCTCGGGGTCTGAGACTGGGGGGAAGAACAGCGGAAGCTTGAGGTTCCAAGCTGTCGCGATCAGGTCCCCCAGACCAGGACTTGCTGGTTACTCAAGGCCAAAGACCCCCAGGTACACTCTCTCTACGAGGCTCTGCTTGGATAGTCGGAGAAACATTCCTCTGCCTGGAATGAGAGAGCCGATGGTGGTATTGAAAGTATCTCAACCATCCCGGTATCTCTACTGCAAGATGTGAAGGTGTGAAAATGCGTCCCCTGCTGGTTAGAACACGCCAGAATCATGAAGTCGACGCGCACGGAGCGACTCGGCAGGAGCTGTAGGATCTGTAGAGGGGCCAGACTACGGCCCCTAAGCCTGCCTGAATGATGGAGAGGTATCCTTCAGGTCTTGACCATAGGCCTGGACCGGAACATGCCCCCCCCCCTTTTCTTTGACGAGTCTGAGAACAGCATCAAGAATGTGGGGAAAGGACGAGAATATCCACTACCATCAAGAGGTTCCATAGGTCAACACCCATTGCAGGTCTAATAGTTCCGCTGGTCCCATAGGGGCCAGGAAGTCCGGTTAATCGTTGCCTGAAACCACCGGAACTTGGACCGCCCCACATGGAACTTCTCCTGAGGCGACCGTTCGGACTATAGACGGGTAAATGAGGAAAGGAGAACTAGGAAACGTTCCAAGGTAGGGCTGAAAGCTCTGCTTGACTGAGAACAGGTACTGCGACTCTCCTCAGTCTTGCTACAGTCAACTGAAAGGAAGGCTCGGAGGATGTGGCAACAGAATCTGGCATCCCCAGGTGGTCACCCATCCAAGTACCGACCAGAACCGACGTTGCTTAACCTCGCTGGACGGACGAGAAGCGGGGTTTCCAACGTGGTAAGGCCGTTGACTCAATATCATGGCCAGATACTCCAGATGTTGAGGCAGAAGAAGAGAAGGCTCCAAGCAAAATACCATGAACCCACACTCATGGTAAGCATCCGGAAGCTTGTCCCGGCGCTGAAGAAGGTCGAACCTGAGCCTACCGGAGTTGACCAGCCCTCCAAAAAGCGAAGGAGGCGGAAGCCTGCACCTGAGCAGCCATGAGGAAAGCAGGGAGAGTTCTCTGGGGAAAAAAACCTGCTATGCCACGGCGGGATCGCCACACTGCATCATAAGCAGGAATACTTGCAGTCTAGGCTGAATTCCACGAGCTCCCTGGAAGATGGATGGAATGGAAACTGAAAGTACCCGTCCTTCCGCCTCGTTACCAGTCTGATCGATTCTGCTTTTCTACGCTGGCCGAAGTTTGTTCGACAAACTTGATCAGGGCTGAGAGGTCGACTACGGAACTCCCCTCTCAGATCCTTCCTTACAAGAAAGGATCGACTGAAGAGGCCGGGGGTGAAGCCGTCGATGATCCTATGGAGGACCTTCGCCTAAGGTATGGATCATTCTGCCCAACCGGGCAACTCTTGCCGACGCTATGGCATAGAGGTTCAGAGACACTGAATTCGCTGACAGAGACGGCAGGCGCGATATCCTTGGCTGATCACAGAGATCGTGCAGGAATGGCCATCGGGAAGCTGTCATCCGGATGAGTAACCTTAAGCATCTTCCCAGCGTGAAACCTGCAATCCTAGAGTTCGTGAACTCTGCCGCTCCCTTTAGGACTATGCCCCCCCCCCCCCCCCCCCCCCCCCCCCGGGGAAGCCTCCCGTGCCATCTGTTCCTGACAGGAGGAAACTGCAATTGGACACCTTGTCTCAGTTGTCGTAGCCGATAACTTAGGCCGACGTGGTTGAAAGAAAAAGGCGCTGGAGCCCTGCAGAGTCTGGAAGAAAGCGCCTTGGAGGAGTGAAAACGGAAGTCAATTTCCTCCGCACAGCCGCTGTCTAAGTCTCTGTCCTTGGGCACAAACAAACTCTTCTCAAGGATGGAAGGGTGTCTGAGGTTGTCGACATCCACAGATGAGACACCCGAAGGAAGCCCTCAGTCAGCGCGTCCAGATGGTACAACATCGAGCTTGTCCGCAAGTTAGATACTTAACGACGAAACGCCAAGGTGCCTGAGCCCGAGAGGAGGAAAGTACCCATGATCTTCCTGTAGCTTCCTTGAACCAAACCTCGGGCCGTAACCGAGGAGGGAAAGGACCTGGTAAGCCCCCAGAGGAAGGGGTAAGCAGTCACCCCTTGGCCGATGGAGAAATCTCGAACGGAAAGCCCCCCGCCAAAAATCCTTCCAGGGAATGACGGGTAAGGGCTAACCTAGGTTCTGGAAAGAGGAGTGTTGCTCAGACCTCCCTGAAGTTTCTTCCTATTCTTGCAAGTGCCATGCTCTGCGTTTACGGGGTGAGGCCGTGTTCTGGAAATACGCTCCAGAAGAACTCGCCAGGCTGGCCATGCTGCGAAAACCCCAATGGGAATCGTGGTCGCAATCGCCCTGGAGCTCGCGCGATGGTAATTCAAAGATTTGCGCGTGGGCGAACGTGGAAGCGCCCATGCGCAGTCACGCAGGAACGCAAACGAAGGTGAGCGAAGGAGCGCAGAAGGAGGGCGAGCGTGGTAGGAAGGGCGAGAGCTGGTGGTTGGCGAGCGATAACCCATAGGCGAGCAATGAATACTGCAAGAATTAAGCCGACGTTCATGCCAAGAAACACTGTAGGTTTGCGCGATGGAACACCGTCGGTTCGCGCGACGGAACCCCGTCGGTTCGCGCGACGGAACCCCGTCGGTTCGCGCGACGGAACACCGTAGGTTTGCGCGACGGAACACCGTAGGTTTGCGCCACGGAACACCGTAGATTCGCGCGACGGAACACCATCCGTCCGCGCGATGGAATGCCGTTGGTTCGAGCGCGGGCGAACATTGGAGAGCATGTGCGCGGACGCGCATGAGCGTAGACGTGCGGACGCGCGGCGCGCGCAGGCGAGCGGTCGCACATGCGAATGGTCGCGCGGAACGCGCGCAGGCGCGCAGGCGAGCGGTCGCGAGGGTGGGCAGGTGA
The DNA here is from genome assembly GCF_036898095.1 of Palaemon carinicauda. Taxonomy (NCBI): domain Eukaryota; kingdom Metazoa; phylum Arthropoda; class Malacostraca; order Decapoda; family Palaemonidae; genus Palaemon; species Palaemon carinicauda. Next base: position 172,718,801 of record NC_090725.1, read on the forward strand.
ATGAGCGCGAGTCCGAGGCGGCGACCGCAAGCGTTAGCGCGATGGCGAGGAAACGCGCTGCCGCGTGGACGAGGAAGACCGCTGGCGATGTGGATCAACAGGCGATCGGTGGTGAGCTGGTGAGCGCTGACGCGCAGGTGGGCGATGGCGCGTCGGCAAGCGACGGCGCGTCGGCAAGCGACGGCGCGTTGGCGAGCGGTGGTGCGTTAACAAAACGCTAACGAGCAGATGAAGAATCGCGCGGGTGCGTAGGCGATTGCCAACGCAAGAGAGACTAGCGATGGTTAGCGCACATCGCGCTATCAGAAGGCGCGCAGGTGCATCAGGAAGGTGAGCGCTGAAGCCAGCTGTTAATCAGGCGATCCTAGACGGTTAGAAAACCGTTGGCGCCCATTGGTGTGTGGCAAAGAAGGGCGCGCAGGCAGATCGATGGCGATCGTTGACGCGTAGGAGATCGTTGGCGAGCAGGTGAACGTTGATGCGTCTAAGGTCGCTGGCGAGCTGATGATCGCTGGCGAGCAGAAGGCAACGCGTGGAAGCCTGCGCACAGAAGAAGAGTCCTTGACCCAGACCTAAACCGAAGTTCTAGATCGCGAGGGCGAACGTGGGCGCGTAACAGGAACCAACAGGAACAGCAGGGATGATCATCATGAGAGCGCTGACGAACAGGAGAACGCTGGCGAACAGGAGAGCGCTAGCGTTCAGGAAGTGCTGAGCAGGAGAGCGCCTGTGCGCTAACACTGAGCAGGAGCAGGAGAGAACACAGCAGAAGGGCGCGCAGGGGAACCCTGACACGCAAGGGAAGAACCCCCGTGGGAGGCAACCCTTTGCCCCGAAGGGAACGTTGTCCGCCGGGAGACAGATGTCCATCGGAAGACCGTTGCCTGTCCGCCGGGAGACTGATGTCCGTTGGAAGACCGTTGTCCGTCGGGAAGACCGTTGCCCGTCGGAAGACGAGATCAGACTGCTGTCCATCTGCACCAAGGCGGAAGATCAAGAAGAAGGAGTTGTAGGCTGCAAACGGAGATTCAAAAAGGCGCCTCTTAGCACCCTTAAAGGGAGATGAGAGGCCCTTACGACGAGGCGGACGGTGGGCCTTACGGCGAAGGAGGCCAACAGCAACAGCAGCAGAAGAATCCTCCGAAGAGGAGTCTCTATGAGTGTACTCTCTCGCGAACGAAAGAGAAACACTTCGTAGAAGAGACTGATCAGCCAGTGACCTAAAAGGAGCAATCCTCCGAAGAGGGGCTCCTGCAGTTGCCCAGCCCCTTGAGCGAAACTGCAGGTGAGACCGCTCAGCACCAAGAGCATAGTTGCACGAAAAAAAGGCAAGAAAAGAACCCCCCAAAAGGGGAAAAACTCAAGCCTGGACAGGAAAAACTTCCCTCGGAAGGAAAGTTACCCGCCCAAGGAGGCAAGCCTCCTGAGAGTTCTAAAATGAACTGGAGAGCTGTCAATCGTCACGGGAGTACTTCCAGTAGAAGGAGACACGCCCCTTACGAAAATACAAGGGGGGAGGCAGCAACAGCCGAATCCCCAGGCCTCAACAAGACAGCTCACACCGTTGCCATATTACAGAAACGAACTAGATCGGTAACTGTAAAAAAAATAAAACAAAAATCATTAGTACACATTCATTCCCCGGGAAGGCTCCGAAGAGGAATCCCGAGGGAAAGGAAACAAGAATTACACAACAGGCACGTGCCCTCACAACCACTTACACTCACGGAAGGAGAGCTGTAACCAAAACAGAATTATAACAATTATAATTATGAAACTATGTAATTATGTAATTTAAAAATGAATGAACACTAAAGAAAGAACGAAAACCACGAAAGGAATCGTTCTACAAGCTGAAAAATTAACAACTACAATTAGATTCATAAACTAATTGAGACAAACGTACGGCGTCGCAACCCCCCCACACGGAAAGGAAGCTACAAGGGCGTAGTAACACGTAGTAAAAGGGTGAACGACCTCGAGAGAGAGAGAGAGAAAGACCGAAGTCAAACTCGATCGCCACCCATAAAATTACGCCGTGGTGGCCTAACTGCCGAGGACTCCACGGAGATATCGTACACTACACACACAACTCTGAAAAGGAAACTTACTGATTTCTATACTCAAATATATATACAAACATGAAAACATGTTTACATATATATTGAGTAAAAGAAAAGTAAGCGATTAAGTAAAGACAAAACAAACAATGGCTGCCAAGAGAGGACTAAGACAGAGACGTCTGTCCCAGTCCGAGCCAAAAGTGAAATTGGGCATTCATCTGTGTGTGAGGGGGGAGGGGTAGCTAGCTACCATTCCCCTACCCCCCCGCTAACTAGCGCGGGGGTAATACACCCTCGTTAAATTCTAATGGCTCGCCATTTCAGCTGCGCTAAAAGGTAAACCCAATGTAAATAGCGTGGTTTGTATTTCGTTACGGAACAATTGTATTTTTCCTAACCATACAAACCTTAGCTATTTAATATGGGTATTACTTTCAGCATAGCTGAAATGACGACCAATTAATTTCAACGAGGGTTTATTACCAACCCTCGCTAGTTAGCGAGGGGGTAGGGAGGGGTAGCTAGCTACCTCTCCCCCCCTCACACACCTGTGACTAGCTCACTTTGCTTAGAGGTAGGACTTCCCGGGGGACAGGGCTGGCAGGCAAGTTTGATTAGATAGCTAAGGTTTGTATGGTTAGGAAAATTACAAATTATCTACAAATATGTCATTTGTTCCGTAACCGAAACACAAACCACGCTATTTAATATGGGTGACTTAACCCCTAGGTAGGGTGGTAAGTCCCAGCCGTTACTGGCTTTTGGCTTTTGCCCGGGGACTCAGTATCTGAGTGTGTCAGTGCTCAAGATAAGGAGTCCCTGCACCTCGCAAGTGCCTTGCTCTCCAAGGACCGGGGCCTACGTAAGCTTGTGTGTGAAGGAATGAAGTGTGACTCGTCCTAGGAAGTTGACCTGAAGTCCTTTAGATGGAATTCTAGGATAGGACGTTCCCAATACCACCTCGTAATCGTAAGGGTATGGGGACGTGACAGTATTATCTTAATACTAGGAACACAAGGAAACATGGTTTAACTGCAGTGCTTTGAGATCAGCTGTGCAGAGAACCCAGGATGCTGCTTTCCCCGAGAGGCGAGAATGAAGAAAAGAATAAGGGCCAGGCATACCTTTTCATTCATGCAGACTAAAACTAGGTAACAATGCCCTCAACCTTCTGCTACTCTTCCATTAAGGAGCCTGAGGTTTAAACCAGCTGTTGTGCAGCCACCACAGGGCCGATAGAAAACGTATCGAGCCTCCTGTGGGTCACGTCTTGCAGTAGTGGGCTGTGAAGGTCGTTTGACGCTTCCAAACCCCTGCTTGTCAAACCTGCGTCACTGAGTAATTCTTCTTGAATGCCAGGGACGTAGCAATGCCTCTGACATCATGTGCTCTAGGGCGACATGACAGAGGAGGGTCAGGATTCAGGGAATGATGGATAACCTTGCGAATCCACGCTGAGATTGTATTCTTAGTGACCCTCCTCTTCGTCCTTCCCGTGCTCACAAACAATGCTTACACCCGAGGACGAATTGCAGCTGTTCTCTTAAGATAGAGCCTCAGACTCCGTATTGGGCACAGTAGGAGATGGTCTGGGTCATCTGTTACAGAACGGAGACTCAAAATCCGGAAAGAGTCGAACAGAGGGTCCGGCAATCCTGGATTTTGAGTCTTAGCAACAAACTCAGGGACGAACCTGAACGTTACCTCCCCCCCTCCCCTTGAATGGGCGATGTCATACGAGAGACCATGAAGTTCGCTGACTCGCTTGGCCGAGGCCAAAGCAAGTACGAACATCGTCTTCCAAGTTAGGTGGCGATCAGAAGCCTGGCGTAATGGTTCGAAAGGAGGTCTCTTAAGAGACCTGAGGACTCGAACCACATTCCATGGAGGAGGTCTCACTTCCGACTGAGGGCTGGTAAGTTCATAACTTCGTACGAGTAGAGAAAGTTCCAGCGAAGAGGAAATGTCTATTCCTTTGAGCCTGAAGGCAAGACTTAACGCTGAGCGATAGCCTTTCACTGCCGAGACTGAAAGGCGCATTTCTTCCCGCAAATACATGAGAAACTCCGCTATTGCTGGTATAGTGGCATCGAGTGGAGAGATACCTCTTCCACGACACCAAACACAGAAGACTCTCCACTTCGCCAGGGTAGACTCCTGCAGATGACTTTCGCAGGTGTCGAGACATCCTTTCAGCAACTTGTTGCGAAAAGCCTCTCTCTGTGAGGAGACGCTGGATAGTCTCCAGGCGTGAAGCCGCAGCGATGCTATGGCTTTGTGGAAGATGTTGGCATGTGGTTGTCTGAGTAGCTCGTGTCGAGGAGGAAGTTCTCTCGGGAGTTCCGTCAGGAGCTGCAGAAGGTCCGGGAACCACTCTGCGTGATGCCATAGCGAAGCTATCAAGGTCATCGAAAGATTGACCGATATTCTGGTTTTGTTGAGTATCCTTCTCATCAGACAGAACGGGGGAAAGGCGTAAACGTCGATGTTGTCCCACCATTGTTGGAAGGCATCTTGCCAGAGTGCATTGAGGTCCGGGAATAGGGAGCAGTACAGCGGAAGCTTAAAATTCAAAGCTGTCGCGAACAGATCCACCGTCGGGGAACCCCACAAAGTCAGGACTTTGTAGGCTACTAGACGATCCAAAGACCACTCGGTACTCACTATCTGAGATTCCCTGCTCAGACTGTCGGCGAGCACATTCCTCTTGCCTGGAATGAAGCGAGCTGATAGTGGAATCGAGTGGACTTCGGTCCATCTCAGTATCTCTACTGCAAAAAGGGATAGCTGCTCTGAAAAGGTACCTCCCTGCTTGTTGATGTAAGCCACTACCATGGTGTTGTTGCTCATCACCACCACGGAGTGACCCGCCAGGTATTGTTGGAACTGTTGAAGTGCCAGGTATACGGCCTTCATTTCTAGCAGGTTTATGTGGAGGCACTTTTCTGATTCTGACCATAGGCCTGAGGTCCTGTGGTTCAGAACATGGGCCCACCACCCTTTTTTTGAGGCGTCCGAGAACAGCATCAAATCCGGGGGGAGGACGAGAAGATCCACTCCCTTTCGTAGGTTCTCGTCCGTCACCCACCACTGAAGGTCCGTCTGTTCCGCAGAACCCATAGGGACCAAGACGTCCGGGGAATCGTGTCCTTGATTCCACCGAGACTTTAGTCACCATTGCAGGGATCTCATCCTGAGGCGACCATTTGGAACTAGACGGGCCAGTGAAGAAAGGTGACCGAGGAGACGTAGCCACGATTGGGCTGGGAGTTCTTCTCGTCTGAGGAAAGGATCTGCGACCCTCCTCAGCCTTGCTATCCTGTCGTCTGATGGGAAGGCTTTGTGGAGATTGGTGTCCAAGATCATGCCTAGATATACCAGTCGCTGAGTTGGAAGCAGAGAAGACTTCTCGAGATTTACCATGATCCCTAGATCTTGGCAAAGTCCCAGAAGCTTGTCTCGGTGTCGAAGAAGGGTCGACTCTGAGTCTGCCAGGATCAGCCAGTCGTCCAGATAACGGAGGAGACGGATGCTGATCCTGTGTGCCCACGAAAAAATCAGGGTGAACACTCTGGTGAATACCTGAGGTGCTGTGGAGAGACCGAAACACAGCACCTTGAACTGGTAGATCTTGTTGTCTAGGCTGATTCTTAAATACTTCCTTGAAGACGGATGGATTGGGATCTGGAAGTACGCGTCCTTCAGGTCCAGTGTACACATGAAGTCTTGTGGTCTCACCGCAAGTCTGACCGTGTCCGCTGTCTCCATGCTGAACGGGGTTTGTTTGACAAACCTGCTCAGGGCTGAGAGGTCGATGACTGGTCTCCAGCCTCCAGACGCCTTCTTTACAAGAAAGAGTCGACTGAAGAAGCCTGGGGAACCGTCGACGACCTCCTGGAGAGCGCCCTTCTTTAACATGGTCTTGACTTCTGCCCGTAGAGCTTGCCCCCTTGCCGATCCCATGGCAAAGGAGCTCAACGACACTGGATCCGCTGTCAGGGGAGGTAGAGATGTTATGAACGGGACGCGATATCCCTGACTGATTACAGAAATCGTTCAGGAATCGGCCCCGAGTTGCTGCCACCTGTCTGCGCAACTTTGAAGGCATCCCCCCACTGGTGGACATGCAGGGGGATTGCCAATCCTAGCGTTTGCAGCCTCGGCCACTCCCTCTAGGATTCTTGCCTCCCCTGGAGGACTTTTTGCCTTTCTTGTCTTTGACAGGAAAGGTCTTCGACACTGTTGTCTTTGCTGCCACAGCCAGTTTCGTCGTCTTGGACGGGCGAGGTTGTTGAGGTGCCGGAGGTTTATAGGGCTTCGATGTAAGAGCCCTATGAAGGAGGGAGTCCTGGTTGGACTTCCTCCACCTCTCGGCTGCCTGTTCCACGTCTTTAGGCTCAAACAAATTCTTCCCCAAAATGGAAGAATGTCTGAGCATGCTGACCTCGACGGTTGGGACCTTCGCGTGGAACCTCTCTGCCACCGCATCACGTCGTTTCAGGATCGAATTGGCCCACATGTTCGAGACTTGGTGGGCCAGAAACTCAATGGTGCGGGTGCCCGAGAGGAGGAAGGTCTCCAGGGCCTTCCTGGTGCTCTCCTCAGACAGGTCTTTGGATCGCAACAGGATGCCAAGAGACCCCAGCCATGAAGTAGCCTGCATGGCACACTTCGCAACCTTCTCCTGGCTTAGGTTCTCTGTCGCCGAGAAAGTCACTTGCCGGCTAGTCTCTCAAGAGGGACTCCCTTGGTAAGCTCTTCCACAGAGTGGTGCAAGAGAAGAGCTAAACAAGACTCCTCCATGATCTCAAAGTACATCCTCTGGTGGATACGAGGAGGAGGGAGGAGCTTGTTGCCAGCAGTGGAACGGCTGGAGGAGGCGAGCTCGGAGAGCTGGCCCTCAAACTTGTCCCTGGCACTCTTCACCCCTTGGGACCAGGGAAAGCTGCACTGGCCTTAGCGGGCTTCTGAGTGCCAAAGACTCGGTCCAGGACTGTGTCCTTGCCCTCTCGAGGAGGAATCTCAGGATCAGGAAACCTGTTGAGATGCCTCATCAGGGTCAGAGCCTGCCAGAAGGCATGCTCTGACTCCTGTGGCTCCCCTCCTGGAAAACTGGCAGCATAGTCTCCCATCCCCAAAGGCTCTTCTTGGAAGGACACGTGGATGTTCTCTGCGGGTCTTTTGTTGGCTCTGGGCGAATTCTTGAGGATGACTTGGAGACTGTCTCGGAGTCCTTAGGTTCCCTCGAGGGAGGAATACAGGACTCCAACAACGACGTCTGAGGGCTCTTCTCCGCCCCAACCCGGGACGATTCTCCTGCTCGAGGCGGGGTTTCTCCCATTGGTGCGATGGGAGAACGCCTCACCTCGGAAGATTCCCCTGAGGACGGAAAATCCTCGTCCACAGGAGAGGGAGAGAAAGTCTGGGGGGGGAGGGAGCCTTCCTCAAGGATGTCTGAGGAGCCAGCTTGACCCTTGGAGAAGTTACCACGACTTCTACTCCTCTCTTCCTCTTCAGTGGGGTCGGAGCCGCCATTGGTTTGAGGCCCATCTCAGCGAAGGCAGGTTTGACAGCCTGCACGACAGCTCTGATGAGGGATCCGAACCATGGCTGCTTACTGTCAGAGACTGCCTCTGGAGGGAAGGGGATCGGGGGATCCTTCGGAGTAGAAACGACAACTGGGCCTGCCTGAAAAGAAAGGGAAGAAGGTTGGTTCCTGGACCTATCTGGAGAATTCCCTCCCTCCTGCGAGCGCGCTGGTCTGCGTTTGCTCGGGGGGGAACGTGAGGATGACGACCTGGCAGCTCTCGTTCCTGTAGGCTCGCGAGGTGGCTCGGGTTGTGCCTCCCTATGGGAATCGCGCTGAGGTTCGCGCGATAGGATCTTGCCTGGTTTGGAGATGATGGCGAGGGCACGCGAGGGCGCGCGAGTGAGCGTTGGCGCGCGGGCGAGCGATGGCGCGCGGGCGAGCGATGGCGCGCGGGCGAGCGATGGCGCGCGGGCGAGCGATGGCGCGCGGGCGAGCGATGGCGCGCGGGCGAGCGGGCGAGCGATGGCGCGCGGGCGAGCGATGGCGCGCGGGCGAGCGATGGCGCGCGGGCGAGCGATGGTGCGCGGGCGAGCGATGGCGCGCGGGGGGCGTAGGCGAGCGACTGCGCACAGGCACGCAGGCGATCTATGAGAGGAGGAGTGGGCGCGTTGGCGCACTGGCGAGCGATGGCGCACAGGCGATGGAGCGCGCGGGCGATCAGGAGATCGGTGGCGCGCAGTTCCGCGATCTGGTAAAGGAAGAGGGAGTGCAGAAGGGTATGCAAGCGCTTGCACGCGCGGAGGTAATTGTTCGCGCGCGCGGGCGCGCAGGATCTCGACGGGTTCTAGGAGAATGCGCACGCGCAGGGGAATTACCCCTAGCGCGTGGGCACGCAGGAGGGCGCACAGCAGAAACTGGTGACTGCGCGCGATGGCACATAGGCGATGGCTGACGAGCAGGCGAGGTCCGACGTCGCGTAGGAGATCGCTGAAGGGAAGGAGAAGCAAGGTTCTTCCCTCCTGCCCCCAGATCCGGAGATCGTGGGCGTGCAGGCGAACGTTGGCACGCAGGCGAACGCTGGCGAGCAGGTGAAGAGCACTAGCGAGCAGGTGAAGAGCGCTGGCGAGCAGGAGATCGTGGGCGCACGTGGCGTGCATCCAGATGAGGGCGCACAGTTGTGCGCTTGCGCTAGCGAGGAGATCTCTGGCGAGCAGGAGAGCGCTGGCCCGTAGTCTCAGCTGCAGGAGGTCGCTAGGGCATTGTCTCTGAAGGTGAAGGTCTACAGTGAGAAGACTTCACAGCAGGCGAGCGCTTGCGCGCAATTGCGCACAAACGCGCAGGAGAACATTGGGGCACAGGGGATACCTGGCGCTTAAGGGACTTACTCACAATGTGAGAAAGCCCCTTTTGCCAAGAAGGGACCGAAGCACGTTGGATAACGGGGTGCGCAGCGCCCACAGAGCGTCAGCAGCCAGGAACGGAGATGGCAGGTCCGAAGGAGATTGTGAACAATCAGCAGAGAGGTCCAGGGATGCAACTGCAACGGTCGGTGCACGGCGTGGAGGATTCTCTGTGGGGGACTGCAAAGGTGAAGAACCGAAGAGGCACCTCCTAACTCCCTTGTGGGGAGAAGGAAGGCCTCTACGGCGAAGAGGAAGGCGAACCTTCCATCTGATACGTCCTCTGGGGGCAGCAGGCAGACCATCATCAGTCCTCTGAAGAGGAGTCTCTGTTAGTGAACTCCCCCGAGGGGGTGAATCACCTGCAAGAGAGACCGTTGGACTTAGCTCCTCCCTCGAAGGGGTTTGACCTAACTCGTCGGAAGCCCCTGCCACAACGTCGACAATAGACAGAGGTTCAACCTCTGCTACCGCCGGCGACTGTTTGACAGCAGCCCCCAACCTGATTATGTCAAACAGGGCTTCCTTGGAGGGCAAACCCTTAAGCCCCAAGGAAGCCCAAAGCTGTAACAAATCATCATTAGCAACATTGTTATCAGAAATATCCTCCCCCGGGGGAGGAGGAGGAGCTGCTTCGCTATGGGAGGCAACTCCCTCTCCCGAACCCCGAGGTCGGTCAACATAAGTACGGCCTACGCTACCATTCGACGGCCTCTCGGGAGAGACCGATCGAGTGGGAGCTTCGGAGGTATTCGGGCTACAGAAGAAGAGTCCTTGGAAATTTCCTTCTTCAAGGAAACCCTTGAAGAAGAAATATCCCATTTTGACTTCTCCTGGCGCTGGGAAAACCTCTCCCACTGGGAAGTACACCACTCCCTACACTCACTACACACTTTATCTGTCACACCGTTGGCCCCTGCAAAAAGGACATAAGGTGTGAGGGTCCGTTTCAACCACCGACATATATGTACCACAAGGGCGGTCAGGTAATCCAGGACACTTCTGCATAGTAGAGGCCAACTTCCAAGCACAATGAAAAGAAAAAGCAAAACAAGATCAAAGGCTGTCAATAAGCAAGGGTGGGAGCAGACACGTCTGTTCATCACCCGAGCCAAAAGCAAATTGAGCTAGTCACAGGTGTGTGAGGGGGGGAGGAGTAGCTAGCTACCCCTCCTTACCTCCTCGCTAACTAGCGAGGGGGTAGTAAACCCTTGTTAAAATTCTAATGGCTCGTCATTTCAGCTACGCCGAAAGTAATACCTATATTAAATAGCGTGGTTTGTATTTCGGTTACGGAACAATTCTGGATTAAACTTATCCCTAAAACAGCTGAGGGCGAAGCTCACCTACATTATTCACAGAGCGGATCCTGATAGTACACCCGCAGGTCATGATCCAAGGAAAATTGCTTCATCACTGAACTTCTTTCAGTATATGGACTTTGAGCGTCTTCGCTGGTACACTGTATGTAAATCATCCAGAGTTTTCTATAAACATTATGCAAAATGGTATTTTCATTATAAAATAAATTTTTGAACATACTTACCCGGTAGTTATATATATAGCTTACGTCCCTGACGTCAGGGCAGAAAATTCGAGTCTCGCGCCAATCGCCGATTGGATAGCCAGGTGTACCACCCCTGCGCCCTAGCAAGGTACCTAGGAACCATTCCAGGAACCCTCATATATTCCATGCCTCTAGTCTCTTAGAGGGAAGGAGGGTGGGACATTAATTATATATAATTACCGGGTAAGTATGTTCAAAAATTCATTTTCTGGGTCGACCTGTGACGCCCGGTGAAAAGGATCCTTCTTATCACTTTTCTGATATAAATACTTCCAAATATACCAGAGAAAGTTAAAAGCATGGAATGCAGAGGTTATTACCCTCGCGCGAGCACCCTGAGGGCGTCGTGTATAAAGCAGGGGCGTGTGAAAACCACTATTCGCAGGCTGTCTTCCATTTAGCTAATTCCTTCGTCAAAAGGGATGGGCCGCTACAGAGGCACTAGCTACATTACCTGAACCACTCCACTGACGCCCGACACGAGCGCCATCTGAACTACATCCTTCTTTTGGACTTCGTAAGCGTTGTTTTGCTTCGTGTTGTGCTCTGCCTTTGTACGTATGTTTTGGGCTTTTATCACCATGGCTGAAGCTCTCTTATCCTCTGGACCAATGTTAAGTACCATAGATTGTTTTGACAGTTATTTTAGTACCAGGCTGTTGTTACTTTTTTCACTTTGTGTTTTTTAGTGCGACCGGCCATGCGCCTCCCGCGGTGATGGCGGCCATTATTGTTTACGTTCATACGTTTCATTTCTTTAGTACAGTGAACCCTCGCTACTTCGCGGTTCGACCATCGCGGATTCACCACTTCGCGGGTTTTTTACATAACCCATATATATATACATATCGCGGATTTTCCGGAAATTTCGAAAATACCGCGAAATCTGAAGACCCCCAAATACGATATTTCGTTACCTGTAATTCCATTAATATGTTATTTTTATTAATAAAATAAATTTTTGAATATACTTACCCGGTGATTATATAAGCTGCAGCTCTGCTGCCCGACAGAAAAACTCTACGTTCAAAATACGCCAGCGATCGCTATGCAGGTAGGGGGTGTACATCAACAGCGCCATCTGTCGAGCAGGTACTCAGTACTCAATGTAAACACAGAACCAATTTTCTCCTCGGTCCACTGGGTCTCTATTGGGGAGGAAGGGAGGGTCCTTTAATATATAATCACCGGGTAAGTATATTCAAAAATTTATTTTATTAATAAAAATAACATTTTTCAATATTAAACTTAGCCGGTGATTATATAAGCTGATTCACACCCAGGGGGGTGGGTAGAGACCAGCATTACTTGTTTACATTATTATGAGCTAAGTATTTTGTATTTCATTTTAGCAGTTATTCAAAATAACAAACATAAAATAAATAAGTACCTGGTAAGGAAGTCGACTTGAACAATTACTCTGCCTTTTTAAGTACGTCTTCCTTACGGAGCCTCGCGATCCTCTTAGGATGCTGAGCGACCCCTAGGATCTGAAGTATCAAGGGTTGCAACCCATACAACAGGACCTCATCAAAACCTCTAATCTAGGCGCTTCTCAAGAAATGACTTTGACCACCCGCCAAATCAAGTAGGATGCGAAAGGCTTCTTAGCCTTCCGGACAACCCAAAAACAATAATAAAACATTTCAAGAGAAAGATTAAAAAGGTTATGGAATTAGGGAATTGTAGTGGTTGAGCCCTCACCCACTACTGCACTCGTTGCTACGAATGGTCCCAGAGTGTAGCAGTTCTCGTAAAGAGACTGGACATTCTTAAGATAAAAAGACGCGAACACTGACTTGCTTTTCCAATAGGTTGCGTCGATTATACTTTGCAGAGATCTATTTTGATTAAAGGCCACGGAAGTTGCGACAGCTCTACTTCGTGTGTCCTTACCTTCAGCAAAGCTTGGTCTTCCTCATTCAGATGGGAATGAGCTTCTCGTATTAACAGTCTGATAAAATAGGATAAAGCATTCTTTGACATAGGCAAAGATGGTTTCTTAACTGAACACCATAAAGCTTCAGACGGGCCTCGTAAAGGTTTAGTTCGTTTTAAATAGAACTTAAGAGCTCTTACAGGACATAAGACTCTTTCTAGTTCATTTCCAACCATACGATAAGTTTGGAATATCGAACGATATTGGCCAAGGCCGAGAAGGCAGCTCGTTTTTGGCTAGAAAACCAAGTTGTAGAACATGTAGCCGTTTCGGATGAGAATCCGATGTTCTTGCTGAAGGCATGAATCTCACTGACTCTTTTAGCTGTGGCTAAGCATACCAGGAAAAGAATCTTGAGGTGAGATCTATCAGGGAGGCTGATTGTAGCGTTTCGAACCTGTCTGACATAAGGAATCTTAGTACCACGTCTAAATTCCAACCAGGTGTAACCAAACGACGCTCCTTCGTGGTCTCAAAAGACTTAAGGAGGTCCTGTAGATCTTTATTGTTGGAAAGATCTAAGCCTCTGTGACGGAAGACTGATGCCAACATGCTTCTGTAACCCTTGATAGTGGGAGCTGAAAGAGATCGTTCTTTCCTCAGATATAAGAGGAAGTCAGCTATTGAGTTACAGGGGTACTGGTCGAGGATACGGATACTGACTTGCACCAGTTTCGGAAGATTTCCCACTTCGATTGGTAGACTCTAAAGGTGGATGTTCTCCTTGTTCTAGCAATCGCTCTGGCTGCCTCCTTCGAAAAGTCTCTAGTTCTCGAGAGTCTTTCGATAGTCTGAAGGCAGTCAGACGAAGAGCGTGGAGGCCTTGGTGTACCTTCTTTACGCGTGGCTGACGTAGAAGGTCCACCCTTAGGGGAAGTGTTCTGGGAACGTCTACTAGCCATCGAAGTACCTCGGTGAACCATTCTCTCGCGGGCCAGAGGGAAGCAACTAGCGTCAACCTTGTCCCTTCGTGAGAGGCGAACTTCTGCAGTACCTTGTTGACAATCTTGAACGGAGGGAATGCAAATACAGTGATACCTCGGTACTCGACCATAATCCGTTCGAGATCCGTGTTCGACCTCCGATTTGTTCGAGTACCGAATTTTTTTTCCCCATAAGAAATAATGGTATATATTCTATTCCGTTCCCAAGCACTCGAACAGGCCCAAAATATTAATAAAACGTGTACCTAAACAACAATAATTATCTAAATGTGTATGAAATTGGTCAGAAAATCCTATAAAACAATTTTAAACCATTTACTGTACTAAAATAAAACAATTTTAAACCATTTTCTGTACTGTAGTGAACATACCTTTGAGCAGCGGTTCGATGGCATACAGGGATGGATGTGGAGAGGATGGAAGGGGGAGGTTACTGCTTGGAAGGAGAGTCCCCTTCCATGATGTGGCGGGGTAGTTCTCCTTCAGGAGTTGTTTCTCTCTCCAATGAAAGGGTGGGCAGATCTATTTCAGGGGTTTCTTCTCTTCTTTGTCTCTTCTTTGGAGGAGAAACAGGCTTTGATGTAGCAGCTTTCTTTTCTTTTGTGAAAAACTGGTCTATTGTTAATTGTTTCTTCCTCCTCTGCAGTATTCTTCGAAAATGATACATGACACTATCATTAAACATATGCACTGCCCGGTTTGCTACTGCAATTTCTGGGTGGTATTTTTCAGCAAAAGCCTGCACATCTGCCCACTTGGAACAAATTTCATTGATGAGAGAACTTGGAACATCCTCCCTTACCTCATCCTCTTCTGAAGATTCCTGCTCCACAATCAGATCCTGCTGCTGTTGTTGTTGCAGGTGCAACAATTCCTCCACAGTCAACTCGGTAGAATGGCTTTCTACAAGCTCATCAATATCATCCTTGTCGACCTCAAGCCCCAAACTCCTGCCCATGACAACAATTTCCTCAACGACATCAGTGTCATCAGAAATTACAGGGGTAGCAGTGCTTGGACCCGCCTCTGGTTGGAAACCTTCAAACTCCCTCTCTGTGACACATGATGGCCACAGCTTACGCCAGGCAGAGTTCAATGTCCTATAGGTCACACCTCGCCAAGCTTGGTCAATCATGTTAACAGAGTTGAGGATGCTGAAGTGTTCCTTCCAGAATTCCTTTAGGGTCAACTTCGTGTCACTGGTCACTTCAAAACACTTTCTGAAAAGGGCCTTGGTATAGAGTTTTTTGAAGTTTGAAATGACCTGTTGGTCCATGGGCTGGAGTATGGGAGTAGTATTGGGGGGCAAGAATTTGATTTTGATAAAGCTGTATTCTTCTTTCAAGTCATCCTCGAGACCTGGAGGATGTGCAGGAGCATTGTCCATAACCAGAAGACATTTCATTGGCAAGCTCTTTTCAATGAGGTAAGCCTTAACCTGGGGGGCAAACACTTCGTTTATCCACTCAGTAAAGAATTGTCTTGTGACCCAAGATTTAGTGTTCGAGCGCCACATAACTGGTAGTGCACTTTTACAAATATTATTTCGTTTGAACACCCGGGGGTTGTCCGAGTGGTACACTAACAAGGGTTTGATCTTGCAATCGCCACTTGCATTTGCACACAGCAACAATGTTAGCCTATCTTTCATTGGCTTGTGACCTGGCATCTTCGTCTCGTCCTTGGTAATGTACGTATTGGCTGGCATTTTCTTCCAAAATAACCCAGTCTCATCACAATTAAAGACTTGTTGTGCGATCAAATTTTGTTCATTTATGTACCGATCGAATTCCCCCACGTATTTATCGGCTGCAATTTGATCCGAACTAGCTGCCTCCCCATGCCTAGTAACACGATGAATACCTGTTCTATTACGAAACTTTTCAAACCAACCCCTGCTCGCTTTAAATGTAAATGAATCACTTTCACTGGTACTCGGACTTTTCTTCACTAATTCTTCATAGATATGCAACGCTTTTTCACAAATGAACGCTTCACTAACACTTTCCCCGGCCAACTGTTTTTCTTTAATAAATATTAAAAGCAACTTTTCCATCTCCTCAATCACTTGTGGCCTTTGCTTAGTTACCGCCGTAACTCCCGTTGCAACATTCGCCTTCTTAATCATTTCTTTATGCTTTAAAAACGTAGAAATGGTCGACTTCGCCATTCCGTATTCTACCGCTAAATCGGACACTCGTACACCATTCTCATATTTCGCTATAATTTCCTTCTTCAACTCGATCGTTGTTTGCACTGTTTTCCTCTTCTCCTTCCCCTTAACACTCATTACTTTCTTGGGACTCATTATGAAAGCTAAAAAAGCAATTAAAAGCACTGAAAATCACTAAATCACAACGAATGCTGATCGCGCGTTGTCTGAGTGACGCTCTCGAGAGAACTGATGCTTCCCGAACAAGCGAGAGTGGCCGAGATGGCGCGATCATCACAAAGCCCATGCGGTCGTCACGTGTTCGGCTGGTCGAGTACCGAATTTTTGGTCGAGCACCGCAGCAAAAATTTCTCGAAAATTTTGGTCGAACTCCGAATTGTTCGAGTATAGAGTCGTTCGACTACCGAGGTATCACTGTATGTGATACCTCGGTACTCGACCATAATCCGTTCGAGATCCGTGTTCGACCTCCGATTTGTTCGAGTACCGAATTTTTTTTCCCCATAAGAAATAATGGTATATATTCTATTCCGTTCCCAAGCACTCGAACAGGCCCAAAATATTAATAAAACGTGTACCTAAACAACAATAATTATCTAAATGTGTATGAAATTGGTCAGAAAATCCTATAAAACAATTTTAAACCATTTACTGTACTAAAATAAAACAATTTTAAACCATTTTCTGTACTGTAGTGAACATACCTTTGAGCAGCGGTTCGATGGCATACAGGGATGGATGTGGAGAGGATGGAAGGGGGAGGTTACTGCTTGGAAGGAGAGTCCCCTTCCATGATGTGGCGGGGTAGTTCTCCTTCAGGAGTTGTTTCTCTCTCCAATGAAAGGGTGGGCAGATCTATTTCAGGGGTTTCTTCTCTTCTTTGTCTCTTCTTTGGAGGAGAAACAGGCTTTGATGTAGCAGCTTTCTTTTCTTTTGTGAAAAACTGGTCTATTGTTAATTGTTTCTTCCTCCTCTGCAGTATTCTTCGAAAATGATACATGACACTATCATTAAACATATGCACTGCCCGGTTTGCTACTGCAATTTCTGGGTGGTATTTTTCAGCAAAAGCCTGCACATCTGCCCACTTGGAACAAATTTCATTGATGAGAGAACTTGGAACATCCTCCCTTACCTCATCCTCTTCTGAAGATTCCTGCTCCACAATCAGATCCTGCTGCTGTTGTTGTTGCAGGTGCAACAATTCCTCCACAGTCAACTCGGTAGAATGGCTTTCTACAAGCTCATCAATATCATCCTTGTCGACCTCAAGCCCCAAACTCCTGCCCATGACAACAATTTCCTCAACGACATCAGTGTCATCAGAAATTACAGGGGTAGCAGTGCTTGGACCCGCCTCTGGTTGGAAACCTTCAAACTCCCTCTCTGTGACACATGATGGCCACAGCTTACGCCAGGCAGAGTTCAATGTCCTATAGGTCACACCTCGCCAAGCTTGGTCAATCATGTTAACAGAGTTGAGGATGCTGAAGTGTTCCTTCCAGAATTCCTTTAGGGTCAACTTCGTGTCACTGGTCACTTCAAAACACTTTCTGAAAAGGGCCTTGGTATAGAGTTTTTTGAAGTTTGAAATGACCTGTTGGTCCATGGGCTGGAGTATGGGAGTAGTATTGGGGGGCAAGAATTTGATTTTGATAAAGCTGTATTCTTCTTTCAAGTCATCCTCGAGACCTGGAGGATGTGCAGGAGCATTGTCCATAACCAGAAGACATTTCATTGGCAAGCTCTTTTCAATGAGGTAAGCCTTAACCTGGGGGGCAAACACTTCGTTTATCCACTCAGTAAAGAATTGTCTTGTGACCCAAGATTTAGTGTTCGAGCGCCACATAACTGGTAGTGCACTTTTACAAATATTATTTCGTTTGAACACCCGGGGGTTGTCCGAGTGGTACACTAACAAGGGTTTGATCTTGCAATCGCCACTTGCATTTGCACACAGCAACAATGTTAGCCTATCTTTCATTGGCTTGTGACCTGGCATCTTCGTCTCGTCCTTGGTAATGTACGTATTGGCTGGCATTTTCTTCCAAAATAACCCAGTCTCATCACAATTAAAGACTTGTTGTGCGATCAAATTTTGTTCATTTATGTACCGATCGAATTCCCCCACGTATTTATCGGCTGCAATTTGATCCGAACTAGCTGCCTCCCCATGCCTAGTAACACGATGAATACCTGTTCTATTACGAAACTTTTCAAACCAACCCCTGCTCGCTTTAAATGTAAATGAATCACTTTCACTGGTACTCGGACTTTTCTTCACTAATTCTTCATAGATATGCAACGCTTTTTCACAAATGAACGCTTCACTAACACTTTCCCCGGCCAACTGTTTTTCTTTAATAAATATTAAAAGCAACTTTTCCATCTCCTCAATCACTTGTGGCCTTTGCTTAGTTACCGCCGTAACTCCCGTTGCAACATTCGCCTTCTTAATCATTTCTTTATGCTTTAAAAACGTAGAAATGGTCGACTTCGCCATTCCGTATTCTACCGCTAAATCGGACACTCGTACACCATTCTCATATTTCGCTATAATTTCCTTCTTCAACTCGATCGTTGTTCGCACTGTTTTCCTCTTCTCCTTCCCCTTAACACTCATTACTTTCTTGGGACTCATTATGAAAGCTAAAAAAGCAATTAAAAGCACTGAAAATCACTAAATCACAACGAATGCTGATCGCGCGTTGTCTGAGTGACGCTCTCGAGAGAACTGATGCTTCCCGAACAAGCGAGAGTGGCCGAGATGGCGCGATCATCACAAAGCCCATGCGGTCGTCACGTGTTCGGCTGGTCGAGTACCGAATTTTTGGTCGAGCACCGCAGCAAAAATTTCTCGAAAATTTTGGTCGAACTCCGAATTGTTCGAGTATAGAGTCGTTCGACTACCGAGGTATCACTGTAGATCTAGATGTGACCAATCTAGTAGAAAGGCATCTATATGAACTGCTGCTGGGTCCGGGATTGGTGAGCAAAATATTGGGAGCCTCTTGGTCATCGAGGTTGCGAAGAGATCTATGGTTGGCTGGCCCCAGGTGGCCCAAAGTCTCTTGCATACATCCTTGTGGAGGGTCCATTCTGTTGGAATTATTTGTCCCTTCCAACTGAGACAATCTGCCATGACATTCAAGTTGCCTTGGATGAACCTCGTTACTAGTGATATGTCTAGACCTTTTGACCAGGTGAGGAGGTCCCTTGCGATCTCGTACAACGTCAGAGAGTAGGTCCCTCCTTGCTTGGAGATGTACGCCAAAGCCGTGGTGTTGTCCGAGTTCACCTCCACCACTTTGCCTTGAAGGAGAGACCTGAAGCTTTTCCAGGTCAGACGTACTGCCAGAAGCTCCTTGCAGTTGAAATGCATTGTCCTTTGACTCGAGTTCCATAATCCCGAGCATTCCCGACCGTCTAATGTCGCACCCCAGCCTACGTCCGATGCGTCCGAGAAGAGAACGTGGTTGGGAGTCTGAACAGTTAGGGGAAGACCCTCTCTAAGGTTGATATAGTCCTTTCACCAAGTCAGACAAGACTTTATCTTTCCGGAAACCGGGATCGAGACCGCTTCTAGCGTCTTGTCCTTTTTCCAGTGAAAAGCTAGATGGTATAGAAGAGGACGGAGGTGTAGTCTTCCTAGTGACACAAATTGATCCACGGATGAAAGTGTCCCTACCAGACTCATCCACAGCCTGACTGAGCAGCGTTCCTTCTTCAGCATCTTCTGGATGGATAGCAGGGCTGGGGGCTGATCGTCTTGTTCAGCAACGTCCTCATCAGAGGGTTCCTCATCCGAAACTGATGAGGAAATGGCAACGGAGTGGGCAACGTCTGACTCGCTGAATCCGGTCGCACTGGTGGATGCGTGACGGAGCCGGACGCAATATCATGGAACTGCTGCACAGTCTGTGAACTGTCAACAACCATGGGTGCGCGAGGAAGTACAGCGTCAACCCGAAACTGTCTAGACCGTCTGGGTTGTGCAGTCAACACCCTACCGGGTTGCTGAGGTTGACGCACTGCGTCACAACAAGTCACCTCTGCTGGTTGTTGAACGTCCTGAACGTCAACAACCACCTCCGAGCGTCGCTTAACGTCAACGTGCGACTGGCAACCCACACTGGGTCGCATCGGTGGAGGAACCACCTCAACTGGCAGACGCGAGTAGGTTACCTCAGCGTCAACAGGGCGCACAACCGACCGGTTGGAAGGTTGTTGGCCAGAAGGAGGAACCCCCTCAACTGGCAGACGCGAGTAGGTTACCTCAGCGTCAACAGGGCGCACAACCGACCGGTTGGAAGGTTGTTGGCCAGAAAGAGGAACCACCTCAACTGGCAGACGCGAGTAGGTTACCTCAGCGTCAACAGGGCGCACAACCGACCGGTTGGAAGGTTGTTGGCCAGAAGGTTCTTCTCCGCATTTAAGTCCACTATCAAGGACGCAAGCTTGGACTGCATGGCTTGCAGCAAAGCCCATTTAGGGTCTACGGGAGCAGGTGTGGCAACAGACGGGGTTAGCAACTGAGGCGGAACCGTTTACCATCCCTGAAAGCCTTGTTATGTGTGACATAATAGTACAGCAAAACTTCAAAGGCTTGACAAAAGCTGAGAAGTTGACCTGTAAACAACTTGGAGCGTCTCCTGGCTAGGCGCCAGGGCGAGTCTACCAGAATTGAGAAGTCTATCTGGGCAGAGGCATGAACTCCCAAGCCGAGAACTTCTCTCTTGTCATATCAGACTCTCGCTCTATAAGCCAGTTTAAAAGAAGGGAAATCAAAGGCTGTATCCCTAAAAACTCCTCCTGGTGCAAAAACCAGTCGCCTAGCCAACGTAACGCTCTCTAGGAGAGCGAGAGAGCACTAGCTTAAAAACAACGGCTTCGAAGTAGCTAGGCCTAGTGTAAGTTCTGACGTTTAGGCGAACGAGGAGCAGCAGTTACAAGATCCGGACGAAGATCCTTAAAAAAATCATCATGATTTAATTAAAGTCCATAGGAGGCTAAGCAGCTTAAGGCTCCTCTCCATCTGACAGAGTCCTCAAGGGAATATCAGTAGGAGGGAGAACAGCAACTTCCTCATCCACAGGAACCTTGTCCGATAAAAGCTAGGTTACCTCAGTGAGTCTCTCACTGGTGCATAAGTAGCAGACCAGAAGGCAACGTCATGTAACTGCTTGACAGTCTGTGAACTGTCAACAACTGAACTGTCAACCACAACAGGTGTGTGAGGACGTACAGTGTCCACTCGAGACTGCTTTGACTGTCTAGACTGAGCAGTCAAAACAACTCTAGAATGCGGAAGTTGACGCACCGCGTCAAAACAAAACAACTTAGACTGTTGTTGTACCTCGCGAACGTCAACGGAAGGTTCCGTGCGTCGCTGAACGTCAACATGCGGCTGGCAGGGTACACTGGAACGCATGGGTGGCGGGACTCTCTTGGAGTGCGGGAGAAGGTCGCCTCAGCGTCCACAGGACGCACAACCGTGGTTGGTTGTAGGCTAGAGGTTGGTGCAGTGTCAACCTTCTCCGCACTAAAGTCCTGCATCAATGACGTTAACTGAGACTGCATGGTCTGCAGCAAAGACCACTAGGGTCTACAGGAGCAGGTGCGGCAACAGACGGTGTGACTGCCTGATGCGGTACCGCTTTGCCTCTCTTAGGAGGTGAGCAGTCGTCGGAAGACTGCAGCGAGTCCGAACTGACCCAGTGGCTACAACTGGGCCGTTGGACTTGCGCGGAAAGGACCGACTTGCGCTTAATAAGCCGCGAGACCTTGGTCCATGGTTTCTTACGAGAAACCTCTTCCGCAGACGAGGAATAAACGGGCTCTCTCGTCTTAGAGTGGGTGGGGCGATCTTGGGTAGATACGCCCGAAACCACAGAGGGAAAACGTCTGTTCGTTGATCAAGGCCTCTCGAACCCATAAGTCGTTCGACATTACTTCTCCCCTGGGCTTGGGAGCTTGCAAGAGGTCCCGGACTAGGTGAACGACAGGCACGAACAGACGAACCCTCGGACGCAACACTGTAACACTTTGCACATATCACTTTATCGATTTTCTGTTTTGCACTTATTTCACTGAAATCGAAATTTTTACTGATTTCTACCTGAAACACGCAAATCTACCCTTCATTAAAAGGTAGTAATTGCGAAATCAGTCGTATAATGCAAGCTCATTAATACCAGCAAAAAACAGAAAACATATTTTAAGATAAAAAAATCAGTGGCTGGGAAAGAGACTAAACACTAGTTCATATAACTACGTTTTCAATCTCTCACCGCACATAGCCTGGGGACGAGAATAAAAAACTAAAAACGTTTTATCCTTCCTCCCCGTACAGCGACTAGGGACGAGAGCAACTCGAGAACAACGTTACCCGCTTGAACGGAACGTTTTCTCTCCTCTCTCTCCCTCCGTCTCTATCTCTCTCTCTCTTTCTCTCTTGATTTCGCACCTAAGAGAAGAGCCCAATTATATATCGTCAAAAAAACATGTTATTTGACTAAAGGAAAAAACTGAAAGGTTTTCCAAATAAAAAGTTCCTTTAATTTAGAATTTAAAACATTTAAGCTAAGAAAGAATGAACAAAACGTCAGAATCGATTTACTCTTACTGCAAAGTGAAACCGTGATACACTCTCTCTCTATCGTAACGATAGAGCGCATGTTGAACGTCCTGAACGTCAACAACTGCGTAGTCTAAAAAACTAAACGTTAGTTCATCTTTGAAAACAGTACGAAGACTATCAAAGAAATTCTTTCATAAAACATTAAATTTAAAAAGTTTTAAATTCTTTAAAGGCTAAATACGATATAACGGGCTCAACGTTGATTAACTTCGGTTCCAAGTAAGGACCGCCTACTATCAGGAAAGGTCGCATATAAACAAAACATAAAAATTTATTTTTATATGTTTATAATAAATGGAAAGTTAATCGAAGAGGCCTAATAAAGGCGGAGAGATATAAAATATATAGATCTATAACGTGTTAAGCAAAATTACTAAAAACCTAAACACACTTCCGTCTAAGGGAAGGGTCGGCCATTTAAAAGTGAAAGAGAGTCCATACTCTCCTTGTCACCATAATTAAATCTATCCAAAACGAGTTCAAGTTTTGAGATGAAGATAAAACACCTGCATAGCGAAAGCTCAAAACTAGAAATGTGTACAGTACTTCACCAAAATATGTGAAAACCAATCCAGTAAGCAATAGCGAATTTAGTAGGTCTTGCCGGTGGCACGACAGAGAGAAAATTGGTTCTGTGTTTACATTGAGTACTGAGTACCTGCTCGACAGATGGCGCTGTTGATGTACACCCCCTACCTGCATAGCGATCGCTGGCGTATTTTGAACGTAGATTTTTCTGTCGGGCAGCAGAGCTGCAGCTTATATAATCACCGGCTAAGTTTAATATTGAAAAACTGTAATTAGTAATATATGCTCTTACTGATTGTTCATTGCATTACATATGATATATAATTCAGCACAGAAAGAAATAAAACACGAAAAGAGAATGTGATCATACGATAATACAGTACTGTATACAGTACGTAGTAAAATTAAATCGAACATGAAACGCAAATCAGATGCAATCATACCATATTAAAATGGTGTAAGGCTGCTGTTGGCTACTACTGTACTACAAATGTAATGGATGTGCTTCTTATCCATGAATCTTTTGTATGTATACGTATGTAGTACTGCATCCAATAATATTCTTTGTTGCAAAATTCACATTTCCAATAAGCGTATGAGAGAGAGAGAGAGAGAGAGAGAGAGAGAGAGAGAGAGAGAGAGAGAGAGAGAGAGAGAGAGAGAGAGAGACACACATCCTACAAAAGAATAAAATACTGTAGCATACGTAAAGCTACTGTATTATTATTATTGTTATTATTATTATCATTGTTATTGTTGTTAATAAAATGTTATTTTGATAATAAAATAAATTTTTGAATATACTTACCCGGTGATTATAATAGCTGCAGCTCTGCTGCTCGACAGAAAACTCTACGGAAAAAATCCGCCAGCGATCGCTATGCAGGTAGGGGGTGTACTTCAACAGCGCCATCTGTCGTCCAAGTACCCAGTACTCATTGTAAACAAAGAACTCAATTTTCTCCTCGGTCCACTGCGTCTCTATTGGGGAGGAAGGGAGGGTCTTTAATTTATAATCACCGGGTAAGTATATTCAAAAATTTATTTTATTTTCAAAATAACATTTTTCAATATTTAACTTAGCCGGTGATTATAATAGCTGATTCACACCCAGGGGGGTGGGTAGAGACCAGCAATAAATGTTTACATTATTATGAGCTAAGGATTTTTTATTTCATTTTAGAAGTTATCAAAATAACAAAAATAAAATAAATAAGTACCTGGTAAGGAAGTCGACTTGAACAATTACTCTGACTTTTTAAGTACGTCTTCCTTACGGAGCCTCGCGATCCTCTTAGGATGCTGAGCGACCCCTAGGATCTGAAGTATCAAGGGTTGCAACCCATACCACAGGACCTCATCAAAACCTCTAATCTAGGCGCTTCTCAAGAAAAGAATTTGACCACCCGCCAAATCAACCAGGATGCGAAAGGCTTCTTAGCCTTCCGGACAACCCAAAAACAACAATAAAAAACATTTCAAGAGAAAGATTAAAAAGGTTATGGAATTAGGGGAATGTAGTGGTTGAGCCCTCACCCACTACTGCACTCGCTGCTACGAATGGTCCCAGAGTGTAGCAGTTCTCGTAAAGAGACTGGACATCCTTAAGATAAAAAGACGCGAACACTGACTTGCTTCTCCAATAGGTTGCGTCCATTATACTTCGCAGAGATCTATTTTGTTTAAAGGCCACTGAAGTTGCGACAGCTCTAACTTCATGTGTCCTTACCTTCAGCAAAGCTTGGTCTTCCTCATTCAGATGTGAATGAGCTTCTCGTATTAACAGTCTGATAAAATAGGATAAAGCATTCTTTGACATAGGCAAAGATGGTTTCTTAACTGAACACCATAAAGCTTCTGACTGTCCTCGTAAAGGTTTAGTTCGTCTTAATAGAACTTAAGAGCTCTCACAGGGCATAAGACTCTTTCTAGTTCATTTCCAACCATATTTGATAGGCTTGGAATATCGAACGATTTCGGCCTAGGACGAGAAGGTAGCTCGTTTTTGGCTAGAAAACCAAGTTGTAGAGAACATGTAGCCGTTTCAGATGAAAATCCGATGTTCCTGCTGAAGGCGTGAATCTCACTGACTCTTTTAGCTGTGGCTAAGCAAACCAGGAAAAGAGTCTTTAAAGTGAGATCTTTAAAGGAGGCTGATTGTAGCGGCTCGAACCTTTCTGACATGAGGAATCTTAGTACCACGTCTAAATTCCAACCAGGTGTAGCCAAACGACGCTCCTTCGTGGTCTCAAAAGACTTAAGGAGGTCCTGTAGATCTTTGTTGTTGGAAAGATCTAAGCCTCTGTGACGGAAGACTGATGCCAACATGCTTCTGTAACCCTTGATAGTGGGAGCTGAAAGAGATCGTTCTTTCCTCAGGTATAAAAGGAAGTCAGCTATTTGAGTTACAGAGGTACTGGTCGAGGATACTGATACTGACTTGCACCAGTTTCGGAAGACTTCCCACTTCGATTGGTAGACTCTAAGGGTGGATGTCCTCCTTGCTCTAGCAATCGCCCTGGCTGCCTCCTTCGAAAAGCCTCTAGCTCTCGAGAGTCTTTCGATAGTCTGAAGGCAGTCAGACGAAGAGCGTGGAGGCCTTGGTGTACCTTCTTTACGTGTGGCTGACGTAGAAGGTCCACCCTTAGAGGAAGCGTTCTGGGAACGTCCACTAGCCATCGAAGTACCTCGGTGAACCATTCTCTCGCGGGCCAGAGGGGAGCAACTAACGTCAACCTTGTCCCTTGGTGAGAGGCGAACTTCTGCAGTACCTTGTTGACAATCTTGAACGGGGGGAATGCATATAGGTCTAGATGTGACCAATCTAGGAGAAAGGCATCTATATGAACTGCTGCTGGGTCCGGGATTGGTGAGCAATATATTGGGAGCCTCTTGGTCATCGAGGTTGCGAAGAGATCTATGGTTGGCTGGCCCCATGTGGCCCAAAGTCTCTTGCACACATCCTTGTGTAGGGTCCATTCTGTTGGAATGATTTGTCCCTTTCGACTGAGGCAATCTGCCATGACATTCAAGCTGCCTTGGATGAACCTCGTTACTAGCGAAATGTTTAGACCTTTTGACCAGGTGAGGAGGTCCCTTGCGATCTCGTACAACGTCATAGAGTGGGTCCCTCCTTGCTTGGAGATGTACGCCAAAGCCGTGGTGTTGTCCGAGTTCACCTCCACCACTTTGCCTTGAAGGAGAGACTTGAAGCTTTTCAAGGCCAGATGAACTGCCAGTAGCTCCTTGCAGTTGATATGCATTGTCCTTTGACTCGAGTTCCAAGTTCCCGAGCATTCCCGACCGTCTAATGTCGCGCCCCAGCCTGTGTCCGATGCGTCCGAGAAGAGAACGTGGTTGGGAGTCTGAACAGCCAGGGGCAGACCCTCTCTGAGGCTGATACTGTCCTTCCACCAAGTCAGGCAAGACTTCATCTTCTCGGAAATGGGGATCGAGACCGCTTCTAGCGTCTTGTCCTTTTCCAGTAAACAGCTAGGTGATATTGAAGAGGACGGAGGTGTAGTCTTCCCAACGATACGAACTGTTCCAGGGATGATAGTGTCCCTATCAGACTCATCCACTGCCTGACTGAACACCGCTCCTTCTTCAGCATGTTCTGGATGCATAACTGGGCTTGGCTCGTTCTGGGGGCCGACGGAAAAGCCCGAAAAGCTAGACTGTGAATCTCCATCCCTAAATACACAATAGTTTTGGATGGGACCACTTGAGACTTTTCCATATTGACAAGGAGACCCAATTCCTTGGTCAGATCTAGAGTCCACTTTAGATCCTTCAGACAGCGACGACTGAAGAAGCTCTTAGAAGCCAGTCGTCCAAATAGAGGGAGGCTCGGATGTCCGCTAAATGAAGGAATTTGGCTACATTCCTCATCAGCCTCGTAAACACAAGAGGAGCTGTGCTTAGGCCAAAGCACAGGGCTTGAAACTGGTAGACAACCTTTTCGTAAACAAATCTCAGAAAAGGTTGGGAGTCTGGGTGGATGGGGACGTGGAAGTATGCGTCCCTTAGGTCTAAAGAGACCATCCAGTCTTCTCTTCTGACCGCTGCTAGAACGGACTTTGTGGTCTCCATGGAGAACGTCTGCTTTGTGACAAAGACATTCAGTGCACTGACGTCTAGCACCGGCCTCCACCCTCCTGTCTTCTTTGCCACTAAGAAGAGACGGTTGTAGAAGCCCGGGGTTTGATGGTCCAGGACTCTGACTACCGCTCCCTTTTCTAGTAAGAGAGACACCTCCTGTTTCAATGCTCGTCTCTTGTCTTCCTTTCTGTACCTGGGAGAGAGATCGATGGGAGACGTTGCTAGAGGGGGTTTTCGTACAAACGGGATCTTGTACCCCTCTCTGAGCAACTTCACAGATTGTGCATCTGCGCCTCTCTTCTCCCAGGTCTGCCAAAAGTTCTTGAGTCTGGCTCCCACTGCTGTCTGAAGAAGCTGGCAGTCAGACTCTGCCTTTAAAGGACTTGGTTCCTTTCTTCTTTCCACGTCTCCCTTCGGCACGAGCACCTCCTCTGCTGGAGGCTCTGCCACGAAAGGGCGGAATAAATCGGGACGCTGGAGTGTCCATCCTTGGTCTAGCTGACAAGGTAGGCAAAGGGGTGGCTTTGCGAGCAGAGGACGCAACCAGGTCATGAGTGTCCTTCTGTATCAAAGAAGCAGCAATCTCCTTAATCAAGTCCTCTGGAAAGAGGCACTTAGAAAGAGGAGCAAACAGAAGTTCGGATCTTTGACAAGGTGTCACTCCAGCTGACAGGAAAGAGCAAAGGTTCTCACGCTTCTTGAGGACTCCGGATACGAACGATGCAGCAAGCTCACTAGACCCGTCACGTATGGCCTTGTCCATGCAGGACATGATGAGCAAGGAAGTTTCCTTCTCTGACGGAGAGATCTTCCTGCTTAAAGCTCCCAGACACCAGTCTAAAAAGTTGAAGACCTCAAAGGCTCTAAATAACCCTTTCAAAAGGTGGTCTAGGTCCGAAGATGACCAACATATTTTCGAGCGTCTCATGGCTAGCCTGCGGGGAGAGTCTACAAGACTTGAGAAGTCGCCCTGGGCAGAGGCAGGAACTCCCAAGCCGAGAACTTCTCCCGTGGCATACCAGACGCTCGATTTAGAAGAGAGTTTAGCAGGGGGAAACATAAAGGCTGTCTTCCCTAGACTCTTTTTGGACTGCATCCATTCTCCTACCACTCGTAAAGCTCTCTTGGACGAGCGTGCGAGGACGAGTCTAGTAAAGGCAGGCGAGGATGACGGCATACCTAATACAAACTCTGACGGAGGAGAGCGCGGAGCCACAGACACAAACTGGTCCGGAAACATCTCTTTGAACAGAGCTAGAACTTTTCTAAAGTCCAAAGAGGGTTGCGTGGACTTAGGCTCGTCAAGGTCCGAATGTGGTTCATCAACGTGAGCGGCACCATCATCATCCGAAAGTCCATCATCCGAGTATTGAGGAGGAAGCGGCAATGGAGTAGGTAACGGCTGGTTAGCCTAGTCCGGTCGCACGGGTGCACGCGTGACTGAACCGGACGCAACGTCATGGAACTGTTGCCCAGTCTGTGAGCTGGCAACAACCATAGCAGCGCGGGGACGCACAGCGTCTACTCCAGACTGTCTAGCCTGATGCGGGTGAGCAGTGGCAACCACACTGGGTTGCGGAGGTTGACGCACCGCGTCAAAACAAAACAACTCTGACTGTTGTTGTGTCTTGCGAACGTCAACGGAAGGCTCCGTGCGTCGCTGAACGTCAACATGCGGCTGGCAGGGTACACTGGAACGCATGGGTGGCGGAACTTTCTCAACTGGAGTGCGCAAGAAGGTTGCCTCAGCGTCCACAGGACGCACAACCGAGTGTGTGGTTGGTTGTAGGCAAGAGGCTGGTGCAGCAGCAACCTTCTCCACACGAAAGTCCTGCATCAGAGACGTTAATTGTGACTGCATGTTCTGCAGCAAAGACCACTTGGGGTCTGCAGGAGCAGGTGCGGCGACAGACGGGGTAACTGTCTGCGGCGGTACCGCTTTGCCTCTCTTAGGAGGTGAGCAGTCATCGGAAGACTGCAGCGAGTCCGAACTGACCCAGTGGCTACAACTGGGCCGTTGGACTTGCGCGGAAGGGACCGATTTGCGCTTAAGCGGTCGTGAGACCTTGGTCCATGGTTTCTTGCGAGAAACCTCTTCCGCAGACGAGGAATAAATGGGCTCTCTCGTCTTTGTGTGGGTGGGGCGATCTTGGGTAGATACGCCCGAAACCACGGAGGGAACGTCTGTTCGCTGATTAAAGCCTCTCGAACCCATTGGTCGTACGACATTGCTTCTCCCCTGGACTTGGGAGCTTGCAAGAGGTCCCGGACTAGGAGGACGACAGGCACGAACAGACGAACCCTCAAGCGCAACACTATCCACAACACTATCACTCACTTTATCACTTCCCACTGCACTTTTACACTTCAGCTCCTTGACGTCCGCCATGAGCTGGTTACGGTCACTAGCCAGGGACTCAACTCTCTCACCCAGAGCTTGGATGGCACGCATCATATCAGCCATCGAAGGTTCCTGAGTGCCAGAAGGGGGATTAGGAGCAACCACTACAGGGGAAGGAATAGGTTGTGGGGCATGAGGAGAGGAAAAATCAACAGAACGAGATGAACTTCTCCTGACTCTATCTCTCTCTAGCCTACGTGTATATTTTTGGAATTCGATAAAATCGAATTCCGAAAGCCCAACGCATTCCTCACATCGATCTTCCAATTGACAGGTTTTATCCCGACAATTGGAACAAACGGTGTGAGGATCGATAGAGGCCTTCGGAAGACGCCTTGAACAGTCCCTAGCATTACACTTCCTGAATTTTGGGACTTGAGAAGGGTCAGCCATTTGAATTGGTCAAAGGGGAATTCAAAAACTATCCAAAGTCATCAACAAATAATCCGATATCAAAAAAAGAATGCAAGGATTTATTGAAGAGAAAGCCTGCACAGCGAAAGCTCAAAACTAGAAAAGTGTACTTCACCAAATAGTTGTGAAAACAAATCCAGTTAGCAACAGCGAATTAGTAGGTCTTGCCGGTAGCACGACAGAGAGAAAATTGAGTTCTTTGTTTACAATGAGTACTGGGTACTTGGACGACAGATGGCGCTGTTGAAGTACACCCCCTACCTGCATAGCGATCGCTGGCGGATTTTTTCCGTAGAGTTTTCTGTCGAGCAGCAGAGCTGCAGCTATTATAATCACCGGCTAAGTTAAATATTGAAAAATTATTATTGTTATTATTATTATCATTATTATTATTACTGTATTACAGTATTATCATACGATAATTCAGTACTGTACTGTACTACAGTACGTAGTAAAATTAAATCGAACATGAAACGCAAATCAGATGCAGTCATACCATATTAGAATGGTGTAAGGCTGCTGATGGCTACTACTGTACAGTACTACAAATGTAATGGATGTGCTTCTTTTCCATGAATCTTTTGTATGTATACGTACGTAGCTGTATCCAATAATATTCTTTGCTGCAAAAATCACATTTCGAATAAGCGTACGAGAGAGAGAGAGAGAGAGAGAGAGAGAGAGAGGAGAGAGAGAGAGAGAGAGACATCCTACAAAAGAATAAAATAACATACGTAAAGCTATTATTATTATTGTTATTATTATTATTATTTATATATTTTGGGAGTAGACCCTCTTTTAAGCAGGTTTTATTAAAAGTGATTGCTGCCTCAGTGGCGTTAATCTTGTAATTAACTTTTTCTATTGTTCTTATTATCTTCTTCTCTTCATTTGAACAATCCGTCAGTAACTGGGAAAGGGACATATCAATAGGAAGGTGATGAACACCATATCATTTGCAATGTCTTTAATATATCACAACACATTGTAAAAGTACAGATAATATGTACAAAGTATAAAACACTATCACAACGTTAGTGCACACAAAGTAATTGTCACTTTTATACAAAATTTATAAATTACGTGGAGTTAAGTTTAACACATCCTTCGACTCAACCGGTTTCGAGCAGTGAGAAGGTTTTCTGCTCATTGTCAAGAGTGAACTGAAATGCAGGTGTTGTTTTGATGGCTTATATACGGAGTCCTGCTACGAGATTCCATCTTCACTGGTTAAGAACCGCCCTAGGGCGGAGACCGTTAATCCTATTGGGTGGTGGCCTCTGCCTCGCCGGGATGTTTGGTGGGATTACTGGCTCTGGTTCTGTCAGGAGATAATCCCTGTTTTGACCTTCAGCTATATCAGTCCTGTCATAGTTGTTATTGCCTGGACTATTGTTGATAGTGGACCTTATACATGTTGGCAATAAGGTCCCTTCTTGCGTGGTGTTGAGGTTAGGTCTTTGTTGTTGAATAAAAAGAGCTTCCATTATTCGGAGACGTCTACTGTCAGGGGCATGGCCGATGATTGTTACATTTTTCACTATATGCTCCCTTGTTGTCTGGAAATTATGTTTTTGGAGGCAATGCATTTTTATTGCACCCTGTTGCACGTGGCAAGATAATCTCTTAGAGAGACGCATCGTCGTCATCCCGATGTAGGTGCCAGGACATTCCTGGACGGGGCATTTATATCGGTACACTACGTTCGTCTTTTTCAAGTCATCTTGCATGGCAGGGGCAGGGTTGTTTTTCATTATCAAGTCTCGTGTTTTTGCTGATTGGTAATAAATTATGAGGTTGATTTCAGTATCCTCTGCCGTGGCAAAAACGTTGTTTTTTATTATATTTTTCATAATCTTTTCTTCTTCGTTGTAGTTTACGCTCATAATGCCTTTATAATAAAGATTTATTTTTGCTGGCGTGTTGGTATCATTAGGGCCTTCATTCTGGTACCCATTTTCTCGATTTCTTTTTTGATTTGCCGATTAATAAAAATGCATTGCCTCCAAAAACATAATTTCCAGACAACAAGGGAGCATATAGTGAAAAATGTAACAATCATCGGCCATGCCCCTGACAGTAGACGTCTCCGAATAATGGAAGCTCTTTTTATTCAACAACAAAGACCTAACCTCAACACCACGCAAGAAGGGGACCTTATTGCCAACATGTATAAGGTCCACTATCAACAATAGTCCAGGCAATAACAACTATGACAGGACTGATATAGCTGAAGGTCAAAACAGGGATTATCTCCTGACAGAACCAGAGCCAGTAATCCCACCAAACATCCCGGCGAGGCAGAGGCCACCACCCAATAGGATTAACGGTCTCCGCCCTAGGGCGGTTTCTTAACCAGTGAAGATGGAATCTCGTAGCAGGACTCCGTATATAAGCCATCAAAACAACACCTGCATTTCAGTTCACTCTTGACAATGAGCAGAAAACCTTCTCACTGCTCGAAACCGGTTGAGTCGAAGGATGTGTTAAACTTAACTCCACGTAATTTATAAATTTTGTATAAAAGTGACAATTACTTTGTGTGCACTAACGTTGTGATAGTGTTTTATACTTTGTACATATTATCTGTACTTTTACAATGTGTTGTGATATATTAAAGACAAATTGCGAATGATATGGTGTTCATCACCTTCCTATTGATATGTCCCTTTCCCAGTTACTGACGGATTGTTCAAATGAAGAGAAGAAGATAATAAGAACAATAGAAAAAGTTAATTACAAGATTAACGCCACTGAGGCAGCAATCACTTTTAATAAAACCTATTATTATTATTGTTGTTGCTGTTAATAAAATTATTATTGTTATTATTATCATCATTATTATTATTATTACTGTATTATTATCATTATTTATTATTATTATTATTAATACTGTACGTACGGTATACGCGGGGTATCTTGTACTTTGAGTTGGTAACCTACGCATCATATAAGACGGGTTGTGATTGGTTCAAGCGCTGATAGATGACGAATCAGAACTCAAGTTTTGTTATCTAGCCTGTGATTGGTGTTTTGCCCGCATCTCCAGCTTCCAGCCTCTGTTCGCGGCCACTTTCTCTTACGGCGTATCGCTGAGTAGACGTTCTTAAGTTTGTGAAGTTTAATCTGTGCTGTGTGCGACTGTTTTAAGTTGAAACTTTTTGTTGAACTTTCTGTTAAATCCTACTGTACAATGCCTCCCAAGCGTTCTGCTTCTACTAAGGCTGGTAGTGAGCCTAAACGCCACCGAAGGATGATGACGATTGCTGAGGTTACGCTTCTCGATATGTTGAAAGACGGTAGAAGCTACGCGGCCCGCAGCGCGCCATTTTGGAATCAACGAATCTACTGTTCGCTATATCAAGAAGGACGAGGCGAACATTAGAAAGACGGCTGCAATCACCTTTAGCAGATCAGCGAAGCGAGTCGTTACAACGCGTAATAAAACGATCGTACGCATAGAAGGTGCTTTAGCTGTGTGGATTGCCGACTGCCGGAAGAAGAACATAGCCTTGGATACGAACACCATCCGAACAAAGGCTTTGAGCTTGTATGAGAATTTTGCTGCAAAGGAACCTCAAGACGACGGCGGCAACCATGCTGAAGAAGATGATGATGCAGATGAACTTCAACCAGGGACATCCACTGATTCCCAGCCTCAGAAACAACGTTTTTCCACCAGCAAAGGATGGTTCGCGAAGTTTCAGAAACGCTTCGCCCTGAAAAGCGTTTCCCTGCATGGCGAGGCTGCTTCAGCTGACACTGCCGCTGCTGAAACTTACGTGAACCAGACATTCAAGAATATTATCGCCGAAGGTGGATACAAGCCGGAACAAGTGTTTAATATGGATGAGACCGGCTTGTTTTGGAAGAGAATGCCGTCGCGAACTTTCCTGTTCAAAGAGGAAGCCAAAGCCTCTGGCTTTAAAGCATTCAAGGATCGCGTTACCCTCGTGATGTGTGGCAATGCTGCTGGATTTTTGCTAAAGCCGGGGCTTATTTATAAGTCGAAAAATCCTCGCGCTTTGAAAAATAAGAATAAGAATCTCCTTCCCGTGTACTGGATGCATAATCCAAAAGCATGGATTACAAAGATGCTGACCTCCAATTGGTTCCACCAGTGTTTCATCCCGCAAGTCAGCAAATATCTCGTAGAGAAGGGCTTGCCATTCAAGATCCTTCTCCTTATGGATAACGCTGGTGAACACGCAACTGATCTGTCGCATGAGGGCATTCAGGTTGAGTTCCTGCCACCCAACACCACATCATTAATTCAACAGATGGACCAGGGGGTTATCAGGGCGTTCAAGGCCCTCTACGCAAAGAATACCTTGGCGGACTTCGTTGCGTGTGTGGATGCTGCCCAAGATGATGAGGATGAAGATTTTAACTTGAAGGCGTACTGGCGGCTGTACACCATAGCCACGTGCCTGCAGAATATTCAGAAGGCACTGCAAGAGATGAAACCTGCAACCGTGAAAGCGAGCTGGAAGAAGTTGTGGCCCCAGATTGTTTACGACGACGAGGGATTTACACCTGCTGAAATCCAACACTCTGCAATACGCAAATCTGTGCAGTTGGCTGCCATAATTGGAGGTGACGGGTTTGGCGACATGACGACTGAAGACGTCGATGAGTTGTTGGACTGCCATTCCCAGCCGCTAACTGACGCAGACCTAGAAGACCTGACGAAATCGGCAAGCGAAGAAGAGAGTGAAAACCAGGAAGAGACCCAAGAAAATGTCGAAGAAACGGGCTTAACATTAGAACGGCTTGCCAAGGCCTGCAACCATGCGAAGGAGTTGAAAGAAATGTTGCAAGAGTGGGACGAGGATATGGTTCGGTCTATGCAATTCTGCAACAAGATCGATGAAGACATGACTCCCTACAGGATGCTCTTAGATCGAAAAAAGAAGCAGCGGCAACAACTTCCGATCACAATGTTCTTCCAGCCTCGCAAAAAGAGCCAGTTCCTCCTGCTACTACGCCTTCGGAAGAAATTGAAGAAGTTGAAGAGGTGTCCCAGGAAAAGACACCTCCATCTGAAGAGACGTAAAATACTATCATTGGCTGCACAGTAGAACACATCATCAGCTTGATCATCATCATTTCTACTGTGCAGTAAATTCATCGCCATCATCATTCAAGTTTTTCTTGAACTTCTTTTGTGGTGAGTACAGTAACAATCTTTATTTTTTACTTTAATATTCTAACATTTTAATATTTGTGCCTGTTTTATAGTTTAGTACTGTATGCATTAAGTTAAAGGGAAGGTTTTAAAAGTCTACATGTTGTAACCTACCATATTTTTTTTGTTTAAAATTTACATTTACGTACGTAAAACAATCTCTCTCTCTCTCTCTCTCTCTCTCTCTCTCTCTCTCTCTCTCTCTCTCTCTCTCTCTCTCTCTCTCTCTCGTAAATTGATTTTTTTTGTTTAAAATTTACATTTACAGTACGTACGTAAAACAATCTCTCTCTCTCTCTCTCTCTCTCTCTCTCTCTCTCTCTCTCTCTCTCTCTCTCTCTCTCTCTCTCTCTCTCTCTCTCGTAAATTGATTTTTTTTGTTTAAAATTTACATTTACAGTACGTACGTAAAACAATCTCTCTCTCTCTCCTCTCTCTCTCTCTCCTCTCTCTCTCTCTCTCTCTCCTCTCTCTCTCTCTCTCGTAAATTGTTTTCCTGCTTTGCTACATACAATATGTACTGTACAGTACTGTATGATTTTATATAGATACGGTAAATTATATTTGTAAGGTAACATATTTTGTAAATGCTTTTACTGTAAATACTGTATCATTATTTATCACTTTCATCATGCGCGTTAAATGCCTTGTTTGTTCTGAGCGTGGTTGTTTACTGAGCGTACAGTACTTTATGACGCCGTCGTTTCAGGCGGCGTCATAAAGAAAAACATTTCATTTGGAAGTCCTAAGAAAAATTAAGTAAAACATTGGTAATAACAAAATCAACATACTGTATAATCAATATAATCGATGCAAAAACTAACCTATACATATATGTGTACACTAAATGAGTTTGTTTCTTCATTATGATCAGAGATGAACGTAAACAAAACATTGGTTGCCATTTTTATCGTGCTTTTTAGGTGTTTAGAAACGCATGATATAAAATCGCCTTTAATATTTGTGCCTGTTTTAGTTTAGGGTGCTGTAGTACATGCATTAAGTGTTCTGTACATTAAAGGGTAGTTTGTTAACAGTACTACGTACAAGGGAAGGTTTTAAAAGTCCGAATATGACAAATTCGAAGATAATTTGTATTTTTCCTAACCATACAAACCTTAGCTATTTACAAAGGGTTTACTTTTAGCGCAGCTGAAATGACGAGCCAATAGTTTTTAACGAGGGTTAATTACCCCCGCGCTAGTTAGCGGGGGGTGGGGAAGGGTAGCTTGCTACCCCTCCCCCCTCCACACACCGGTGACTTGCTTCACTTCACTTAGAGGTAGGACTTGACTTGGGGGTCAGGGATGGCGGGCACATATGTGTAAATAGCTAAGGTTTGTATGGTTAGGAAAAATACAAATTATCTTCGAATTTGTCATTTGTTCCGTAACCGAAATACAAACCACGCTATTTACAAAGGGTGACTTACCCCTTAGGAAGGGTGGAAAGTCCCCAGCCTTACTGACTTCGGCTTGCCCGGGGGCTCGATCCCTTAGTGAGCAGCACTAGAGAGAGGGAGCCCCTGTACCTCACAGGTTCCTAGCATCGCTAGGAACGAGTGGCCTACATAAGTAGTGTGAGGAGGAGAGTGTGACTTCGTCCTATGAAGTTGACCTTGAGACCTTCAGATAGGAATTCTAGGATAGGACGTTCCCCATACCACCTCGTCAGGGTATGGGAGACGCAACAGTATTAAGCTTAATACTAGGAGCACAAAGAAGCATGGGTTACCTGCAGAGGTCGAGGTCAGCTATGCGAGGACCAGGATGCTGCTTCCCCAAGAGAGGGGAGAATGAAGAAAGAAGTAAGGGTCAGACATACTCTTTCATTCACACAGACTAAGACCGGGTAACAACGCCCTCAACCTACTGCTACTTGTCCAAAAAGGAGCCTGAGGTTAGACCAGCTGTTGTGCAGCCACCACAGGGCCGATAGAGAACGTATCGAGGCTCCTGTGGGTCACGTCTTGCAGGTAGTGGGCTGTGAAGGTCGTTTGACGCTTCCAGACCCCCGCTTGAAGTACCTGCGTCACAGAGAAGTTTCTCTTGAAGGCCAGGGATGTAGCAATACCCCTGACATCGTGGGCCCGAGGGCGACGTGACGGAGGAGGGTCAGGATTCAGGGCATGGTGGATAACCCTTCGAATCCAAGCAGAGATGGTGTTCCTTGTGACCCTCCTCTTTGTCCTGCCTGTGCTCACAAACAAAGCTCGCACATGAGGACGGACTGCAGCCGTTCTCTTCAAGTAGTACCTCAGACACCTCACTGGGCATAGTAGCAGCTGGTCTGGGTCGTTTGTTACAGAACGGAGACTCGCGATCCTGAAAGAGTCGAACCGAGGATCCGGCACTCCAGGATTCTGAGTCTTGGCCACAAACTCAGGGACGAACCTGAACGTTACCTCCCCCCCATCCCCTTGAATGGGCGATGTCGTACGAGAGACCATGAAGTTCACTAACTCGCTTGGCCGAGGCCAAGGCGAGTAGGAAAGCCGTCTTCCAAGACAGGTGGCGATCGGAGGCCTGGCGTAATGGCTCGAAGGGAGGTCTCTTGAGAGACCTGAGAACTCGAACCACGTTCCAAGGAGGGGGTCTCACTTCCGACTGGGGGCAGGTAAGCTCATAGCTACGTATGAGTAAAGAGAGTTCTAGCGATGAAGAAATATCCACGCCCTTCAATCTGAAGGCCAAGCTTAAGGCTGAGCGATAGCCTTTCACTGCCGAGACAGAAAGGCGCATTTCTTCTCGCAGATACACAAGGAAGTCCGCTATTGCTGGAATAGTGGCATCGAGTGGAGAGATACCCCTTCCACGACACCAACCACAAAAGACTCTCCACTTCGCTTGGTAGACTCCCTCAGAGGACCTTCGCAGGTGCCGAGACATTCTCTCCGCAACCTGTTGCGAAAAGCCTCTCTCCGCGAGGAGACGCTGGATAGTCTCCAGGCGTGAAGCCGAAGCGAGGCTACGGCCCTGTGAGGGACACCGGAGTGGGGTTGTCTGAGAAGCTCGTGTCGTGGAGGAAGCTCCCTTGGGAGTTCCGTCAGGAGTTGCAGAAGGTCCGGAAACCATTCCGCGTGATGCCATAGCGGAGCTACTAGAGTCATGGAACAGTTGACCGATAGTCTGGTCCTGTTGAGCACCCTTCTCATCAGACAGAATGGTGGGAAGGCGTACACGTCGATGTTGTCCCCACCGTTGCTGGAAAGCATCTTGCCAGAGTGCCTTGGGGTCCGGGACAGGTGAGCAGTACAGGGGCAGCTTGAAGTTCAAGGCTGTCGCGAACAAGTCCACCGTCGGGGAACCCCACAAAGTCAGGACTTTGTTGGCTATCTGAGGATCCAAAGCCCACTCGGTACTCACTATCTGCGAAGCCCTGCTCAGACTGTCGGCGAGCACATTCCTCTTGCCAGGAATGAAGCGAGCTGATAGTGTTATCGAGTGGGTTTCGGTCCACCTCAGAGTCTCTACTGCAAGATGGGATAGCTGTTGCGAAAAAGTGCCTCCCTGCTTGTTGATATAAGCCACTACCGTGGTGTTGTCGCTCATCACCACCTCGGAGTGACCCGCCAGGAACCGTTGGAACTGTTGAAGGGCCAGAAAGACGGCCTTCAATTCTAGCAGGTTGATGTGTAGGCACTTTTCTGATTCTGACCAAAGGCCTGAGGCCCTCTGGTTCAGAACGTGCGCCCCCCACCCTTCTTTTGACGCGTCCGAAAACAGAGTCAATTCCGGGGGAAGGACGAGAAGACTCACTCCCTTTCGCAGGTTCTCGTCGGCCAGCCACCACCGCAAGTCCGTCTGTTCCAGAGACCCCATTGGGATCAGAGTGTCCGGGGAATCGGATCCTTGATTCCACCGGGACTTGAGCCGCCATTGAAGGGATCTCATCCTGAGGCGGCTGTTTGGAACCAGACGGGCCAGGGAGGATAGGTGGCCCAAGAGACGCAACCACGATTGGGCGGGGAGTTCTTTTCGCCTGAGGAAAGGTTCCGCCACCCTCCTCAGCCTTGCTATCCGGCTCGTCTGATGGAAAGGCTTTGTGGAGATTGGTGTCTATTAGCATGCCTAGATAAAACCAGTCGTTGGGACGGCTGCAGAGAGGACTTCTCGAGGTTTACCACGATCCCCAGATCCTGGCAAAGATCTAGAAGCCTGTCTCGGTGTCGAAGAAGGGTCGACTCCGAGTCTGCTAGGATCAGCCAATCGTCTAGGTAACGAAGGAGACGAATGCCGTTCCTGTGCGCCCAAGTCGAAATCAGGGTGAACACTCTGGTGAACACCTGAGGAGCTGTGGAG
Organism: Palaemon carinicauda; assembly: GCF_036898095.1. NCBI lineage: Eukaryota > Metazoa > Arthropoda > Malacostraca > Decapoda > Palaemonidae > Palaemon > Palaemon carinicauda. The sequence continues at coordinate 172,757,990 of NC_090725.1, forward strand.
AGACCGAAACACAGCACCTTGAACTGGTAGATCTTGTTGTCTAGGCAGAATCTCAGGTACTTCCTGGAAGACGGATGGATTGGGATCTGGAAGTACGCATCCTTTAGATCCAGTGTACACATGAAGTCTTGTGGTCTCACCGCAAGTCTGACCGTGTCTGCTGTCTCCATGCTGAACCGGGTTTGTTTGACAAACCTGTTCAGAGCCGAGAGATCGATGACGGGTCTCCAGCCTCCAGTAGCCTTCTTTACAAGAAAGAGTCGACTGAAGAAGCCTGGAGAGCCGTCCACGACCTCCTGGAGAGCACCCTTCTTGAACATGGTCTTGACTTCGGCCTGAAGGGCCAGCCCCTTTGCCGATCCCATGGCATAGGAGCTCAACGACACTGGATTCGCTGTCAGGGGAGGTTGAGATGACGTGAACGGGACGCGATAACCTTGGCCGATCACTGAGATCGTCCAAGCATCGGCCCCGAGATGTTGCCACCTGCGGACGCAACGCTGAAGGCATCCCCCCACAGGTGGACACGCAGGGGGACTGCCACCCCTAGGGCTTGCGGCCGCGGCCCGCCACCCCTAGAAGTCTTGCCTCCCCTGGAGGACTTACCACCCCTCTTGACCTTGGCTGGAAAGGGGCTGGGGCTTAGACACCACTTTCTTAGCTGCCGTGCCTGTTTTGGAGCCTTACGAGGCTGTTGCTGCTGTTGTGGCGGGGCTGGAGGCTTATAGGGCCGAGTTGTAAGGGCCCTGTGGAGGAGGGAGTCCGTGCTGGATTTCCTCCACCTCTCAGCCGTTCGCTCCAAGTCTTGAGGCTCAAACAGGCTCTCCCCCAGGAGGGAGGCATGTCGGAGCCTACACACATCTACGGCGGGGACCTTCGGATGGAATCTCTCGGACACAGCATCGCGACGCTTCAACACCGAGTTGGCCCACAGGGTGGTAACCTGGTGCGCCAAGAACTCGATGGAGCGGGTGCCCGAGAGCAAGAAGGTCTCTAGGGCCTTCCTATTGGTCTCCTTGGACAAGTCCTCAGATCGCAATAGGATGCCCAGAGATCCTAACCAGAAGTCCAGCCACGAAGTGGCCTGCATGGCACACTTAGCGACCTTCTCGTGGTTAAGGATCTCTGCCGCCGAGAACGACACCTGCCGGGCAGAGAGTTTTCTCCAAGGGAACTCCCTTCGCCAGCTCCTCCACAGAGTGATGGAGAGGAAGAGCGAGGTTGTGCTCACCCAGGATCTCGAAATACCTCCTCTGCTGAAGGCGAGGAGGAGGGATGAGTTTGTTCCCGGCAGTGGAACGACTGGAGGAGGCAAGAAGTGCGAGCTGAGCATTGGCCCTAGCTCTGGCACTCTTCAGCCCCCGAGACCAGGGCAGAGCTGCACTGGTCTTAGGGGCCTTCCGAACGTCGAACACTTCATCCAGAATCGTGTCTTTGCCTTCACGGGGGGGGATGACTGGATCCGTAAGACTGTTAAGTTGCCTTATCAGGCTTAGGACCTGCCAGAAGGCATGTTCGGACTCTTGCTGTTCTCCTCCCTGCGGGCTGGCAGCTAAGTCTCCTGCCCCAGGGATCTCTTCCTGGGGTGATACGTGGACATTCCCCTGGGTAGTCGTGGGTTCCTGTCGAATCCTTGCAGAGGATTTAGGGATGGTCTTGGAATCCTTGGGCTCCCTCCTAGGAGGGATACAGGATCCCAACAACGAGGTTCGAGGGGCCCCTTCCTCACGAGACGATTCTCCTGCCTGAAGCGAAGTCTCCCCCCCTGGTGCCGAGGGGAAGACTACCGGTCCACTGGACTCACCTGAGGACGGAAAGGCCTCGTCCACGGGAGAAGGAGAGAGTACTCGTGCAGGAGAGGGGACCCCTCGAGACCGACCTCTTGGGAACCAACTTCGCCCTGGGGGAAGTCACCACGAAGTCCACTCCTCTCTTTCTCTTCAGCGTAGGAGAGACAGCCGCTGGTTTGTTACCCTGGCCGGCGAGTGCTGGTTTCATAACCCTCACTAACGCCCGTGCCAGCGGACCAAACCAAGTCTGCTGCTCAAAGGACACAGAGTCCGAAATCCTCGCTAAGGTGAAAGGGATCGGGCGATCCTTTGGAGTGGACACGACGGTACCTGCCTGAAAAGAAGGTGGGGAAGAATGCTGTAATGACCTGTCCTCGTCCTGCAATACCAACCTGTGCTTGGATGGAGGTGATCCCGAGTGCCGTCTAGGAGCACGCGTCCCTGCTGCTACCACCGGCTGTGGAATTCGCTGCGAACTATGGTCGCGCGAGGGTGAACGGTCGCGCAAAGGCGAATGGTTGCGCGGGTGATCGCGCGGGCGCGCAGGCGAGCGGTCGCGCGGGCGCGCAGGCGAGCGGTCGCGCAGGCGAGTGGGCGTGAGGGTGGGCAGGTAAATGAACACGTGTCCGAGGCGACGAACGCAAGCGATGGCGCGACGGCGAGGGATCGTGCTGCCGCGTAGGTGAAGAAGATCGCTGGCGATAATGACCACGTGATGGTAAGCGATGGTGAGCAGCATGTGTAGGTGAATGATCGCGCGCAATAGGGCGGTCGTTCAGGGTTGCGCGATGAGGAGCAGCATGCGTAAGCGGGCGATCGTTCAGGGTTGTGCGATGGCGAGCAGCATGCGCAGGTGAATGATCGCGTGAAAGGGTGCGATGGTGAT
>NC_090725.1:172766165-172778665 GCF_036898095.1 Palaemon carinicauda
CATATATTGCGGTTCCCCCTTGATTCCTATTTTTTCTGTCTGATCTATAAGTTTGGAAACCCTTTATCTGGTCATCACTGCCAGTCTCTTGGGAATACCATGTTTCACTTATATTTAATATATCTATTTTTTCAATTTGGGTTAGTTCTTCTAAGAACTCTATTTTCCTTTTAGAGTTACTCGTGACTAAACCCTGTGCATTCATTACTATTATGGTTTGTGTTTCATCCCCATTATTTAATATTGGTAATAATATGGATTCTCCCATGCTTCCTTCCTGTTCTGATATGATGTTCTTTTCTTCATTTCCCGGAATTCTGCCATTAAAAAATCCAACTTTTCTATTATATTTGCTCTTTCGCCTTCATATTTATTTGAGTGTGTATACCTGCAACTGTCCCCATATCTGCACCAACCCCTGGCATTATAGATGCATTCTTTGTAGTTGGGCTCTAAATGTGCAGGTTTGGGTTGAAAGGCCTCATATCTTGGGGCTCTTGGTTCAAAGCGCGGTATATACACGGCCTGCTTTTTTGTTTCTTTTTTTGTTTCTTTTTTGCTTTCATTTTTCTTTTCAGTTTGCTGAGTTTTCTTACATTCATTCATGGTTGCAGGATGCATATATCGACATTTTTTGTTGTAAATGCATCCTTTTCCTTCTTTTAGGTTTTTGCATATTTTTGGATGGAGATCTCTGCATTCGTCTCCATATCCGTCTAAATACGCACATTTACCATATATTTCATAATTATGGCATATCTTTGGATGCTTGTAGTAGCATCTTTCGCCAAATCTGCAATTCCCTCTTTTCAGCATATTGCAGACTATATCCTTCTTTTCTATTTTTTCTTGTTCTTGCTCTTCCCTAAAATTATGTAGGTCCGGGTAGAGTCTCTTGGGTCTATTATTTGTTTCCATCTGGTAATTTATTTCTTCATAAGTATGTTGTTGGATGGCATCATAGGTTATATCAATGATTTCTTCTGCATCCTTACACATATCCTGTTCATTGTTCTCTTCTTCTTCTTTTTCTTCTTCTTCTTCTGTTTCTTCTTCTTCCTCTTCTTTATCTTCAACTACTTGCAGATTTAGTCTCGACTTAATTATATTTTCTATCCAGACTAAGCATGTTGAGCAGAATACCTTTGTGTCTTTATTTTTTATTTTTTGCTGTATTTCAGCACATGTGGGATGTGTTGGGACATGACAGGCATCACATTTTCTAATCAATTGTTGAGGATTAATAATGGAATACCATATCTTACATGTATTACACCATTTTGGCATTCTTTTTCCCATTGCATCAATCAGCATATTCACCATATTGGACTTCTTATTGTTCTTTGATGGAATGTGTTGATTGATGTAGACTTTCTTTATAAGTCTCTTTAACAATTGGATTTTCTTTGGAATTTCTTCTATTATTTTGCTGATGTTTTCCGCAGATTTGCTCCAGTTTATTGGATCATATTGTTTCAATATGTCTGCGAATATTTGTCCGTCACATTGGTTGACGTTACTAGTGACCTCTGTTATCAGACGGTCGAGCTCCTGTTTCGCCAACTCATGGAATTTATTTTTGCTGAGTCCAGCGATGTCTCTCCAAGCCTTGCCCGTGTTGTACATAGCCATCTTGATTAGATTTTTAGTAATTCACAAGATAACTATTCTATGCCAACGTTTTATCCCACTTCTCCGACCTCAAACTAATCACTGACTATTCACGAAAACTTGTAGCTATATTGCACTCGATAGCCTTTTGTTATCCGCGTTAAATCATGATATTTATAGGGCCGCAAAAGTGTAATCACTCACTGGCACACAGATACAAAACTGAGAGAGAGAGAGAGAGAGAGAGAGAGAGAGAGAGAGAGAGAGACGTCATCGGATCAAAACAATCTTCGCGCATATATACTAAAGCTAAGTACATCCTTTATTCATTCAGGTTTTTTCAGTTAAGTGTTTTATGTCACGAGTCGATCGTCCATTATTGCTAGGGTGAGTTATGTGTAATCTTAATCTTCCTTCATTAAAGGAATCTATATTCAACTATGAATTCTCGTCTGCTGAATTTTTTTTCTCTTTGTGCTAATTCCGTTTTCTTTCAGAAGTTCTCAGGAAATATCTTTGTCACATTAACTGTCTTAATATCATCATTTTGGGGGACTTTGTTATAATCTGCAACATATCTTTATTGTATAGTGCATATGCGTTTACGCAGTGGACGTGTGTATTCATATAGATATTTTGATAGGATCGCAGGGAATCATAGTGATAGGAAAAAAGTTAAAGTTAACATGTTGGCACCTGTGACTCCCGGACTCAGTAACCCCACTCCCGTGGTAACTCTAGTGAGTGCAAGATCAGCTATCCTTCCTTTTCAAGGTCAGGTTAATGGGTTCCTGCCTCAGAATGTCGAGTCATGGATCTCGTCAGTAGAAGCTCATTTAAACGCAAAACGCATCACAGAACCATCTGTACAATTACAAGAAGCTAAAAGTTTCATAGACTTTGCTAAAGGAGATGCAAGCGCGTATCTTAGAGGAGTCTCTTTCCAAGAGGCAGTTACATGGGACGATTTCAAAGTTAGGCTACGTGCAATATATGGCAGTGAGGAAGCTTTAGACGTAGTTTTGACATTAAGAAATACACTTAATCAAGCCTCTATGACTCAACTTAATGTTATAGAACGGGCGGCTCTCATTGCCGACCGGCTGAATGAATATCAAGTTATTTTAAGTAATTCCACATGGGTTACAGGAGATAACATTGCCGTGAAAGATTTCTTATGGCTAATGTATTCAATTTGCATGACAATTATGTTGCCTGAGGCTTTAGTGCGGTGTTTTGATAAAAAGCTAACACCCGAAAGTACGGAACTAGATGTATATAAACAGATAAAGAAACACATGTCTACGTATACTGACCTTGATCCCTTGCTTACTCAAGTTTTTGCAAAAACTGAAACTAAGCCATAACAAGTAAACATAGTTAATAATAATCAAGCTGCAGGGATGACTTGTTACAATTGCAAACGTCAAGGTCACTTGATTTCAGACTGTAGGACGTGATTTTGTTCAATTCATAACAGTTCAACCCATTCATATAGTCGATGCTTCTCGCGTAATCAACAGCAGAATCCTAGAAATATGCAAACAGTTCCCTATGGAAATAAAAAGAAAAATCCTCAGTTTAATAAGAAGAAACAGGCGAACGGCAATGCAGTTCAAAATCAAAATCAAACATATAGTGATTCAAATAACTCTGTTCCTGGGCCGTCTAGCCAGAACTCGCAAGGTCAGACGAATTTTCAGAATGTGCAAAGCAAATACCACATAATTAACTCCATTGGGGAAGAGAGTGATGTTGGGTCATTCGTATCAACATCTTTTGTATCAAATAATCCATTTAATAATTTATCAGATCATTGTGAGGCAATAGATTTTCCTATGAAACACACGGCCGAATCCGATAAATTAGTGCAGGTTCCCGTAGATTTGCAACAAATTCACGCAATAATAAGCCAAAATGAGTTATGACCAACATTATATGCTGTAAATTTAGAACACCGATCCTTCCCATTATTTTTTGACTCTGGTAGTCCACATAATATCATGGATTTGAGGACTCACCACTTGTTATTTTCGAACTTTCCTATAGAGAAGTCCGGAGTAAGGCTCTCGGGTATAGGAAATAATGAATTAAATGTAATAGGAGTAACTCATGTTCAGTAAGGTCGGTAAGCGCATGTTCGCCGATACCTTTATCGTTGTACAAAACATTGATATATATATCCAGCTGTAATTATAGGATACCCGTCTATGGGCACTCAAAACATTACCTTAGCCCCTGCCAAACAAGGCGTGTATATCAAAGGAAAATTCTATAAGTCTTCTAATACCTTAAAATCAGTTTTGGATAAAAAGGAGACGACAAATAAAACAGCAACGTACGTTGAAGAACCAATGACTTGTCTCATGAATCAAGAAATAATATATGCGACCCAACAAAATTCTCGTTCACCCGTAATATCAGCTTGCACGCAATGTATCGAGCCGAACGTAACTTCGAATATATTAGTGCGAGTAAAGAAAACTTTGCCGGGATCTGAAATATTAAGCCTTTCCGACACTCTGAAAACCAACGGATTGTCCGTCACAGAAGCTATTTATACAGTCCGCTCAAACAACAATGTAATATTGAAGTCTGTAATCATTTGAATACCACTTTAGTAATTCACAAAAATCAACATATCTTGGATGTGGAAGTTTATAAACATCGCATTCTTACCGTCGCTGAGATCAATCACGCTCAATCAGTTGCGGATGAATCCCATTAGCAATCTATAAAAAATAAAATCAATAAAGACAATCAAGAAAAGGAAATTCAGCAAAAATTTTTTGATCTTTTAACTAAATATCATGATGTTTTCTCCACTACGGATGGATCCTTAGGTAAAACGGATGTCATAGAACACCAAATAAGGTTAAAAGACAAGCAGAAAGTTATCTATGTACCCTCGTATAGACTCCCTATGAAATTCCAGAATGAGATAAATGATGAAGTATGTAAAATGCTAGAAGGAGGAGTCATTAGGAAATCGAACAGCCCTTATAATTTTCCTTTAATAGTTGTACCGAAAAAAGATCGAACATGGCGTATCTGCATAGACTTCCGTCACTTAAATGAGGAAACGATCCCCGATCGATTCCCAGTGCCATGTACTGACGATATTTTATCTTTGCTAGGTCAAAATAAATATTTTACCAGTTTGGACTTACTTAAAGGCTTTCACCAAATATCATTAGAAGAAGATAGTACAGTATCCCATACACTGCCTTCAGCACAGCCAGGGGACATTATGAATTTTTGCGTATGCCTTTTGGTTTACGTTGTGCTTCCATAACATTTACTAGAATGATCAACATAGTGTTTGGAGACTTGTTAGGGGACATATTGCATGCCTATATGGACGACCTTGTAATCTTTTCTAATACCTTAGAAGAACATTTATGTAAACTGGAGCTAGTGCTACAGAGACTAAGACAGCATAATTTAAGGGTAAATATTAGTAAGTGTGAATTCTTCAAAACAGAATTAGTCTATTTAGGTTTTACGTTGTCTAGTCAAGGTCTTAAAGTAGTCCACGATAAGGTGTTGGCTATCCGTAACTTTCCGATACCTACTAATGTCAAGGGAATATAGCAATTTCTGGGGTGTAGTGGGTATTACAGGCATTTTATAAGCAATTATTCAATAATAGCCGCTCCCCTAACCAATCTTATGAAGAAGGGCGTAGATTTCATATGGTCTAAGCAGCATCAACAGGCGTTTGATACCTTGAAAGATGAACTGTGTAGTTCTCCTATCTTAAAATGTCCTGACTTCTGTAAGGAATTCTTCATTGCAACAGATGCCTCAGATCTAGGAGTAGGTGGGGTATTGCTTCAGCAATATGACAAACAATTTTTCCCGATAGCTTTTTATTCAAGTAAGCTAAGACCTTCCGAAAGTAAATATGCAGTAACAGACAAGGAAGGGCTGGCTATTGTTAATTCACTAGTGCATTTTAAGTTCATAATATACGGTTATCCCATAAAGGTTCTTACTGATGATAAGCCCCTAACCGACTTCTTTAAAGGCTTTAGTCACAGCCCCAAACGAACTCGGTGGCATTTGATCATCCAAGACTTTGGCGCGAGGATCGGGTATTTACCTGGGAAAGCAAATATCATTGCTGACGCATCATCACGCAACCCGCGTCATCTTGTACGGGGCCATTAGCTGAATTAATAGATATAACATCCATTCCTATTGTTAAAACTGTATCTGAACAGGATGATCTGGGCTGGAGCGCTGAACTAATACAGACTGAACAAAGAAAAGATCAGCAATTAGAAAAAATCATAAATGCTTTGAACGGAAATCCTAAGGAAAAGGAATATATAAAGTATACGCAGCAGAATTATATAATCAAAGGTAATATTCTGTGTAGATCCGTGACAAGGAAAACCCGCAATACACCACAAGTGACAAACGACCAGGTAGTGGTACCAATCTCAATTATACCCACTGTCCTAAATTGGTTGCATGCAAATCCATTGCATGGCCACCTGGTGTTCTCCATATTGTCACAGAAAGCCCAATCATTGTTTTATTGGCATATGATGCTTACAGATATAAAAAAACACATAGCCAATTGTCACACTTCTCAGGAAAAAAGGGCACACGAAGACACCTGTCAGTCTAGGGGCTTATCCCGTGCCCAATCAACCCTTTGAAAGAGTACACTTAGATTTATTAACAGGGTTTTACGAGTCAGACAGAGGAAATAAGCATCTCTTAGTACTTATAGATGCTTTGACTTGATATACAGAACTGATAGCGCTTAAAACTAAAACCGCGATCGAATGCTCTAGGAAGTTTTACGAGTGCTACATTTATAAACATGGAATCCCACACATGATAATCTCTGGCTCGGGTGGAGAATTCAATAATCATTTCCTTAACTCGTAGTGTGAATTCCTTGGCATAAAGAAAATCAATCACCCAGAGTCGAATGGGCTAGTGAAAAGAGCGAATAGGAAGGTTTTAAACAGTTACACTAGGGGGATCAGACCCCAACTGGGATATGGCAATACCTGCGGTACTAAGTACTCTGAATCACTCATATCATGTATCTATTAAAATGTCGCCGCACGAGGCACTGTACGTTACCCCAGCTAGAACGCCTTTCCATGTATTAACGCCTACAACTAATTTATCAAATCCTTTAAAGGATGTTATGAATGCAAGCATAAGTCATTATAATATCCTTCGAAAGAATCTAGAAGAATCACAAATCATAATGAAAAGGAATCATGATAAAATAGCGAAGCCAACTAAAACATATATGTACGCAAAGGACTCGATTACAAACTGACACCTAAGTTTGAAGGCCCGTTTAACATTTTATAAACATTAACGGCCAATAGATTTAGAGTTCAAAACGTATCCCAACCCACGGATGAGAGAATTGTACCATTGACTCACATAAGAAATTAAAATAAGGGAGAAGGAAGCGAGGGAAATTTTCGTATCTATGAAACTTCCATAATATTTGTATGTAAACATTTTTTTCTTACAACAGGAGTAATTACATATATTTTTATCATTGCAGGTTTCCAAAATGAAGTTTTTATTGTTAGGAGTGATATTGTTCGTTCAGACTTTTTTTTTTCTTGTGGGAAGAGCCTTAAAACTAAAATTATAAATTTTAAATATGGCACTATTGTAGAGGGAACAGAAGACGTTTTCATTACAGCAAGCAATATAGTTATAGAAGTAGATATGCAAGCGATTTTCCTCCCAGAGGATGACGTCACTAACCTAACGAGCGACCTGTCAAGGTTCGCTACTTCATTAAATGAAATGCATCAACATCATTTTCCTTTTAATACAGAGAGTTCGCTTGCACCAACATTAAGCGTTGCAGAAATGTTATCATACGACTTGCAAAATAAAACTGACGAGGCAGAAGCTCTGGCTCGTGACCTACTGATGTGGACTGTGCGACACAATAACATTGAAAGACGTAACCCGTTTATTTTTGCTGCACTAAACATCTTTGGATCTATTGCAAGTATAGGCTTAGGAATTTCAAATCGTCTTAAAATCAGTAATCAAAATAAGAAAATTGAGTTTTTAGAACATGAGAACGAACTAGTTTTATCAGAACCAAGGAATCAATTAACATCAATTAATCAAATAATGAGTTTGGTGAACGAACATTCTAGTAATATCAGTCAGATTATGGAAGTACAAAACTTGCTGGCAACGTTAACATAATATAATTAAAAAATAGATCATATCCATACTAAAATTTCACATTTTATTAAGAAATCAAAAGACTATGTGGAAGCTATTACATTAGCAACTAAGGGTGTTTTATCACCACATCTTTTGCCTATTAAAGACCTAACGTTAATTTTGGAGAACGGACGGAAGAAAATGGGTTATGTTCCTTTGTTAGACACCCATAAGATAGAATTTTATTATAGCTTAACCCTTTTACCCCCAGGCTATTTGGAAAATTCCAACCCTTAACCCCCAGGGGGTTATTTTTTCCCCACCACATTTTGCAGTATATTTTTTTTTAAATTGCTCTAACAGCCTTAATTTTTGTCATAGAGAGGTCAGGTTGGTCTCATTCTCTTGGAAAATGCCTGAATTTTCTCAAAAAATTATCAAAAATATGACAAAAAATTTTTTTATAGCATTTTTTTGCAAGGACGTACCGGTACGTCCATGGGGGTAAAGGGATGGCTTTTGTGAAACGTACCAGTACGTCCTTTGGGGGTAAAAGGGTTAATATCAGTAAGCGTTGAAAACTACAGGATCATGATTACAATTCCCTTTGATTCTTCTTATGCCTGGCAAGCATACAAAATATCACCAGTCCCAACTTTCATGTCGATTAACTCAAGTTCAGTAATATCCAGTTTGACAGGACACGTATTGATTTCCCCTGATAAGGAAACATATACGGTCATTAGAGACTTAGATAAATTAACTCACTGTTCAGAAGCCATTAATAATGAAGTATGTACAGCTGACACCTTTGAATTCCATCATATATCAATGGATTCATGCGAGTTAGGTATAGTGCTAAATGGTTCTCTCTCATACACACGAAGATTGTTTAAAAAAACTTTATCCTTTTGACGATAATAAGTTCAATTACAGATTGAACAACGGCTCGTGGATGCGATACGACAAGGCCGACTTCAATGTATCATGCCCGGACGGATCCACGACCCATTCCAAGGTCTTCGTTGCAGTTGACGGTTACATCGGGACATCCACGAACTGCACGGTCCAAGGAATTAACACTATCATCACTACTTCGCGAATTTCACGTGGACCACTACAATCCCATCCTTACCTCTCCCATACAACGCACGGGTGGCTAATCGGTTGACGCAACTAGCCGAGATGGACCACCCGTCACCGACTTATGCAGGGTGAAATCTTTGTTTCTACATGTCGCTGGCATCAATCAGTGTTACGGTGGTGATTCTTATCGCCATTAACATCCTTGCTTGGCGTAGATTGAGGCAAAAACAGGTGGAGCTCCAGAGGAACATTTTACCACATCCAGACAACACTCCTATTGCGTTGAAAGCAATTACATTTAGAGCCGTTTGAAATTGGCCATTTCACTTGACTCGGGGGGTAAAGTTGTCTGGAACTGAGACGTGTGTGAAAAGCAGTCAGCACGGTGATAATATGTAGTTGAAGAGACTCCAGGACAATGCATTTGTATTTATATATATAAACAGTTGAAAAGTATCTTTTGGGAACCTAATAAAATATTGTAGCCCTATATATTAAAAAAGTATCTTTTGGGCACCTAATAAAATATCTAAGCCCTATATATATATATATATATATATATATATATATATATATATATATATATATATATATATATATATATATATATATGAAACCGTGGTGCGTGTACGCACCAGGAATCTATATCTTGTGCACAATCATATCAATTTTGATGTAGTTATATCTTTACCAAGGTAACAAATATTCTTAATCAGTTACTAATGAACAATAATATCAATTATAATATATCTGTATCTTTAACAAAAGTAACAACTATTCATTAACAAGTTACCAATTCGTATGTACATGTTCAATTTTTTTTTTTTTTTTTTTTTTTTTTTTGTGGTACCTCATAATCATTTGCTAGCATTATGCCTTATATAGCATACATGGATCTGTATTTTCCATGCATTTTTCTTTGTTTATAACTTTGTGTGTTAGGTATGTATTTTTTTACATACAATTTTTTGCATATTCCTTAATCACTTGTTTATGGCTATGACTAAAATATATATCCAGTCACACTCCTAGGAAACATATTTTAACGTAACTTTTAATGTTCAATGCTTGAATGGTAGCTGTCCGAGCTAATGTAATGTATACATTTATAAACCCATGACCAAAGGGATCATTGAAGAGTTGGGAGTGTGACAGCAGCCATAACAGGATGTGAAAATAGACCATGCTAAAGCAATGCTTGGAAAGCATTGCATGAGTAAACATGTCACAACGCCTCCTGTGAGAAACAGTTGACCTATTGATCCCTACCGGAATCACCTGACTTCTGGCCATAAGGCTACGTGATCATTTCTCTTTGTATTTATATGAAACGCTGAGATAGCTAATGTTACGTTATCGACGCAAGCTTATTGTAAAGCAGTTCTATTCATCTTTTCATACGGAATGGTCATCCAACCAAACCATCCATACTCCAGTGATGGAGGTATCAATAAATTATTTAAAGTTAACCTAAAACTTCAACTTATTCTAAGAAGTAACCTACAAGTCTAATATTTCTGTATCACATTGAAGACATAAGATGGAACCACAATGTGTACGTATAACATTCGCACACTAACACTAGTCGAGTAAAACTAGCCAGTCTTTTATTTTCCTAAAAATAAAAATACTTGAATATATTCCTATGTGAGAACAAACTGGTAACGGCTAAAATTCCACCTTGTTCCCACGAATACAACCTTGACGCTTCTATAAGTCAATATTGACATATTCCCTGCAGGGAGCAGGAAGCCCTAAGTTAGTTCCAAACTTAGTGGATATGACAAATAACGGTAAGGTCATATATTCATTTGGTCTGGGAGACCATGTAAGTATCTGAGTCAAGGTAAAGGCACTTATACAAACCCAAAGATATAGTACTTTCAAGTAAATCTCTGGTAAACTTCCATCAGGACAACATGGCTGAGCGCAAAAAATGGATTTTGAGTAAAGCCAAAAATCTATTTTTGGGTGAAGTCCCCAAACGAAACTAATCTATCTGCGGCTATCGATGCTTAATTGCATCAAGGAATAGTACGCCGTAGTAGTACTGGGAAGGGATCCACCAGGTAACCTTGATAACGGCTCCCCTTCAAATTCGCCACTCTTCCCCCTCAAAGCAAAAACTCTATTTAGGGTGAAGATTGCTATGTGTCGTATCAAGAAATATGTCCCCTGATATTATGCGATATCCTTAAAAATTATTTCAAGGATACTCACGCCAGGAGTTAGAATTCTGGAGACCTGTGGTCAATTCTCTGGGAGTATCACTGTAGCCAAATATCCCTTAGAAAGCTGCCTAAAGGAACCTTCCATCAGGACAACATGGCCATATCACCCAAAAATAGATTTTTCGCTTTGCTCAAAATTCATTTATTTAGTTAGTAATACGACGTTCCCCATATTTAGCTATTAAGAATTTTCTAGCTAGCTAGGCAAAATTAAACTAGTGAAGATAGCATTACACATATAATTTTTCCTCTTCCGAATAAACGTTTCTCTCGTATACGATAGGGCCTCGGTGGTATCACTCGTAGCCGATATCCCCACTCGAGTTAGGCTAGCCTTACCCGTTTTAATATACTTTAGTAACGTTAATCCCCCGTTTAACCTCTAGTATCGTTTCTATTAATTCGGTCAGGGATATATATATCCCCTAGAATTATTGGTATAATTCGATACCCCAAAAGCGTATGATGCCCTCAAAACATACCTTCTGCAGCAGTACTCGGCGTCGCCAGCCGCTTGTATAGCAAAGCTTTTTCAGCTCTCTCAACAACCGTTGGAGGACCAAAAGGGCTTTGCTCGCCCTCAGGGAAATGACCAGTATCGCTAGCCTGCTACCTGCCCTTTGGATACGCCGTTTACCCAAACCTGTACGCACTGCCATACCCGATGTTGATAGTTTACCCATAAAGAACTTGATGACCAAAGCCAAAGCCCTTATGGACAGCCACTTCACGACCTTCAAGACCTCCATCAACGCCTCCACTCCTGACGAAGAGGACGCCTATTCAACGTCAACCGAAGCTGACGTGAATGCCGTAGGACATACACGCCTACCCCGTGACGTGCCGAAGCGGTGACAAAGCCACCCACCACCCACCACTCGCTCGCGCCCCAACCAACGACTTCTACAGCCACTTGCTGCCTCCCATCCCCCCAGTTTTGCTAGTACCACAACAGATTCAGGGCAGCCACGAAGAAATGCGGCAAGGATTGTCAGTGGGCAAAATATGTGTAAGTAGGCCATCGCTTGTGGCAGAGGCCTCCCGTGTTTCTAATCTTTTGTTTTTACATGATGCAGGAACGGGCGTGCGATTTTTGGTAGACGGGTGCTTGTCGTTCTCTTTTGCCAATGGAACTCTTCAGGACACGACGTAGTCTGCCTAGGTCTGCCGCCGTCCGCTTGGTAGCTACCAACGGATCTGCGATACCCACCTATGGTTACGAGAACCTTATATTATCGTTTGGAAATGGTAAATTTAATTGTAAGTTTCTCGTTGTTGACGTCACATTGCCAATCCTCGGTGCGGATTTCCTCTCTCATTTACACCTTTTGGTCGATGTCGCCCACCGACGATTGGTCCACACAGACTCTTACTTGTCGACACCTCTTCAACCAG
>NC_090725.1:172781165-172831165 GCF_036898095.1 Palaemon carinicauda
ACCGTTTTTTGGGCTCAGGCCATGTCGTCCTGATGGAAGTTAACCAGAGAATTACTAGAAAGTACTGTATCTGTGGATTTTCATAGATGCCCAAACCTTGGGACAGATTTTTATAAGGTCATCCGGACCATTAAGACATATGACGTTACCGTTATACATCATTACCACTAATCATAGACAATGTTAGGGCTTCCTGCCCTCTGCCCAGGAAGAGTCATACTAGACAGTAGAAAAGGGGTCTCAAGGTTTGCATATACTTTATGAACAAACATTGTATCAACTAGATATACAAGAGTCTCACAGTTTGTATATACTTGTTGGAGCAAAGATATCAGCTATAATTATTGTCCGTACATAAAATATGAGGTATACTTAGGTAAGTAAGTAAGAGAACTCTGGCTATACTTTGTGTTGATTATGGGGCGAAATAAGATGCAATTACACATT
This sequence comes from Palaemon carinicauda, assembly GCF_036898095.1. NCBI lineage: Eukaryota > Metazoa > Arthropoda > Malacostraca > Decapoda > Palaemonidae > Palaemon > Palaemon carinicauda. The sequence goes on from NC_090725.1 coordinate 172,781,613, forward strand.
AATAGACATTTATTCATGAAAAATGACTAAAGATAGAATAGCATGTGTAATATATATTAGGAGAATCATACATATATATACAACTTGATACATGAAAATTTTTCTACCTGAAAGGGAAGAAATGATTAATGCCACAATGAAATTTGAAAATTTTATAAATTTTCTAATATAGTTTTCTATCATTGTTGGATATTATCAACACTGTGTAAAGTACACACGGCACAAGTGTTATTTGTATAATTCTACACCTGAGGTTTTTGAACAGTCTTTAGTGTCCCCATGGTGACACTCACTTCAAAGGTATTGCACTGGAAGGTGTCAACACCTTTACACCATAAATGAGAGTCCCAACAAATTCACTGTTCATCGCAGCACTAAACGACAGGTTTTAATACACTACCTGCCGCCACCGCATAATGCTTCAACTCATGCACTTGCTTTGCATAATGAACACTCTGGATGACTTCCATCCAGTGTATGAGCGAAGATGCTCGAAGTTCATATACTGTACTGAAAAAAGTTCAGTGATGAAGCAATTTTTCTTGGATCATGACCTGCAGATGTACTGTCAGGATCCGCTCTGCGAATAAAGTAGGTGAACTTCGCCCTCAGTCATTTTAGGGATAAGTTTGATCCTGAAGTTTCTCTTTTAAAGAGCTGTCCTCCCTTGAAGTCTGAAGTTCTTTGAAGATAGACCTTTAGACATTCTACTAGACACACAGAGACATCTTCCTTCAGAGGGCAGATTCACCAGGGACCCCATCTCTTAGTGGGTAGCTCGTTTTTAGCGAGAAAGGATGGATCAGGAAAGAAATTCACTTCTCCCACTTCTGTGAACTGAATATGGCCCTCGTTTCTAGATAGGGCCACTATTTCACTAAATTTAGCCCCTGAGGCTATAGCGAACAGGAAAATAACTTTTTGAGTTATATCCTTGAGAGAGCAATCTTCATTGTTCACTGTTGAAGCATAATGTAGGACCTTGTCCAAGGACCATGAAATGTGCTTCGGAGCTGCAGGCCTGAGTCTAGCACATGCCTTTGGGATCTTGTTAAAGATTTCGTTCGACAGGTCTACTTGAAAGGTGTATAGAAGAGGTCTAGTCAGCGCCGACTTACACGTAGTTATCGTGTTGGCTGCCAGGCCTTGTTCATGAAGGTGGATAAAGAAGGACAGACAAAAGTCAAATGAGATTTTTTTCGGTCCTTTTGCTTTGACGAAAGCAACCCACTTTTTCCAAGACGATTCATATTATCTTCTGGGTTACTTGGACTTTTATTCTAAGAAGTTTATACTGCCTTTTGAGATCCCAAATCTTTTCTTAACCACTAGGGTGTGAAAATCATGAGATGAAGGTTTTTGGTTCTCCGTGATGAAGCGAAGACAGTCGACTTCTGCACCCGTTGAGATAGTGCTGGGTTCGGTAGAGGGACCAGCCTCAGCTTCAGTTCTATTACCAGAGGGAACCAGTTGCTCTTGGGCCACTTGGGAGCCACTAGAGCTGCCGTTCCTCGGAAGGATCTCAGCCTGTTGAGGACCTTCAGTAGGAGTTTGGTCGGAGGGAACAGGTAAACCCGGTTCCGTTTGTTCCAATCGAGGGACATGGCGTCCATCGCCTCAGCTAGAGAGTCCTCATATGGGGCTACATATCGAGGTAGTTTCTTGTTGTCGCTCGTCGTGAAGAGGTCGATCTGCAGTCCAATGAGTCTGTGTCTAGGGACCATTCTGACTCTATCGGCTTGAGCCTGGATAGAGCGTCCGCCGTCACATTGCGGAACCCTTGAAGGTGAACTGCTGATAGGTGCCATCTCTTCTCCCGCCAGACGGAAGATGGCTAATATCACATGGTTGATATGGGGCGGTCTCGAGCCTTGTTGATTCAGACACCTCATTATCACTTCAGTGTCCAGGATCAGCCTGATGTGGGCCTGATCTGCGAGGAGAGAGTTTTTTCAATGTCAAAAGGACTGCCATGGCCTCCAAAATGTTGATGTGAAAGGTCTTGAACAGAGAAGACCAAGTCCCTTGGACTTTCCTTTGATAGGAATGACCTCCCCATCCTTTCATCGAGGCATCCGTGTGGATGGTTATCGATGGTGGAGGTGGTTGTAAGGGCAAAGTCCTCTTTAGGTTCTTGGCCTTCGACCATGGCTTGAGAAGTGATCGTAGTAAGGTCGGTATCGGTCTTTCATGATCTCTTTGAGCGTTTGATGCGTATCTCTTTCCTGTTGGTGTCTTGAGATCCTGTCGGATTTCAGTAGTCTCTTGACAGATCCTACAATCTCTCTCCTCTTCCCTGGGGGAATGGAGAGACGGTGTGACTTCAAGTTCCAATGGATTCCCAGCCATTGAAACTCCTGAGCTGGAGAAATTCGAGACTTCTTGATGTTGATCTTGAATCCCAGATTTTCCAGGAACTAGATCACTTTCTTGGATGCTTGCAGACAAGCCGTCCTGGATGCTGCCCACACCAGCCAGTCGTCCAGGTACACTGCTACCTGAACGCCTTCTAGGCGTCGTTATTGAACGACTGCGTCTGCAAGTTTCGTGAAGATCCTTGGGGCTATGTTTAGTCCGAAGGGCATGGCTCTGAAGACGTACTTTTTCTTCTGTAGCCTGAATCCTAGGTAGGAGGAGAAGGGGCAGTTGACTGGAATGTGCCAGTAAGCATCTGCCAGGTCTATTGAGACTGTGTACGCCCCTTTTGGTAACAGGGTTCTTATGTGCTGAAGGGTTAACATCCTGAACTTGTTGTTCTCGATGAACTTGTTGAGTGGCGAAAAGTCCAGAATGACTCTGATTTTGTCCGAGTCCTTCCTGGGAACACAAAACAGCCTTCCCTGGAATTTAATGGACTTTGCCCTCCTTATTACCCATTTGCTCAATAGTTCTAGGGTATATTCTTCCAGTAAGGGGGTGGAGTGTTAGAAGAATTGAGGAAATGATGGTGGAGCCTTGCTCCAGCTCCATCCAAGTCCGTTCTTGTTTAGGCTGTGGGCCCAAGGTTCGAAGGTCCAACGATCCTGAAATTGTTGGAGCCTCTCTCCTACCTGAAGCATCTTATTGCTTCTGTTGTCCGGAGGATTTACCTCCCTGACCGCGTCATCCCCTACCTTGTGAGGGGTGTTTTGAGGAACCCCGTCTGGACCCTCTACCTTTGGGACGAAAGGAAGTGGTCTGCCTCTCAAACGCAGGGTTGAATGCTGGTGACTGGGCAACCAGCTGTTGAGGTACCATCTGGAAGTGGTTTGCGGTTGAGCAACCACTTGGGGCACCGCGGTCATGGTGACTGTGGGATGTTGTTGCTGGGTAGGACGAGAAGATAGTCCAGGTCTCTTGGTCTTCCTCTTAGGCTGGGGACCCACATCCGGGGAAGACTTCCGTTTGGATGACATGTCCCACTTCTGGAGAAGGTTCCTATTCTCCGTGGTGGCTTTGTCAACTACCTCTTAACTACTTCATTTGGGAAGAGGTCTTTACCCCAGATATTGGAAGCTATCAGCTTCCTGGGTTTTGTGTTTTACAGTTGCTGTAGCAAACACGAACTTTCTGCATGCTCTCCTAGCTTTCATAAAGCCGTACAGGTCCTTTGCCAAGGTAGCCATGTGCATCTTGGCCATGACCATGTTCATGTCTGGGGTGCTCATTAGGCCTGCGCACATCTCCATACAGTTCTGTAAGGATAGAGATGCCGCTAGTCTTTCTTTCGTCTCTTGCTCCCTACGCAAGAGAAAGTCTGACAGCTTTGGGAGATTCTCGTTGAACTGTCGTCCAGCGATATCTACCTCCAACTTCCCAACTGAGAAGGTAAGGTGGACTTCTTTCCAATCCTTATCCTCCATGGGCAGGGCTAACAACAGAGGTCTACACTCTTCCAGTGTAGGACAAGGTTTGCCGGCCTCTACTGCCTTGACAATGGCTTTAAAAGCCTTCGATGTAAAGGGGAAGGCTATTGAGGCTGGAGCAAGAAAAGTAGGAAGTTTCTTGCTCAGGGAAGACACCTTAGAGTTCGTGTAGCCCACCTTCTTTAGGGTGTTCGACAAGAGAGCCTGTACCTTGTCATGGTTGAATACCATGACCTCCTTTGGTTCCGTCTCTTCCTTCGACGCTGGCTCCTGCTTCAGTCGAATGAAGCAGTCTGGGTAAGCATTGAAGCTTGGCCAGAACTGAATGTCATCAATAGGGACGGCTCCCATCTTCTCCGAAATGTAGAGTTTGCCGTTGGTGATCGGCATATACTCCGCATATCTCCAGGGATTAGTTTCGGAGCAGGGTGGGAGGTCTTAGACTCTGAGTCTCTTGTGTGACCCACGGGAGGCGGAGAGTCGAGCTTCACGGAGCTCTCTCTCAAGTTTCGCTTCCCTAGCTTTGCCTTGCTTGCGAATGCTCTCCATTAGAGCTGTAAGATTGGCCAGTGCCTGTCTCATGTCATCTGATGGAGGGGCAGAACATGTTGAGGGTAACAGCTCCAGTGCCGGCACCGACGGAAGGGACTCCGACTCGACTTCATCATCATCGGGAGGTAGTGTAGACTCCTTCTCGTGATCATCCTTGAGAAGATCCTTCTCAGTGTCTATGGACACTTCAGACATCCTTTCCTCCTGGTGGATGTCCATACCTTGTAGTGCGTCAGACTTCCGTCTCGACAGCAATCTGGACGCAGTGTAGTTCAGGTCATGCCTGGGGTATGACAGCTTCAATACCCGCTTTTGGGAACCGCAAGTTGCGCATTCTTTCATTAGGAAGGTACGGTCCGGTAAGAGTTCTTTTGGAACCCACGTACCCATCTACACATCTTAGCTTGTGCTGCACCCCTCGACTCTGCTGACTTAGGGTCGTCGAAACCATCGGTAACCAAGGTCCGGCATATGTTGCAGCCTTGGGGGTCCCAGTACCACAGGGTTTCTTTAGTGATGGTGCAGAGGGCATGAGACCTGCACCCTTTGTGGCCACAGAAGTCCTTACTCCTGTGGTTGCAGAAAATGACATCGCACTTCACTAGGTCCCCCAGTAAAGAGGAAAATTAAATGAGTATGTGGTTGTTCATCTCACATGATAAACAATTTATGTAAAATATTGATAATAATATTTTAACCGTTAAAGCTTAGGATAGTCAAGCTAGAACGGAACTAGGAAAGACACATACTTGTGTTTCCTGTCCAGCCAATTGCTGTGACCTCCCCCAAAATTAAAGCCATAGAGTTTTCCTACTCAGGAAACCTAAGAGAAGGGTTCTAACCCCTAGGGGTAGATAAGTGTATCTTAACACTGACCCTTGGAGGAAATCTTTCCTTCCAATATAGGATTGGTCTCAACAACAGACTGTGACAGGAAGCACAAGGTATGTTGGAAAATAACTACTGTATAATCTATACTATAGTTTTCTGTCTGCAGTATAATCTATACTGCAAATATACTGGCTACTGTATAATCATATGCTGTAGTTCAGCCGGGTGCTAGCACCTGGCGGCACGATCCAGCCAGCCTGTTGCTGGCTGGTTAGTACCTGGCGGCACCAGTCCAGCCGGCAGTGAAGGGCTACCTTATTAAATCTTTGTTAACAGTAAATAAGGGTGTAAGTAGTTAATCTTACTGCCTTCCTCCAGAATGAGGGTTCAAAATGGAAGGGGAGAATGCATCATTCAAGCTTCCATCCAACCACAAAACCGGCTGTCGGTCACTGCCGGCTTCGACAATGTGGATGGCAATCCAAGAGAGGACTGAAGAACACTCGACAGTAGAGGGGTCTCCCACCGGCAGCCGTCACAGCAAGCACAACCTTTCCCGGAGCCTTGCGTCCATAAGGGAAAGACTGAGTGTCTAAACAGCTGCTTATGTAGGAACCCGGCCGGCACCACAACCTACCTGGCAAGCGGTGAGATTGTAGGACGACGGCCACAGGGTTGCGATGGCTAGGCCATCGCTAAAGGACAGAGAGGGGCAGGGAAAGGGTCCTGTATCAAGTGTGGAAGAAGGCAGCAGGGTTGCTGCCACTACCACACAAGGGAGAAACTCTGTTTCAGTATCGGCACCATCCTAGGCGGCAGAAGAATATCTATACTTCAGCCGTCTGCCGAAAAAGGACTAGTCTTCTAGACCACAGGGAAGAAGGTGGCGGCATCATACTACCACTTCAGGTGCGGCCTAGGGAGGCAGAGCCTCCTATGCCAGCAGCTGTAAGCCGGCAGGGGAATAACTACTCGCCCTGCTGCTCGGAAACCATAGTGATGTGGGACAAAACCTGAATGCATGCGTCCAGCATATATCAAGACTGCCACATGCGTCTACTTTGCCGTGAGTTTCCAGACTGTTGCATGCGTCCCGAATGCCGTGAGTCTGCCGCAAGCCGTGAGGGAGCGTCAGTATCGCGTCCGGTCAGTGGCGCAAAAGAGGCAACTGTTTGTCTATCATGATGTGGGGACAAAACCTGACTGCCTGCGTCCAGCATATGTCCAGGCTGACGCATGTGTCCAGGTTGCCGTGAGCTTTCAGACTGATCAGATTGCCGTGAGCTTTCAGACTGATCAGATTGCCGTGAGGTGTCGGCGTGTAGCATGCGTCCCGCGTGAGCAGTAGTCGCGCGTCCCGCAGAACGCGAAGGTGAGACAACTGTTTGACTATCTTGTTAAATGGACTAATTTTGACTGTCAGCGTCCAGCATACAACCAGACTGGCGTCTGCGTCCAGAATGCCGTGAGGGAGAGACCAGATTGGCGTCTGCGTTCAGAATGCCGTGAGGGAGAGACCAGACTGGCGTCTGCATCTGGAATGCCATGAGGGAGAGACCAGACTGGCGTCTGCGTCTGGAATCCCGTGAGGGAGAGACCAAACTGCCGGATGCATCCGCCCTAACGCTTGTCGCAACGCGAGCTGATCACTGCGAGGAAGCTGTTTATTGCTGTCCTTAGATTCTTTTAAGTATAATTTTTCTGCCCGAGAATCGTAAGCGTCAAACACAGACGAAATAGACCTCTTTAATTCGGCCAAATCAGATACATAATGAGCGCCGTGTGCGCTAACTGAACGATGTACTAATCGCTGAGAGGTATCGACAACTGTCGATACTTCTAGCGCGCGATCTGAATCGTGTATCGATTGTTGTGAGAGATTGTCAACAGTATTAGCATCTGCGTCCAGGTGGTTACCAGGGGAAAGACCCTGTGACATTTCCCAATCTGGGGGAAGGGAAGGAGCGTATACTGACGTAAACTGAGCACCTTCTTCATCCGACGGACTATGCGTCTTACGAAATTGTTTCGTTGCTGACATGTCGTCTTCGTCCGAAAGAAACACCTCCGGCGAACACTAGTCACTGCAGGAGGGTTTATTAGGAGATATACCTCTCTTGAGTGGTCTAGAACATAGTGGTTGGCGCCAACCACGTCGCGGTTTTGCATTATCCGACGAAGACGCATAAATTTTAACCTCGCCTTTACTGTGGCGAGGGGGAGCGATCTGTACATTGTTAACATGATCGCTCAAGGGGACGTCTGTTCGCTGATCAAAGTCTGACATACCCTTTGGCCTTTCGACATTCCTTCTCCCAGGGGTTGGGGAGCATGAAAGAGGTCCCGGGCTGGGATTATGACGGACACGAACGGACGCACCCTCCACTGAAATGACATTGAACACTAGCACTTTTAATCATTTCACATTAGAGCTTAATAGAATTTTCCGTTCCGAGAGATTTTACTCTTTCGTCAAGGGCTAGAAAGAAAACGATTTTGAGCGAAGCGAAAAATCTATTTTTGGGTGAGATAGCCATGTCATCCTGATGGAAGTTCCTATAAGGTAGCTTCCTTGGGTATATTTGACTATGGTGATATTCCCAGAGAATTTTACCTTAAGGTATCCAGAATTCTAACTCCTGAAGCAAATATCCCTAAACAATTCCGATAGGGATATCGCATAATATCAGAGGACGTATTCTTGACATGCCACATAGCTATCTTCACCCCGAATAGCGTTAACGCTTCAAGGGGGAAAAGTAGCAAGAAAACGAAAAACAAAAGGAGAGCCGTTAATAAGGTACCTCTCCTTACCGTTTCGAGTCAGTATCTGACGTCATCAACGGCGCCATCTTATTCCTTGTAGCGATATGCGAGGTGCTACAGATACTGTACTATTGGGAGGGGTTCTTAGCCCTTTTACAAAAAGGAAGGGCGGGTCCATCAGGATGACATGGCTATTTCACCCAAAAATAGATTTTTCGCTTCGCTCAAAATCCGTTTTTTGGGCTCGGGCCATGTTGTCGTGATGGAAGTTTACCAGAGCATTACTGTATCTGTGGATTCTCAATCATGCCTTAACCTCAAGATAACCTTTTCCTTGGTCTATCTAGACCTAAAGACCTATGATGTTACCGTCATACATCATTATTTCTAAACATCACTCATGTTAGAACTTCCTGCCCCCTACAGGGAAGAGTCATTCTAGACTCTGGAAAGTTGATGTGAAATGTCTTGAATAAGCTGGACCAAGCTCCTTGAACTTTTCTTTGGTGAGAGTGACCTCCCCATCCTTCCTTTGAAGCGTCTGTGTGGATGATGACTGAAGGTGGAGGCGGATGAAGAAGTATTGATTTCTTCAACTGCTTGGCTTTGGACCACGGCTTGAGAAGCGTTCGCAATCGAGTCGGAAATGGTCTTTTCAGATGCGTATCTTCTCCAAACTCCTGTTGCATCCTTTAGCTGTGCTCGTAGCACTAGGTCTGTCACTGAAGCAAACTGTAGAGAGCCCAGCACTCTCCTGTTCACGCCTTGATATCCGTTTGGATTCCAGAAGTCTCTTGACAGATCCTGCTATCTCTTTCCTTTTGTTTAGAGGAATGGAAAGTTGATGTGTCTTTAGGTTCCAGTGGATTCCCAACCACTGAAACTCTTGAGCTAGAGATAGTCGAGACTTTTTGGCATTGATCTTGAATCCTAGATGTTCCAGGAACTGGATTACTTTCTTGGAAGCCTGCATGCACACCGTCTCGAATGCTGCCCACACCAGCCAATCGTCCAGGTAGGCCACTACTTGGACACCTTTTAGCCATAATTGATGAAAGACTGCATTTGCAAGCTTCGTGAATATCTTTGGGGCTATGTTTAGCCGGAAGGGCATGGCTCTGAAGGCATAAAGTCTTCGTTTTATCTTGAACCCTAGGTAGGAGGAGAGTTGACGATTGATTGGAACGTGCCAATAGGAGTCTTACAAGTCTATGGAGACAGTGTAAGCCCGTCTGGGCAACAGGGTCCTTATGTGTTGAAGTGTTAACATCATGAACTTGGGGTTTACTATGAACTTGTTGAGTGGCGACAAGTCCAGAATGACTGAGTTTTTCTGAGTCTTTCTTGGGAACACAAAACAGCCTTCCTTGGAACCTGATGGACTTTACTCTCCAAATTACTCTTTTCTCCAAGAGTTCCCGTACATATTCTTCCAGGACGGGGGTGGAGTGTTGGAAGAATTGTGGGAATAGGGGTGGAGCTCTATTCCAGCTCCAACCCAGTCCATTCTTGATTAGGCAGTGGGCCCAGGTATCGAAGGTCCAGCGATCCCGAAATAACTGCAGTCTCCCTCCTACCGGAAGCATCTCACTTCTGTTGTGGACCTGAGGCCTTGCCTCCTTGACCACGTCCTCCTCTGAAACCCCTTCCTCTTGAGGGGCGTATAGAGGAACCTCTGGCTGCTCCTCTAGGTCTCGCACGAAAGGTCGTTGACTGCCTTTCGAAAGCTGGGTTAAAGGCAGGCGACCGAGTCGCTACTGGTTGAGGTACCAACTGGTACGTAATAAGAGGTTGTGCCACCACCTGCAGCACTGCGGTTGTAGGAAGTTGTTGTTGTTGCTGTCTGTAGGGCTTGGCCGACCGAGAGGGTAGCCTAGGCTTCTTCGTCTTCCTCTTTGGTTGGGGACCCTCATCTTGGGAAGACTTTCGCTTGAGAGACAGGCCCCACTTCTGGAGAAGGTTCCTATTCTCCGTGGCAGCCTTGTCTACTACTTCCTTGACCACTTCACTCGGGAAGAGGTCTTTACCCCAAATATTGGACTAGATCAGTTTCCTTGGTTCGTATCTCACCGCAACCGAGGCGAACACGAACTCTCTACAAGCTCTCCTAGCTTTAATGAAACTATAGAGATCTTTGGTCACGGTGGCCAAATGGGTTTTGGCCACTACCATAAACATCTCCTGGTTCTTGGGGTCGCTTGCCATCGTTCCCAGAGTCGTTTGAAGGGACATAGATGCCGCAAGTCTTTCTTTCGTCTCTTACTCCCTACGCAAGAGAAACTCAGACAGCTTTGGAAGGTCCTCACCGAACTGACGTCCGGCAATATCCGCTTCCAACTTCCTGACTGAGAAGGTAAGGTGTACGTCCTTCCAGTCTTTTTGGTCCATAGGCAAGGTCAGGGATGAAGGCTTGCACTCGTCCAAAGACGGGCATGGCTTCCCTGCCTTGAATGCCTTTAAGGCTGCCTTGTACCCTTTCTCCATAAAGGGGAAGGCTCTAGTTGGAGAGGACACAAAGGATGGGTGCTTCTTACTCAACGCAGGCACTTTTGAGTTGGAGAAGGCCCTCTTTTTCATAGAAGTGGTGAGTAAAGCTCTTTTTCATAGAAGTGGTGAGTAAAGCCTGAGCTTTACTGTGGTCAAAGACTATGACCTTCTTTGGTTCTATTTCCTCCTTTGAAGCTGGCTCTTTCCTGAGACGGACATAACAGTCCGGGTAAGACTCCTTGCTAGGCCAAAATTCCACCTCTTTGAGGGGAATTGATCCCAGCTTCTCCGAAATGACAATATCTCCAGTTGTCATCGGCATGTGTTCAGCATATCTCCAAGGGTTTGCATCTGAACACAAGGGGAGATCCTTCACGCTGAGCTTCTTCTGGGGCCCGCGTGATGCTGCGAGTCTGCGCATCTCCAACTTCATTGCAGCTTCCTTTTCATCATTTTTCTTCTGCATTTGTTAAATCATGTCAACAATAGAAGAAAGAGTCCTTCCCAGTTCCTCTGGGATAGCAGACGAAGTCGAAGGGACCGGTTCTGGGGCCGGAACCGATGAGACTGACACCGCGTCAACCTCTTCCTCTTCAGTTTCAGGAGCTTGGGTCTGCTTCTCCTCCTGACCTTCCGCAAGAAGGTCCTTCTCCGTGTACTCTGACACTTCAGACATCCTATCGTCCAGTTGGATGTCCTGTAAAGCGTCCGAGACTTCCGCATCTACCGGAATGTGGACTAAGGGGATCTCTGCGTGAAGCTGTGGAATCACTGCATCCTCAGATCCCCTGGGAAAAAGATAAGCCCGCATCTTCTCACTTGGAAGATAAGGCCCCGTGGTGTTTTTCTGAAAACCCCGAACCCAATTTCGCAGCTTTTCCCTAGCTGCATCCCTTGACTCCGCTGACTTAGGAGAGTCAAAAGCCTCCATAATCAGGTTAGTGCAAATAGTACATACCTGAGGGTCCCAATACCTGAGATCGCCTTTAGAGATTGCACAGGGTGCGTGCCGCCTGCACAACTCATGTCCGCAGAAGTTCTTGCTGCGGACGTAGCAAAACATACTCCCGCACTTCGGATGGTCCTCCTGTAAAGAGAAAAGAATCCAATGAGTATCCAGTGAAAACATATCACAAGATTAAGTCTAAAACTTATTATTATTATTGTTCCATAGCTTAAGATAGTTAAGCTAGAAAGGAAAGAAGGAAAGACACATACTTGTATTTCCTGCGCAGCCAATTGCTGTGACCTCCCCATATATTAAAACTAAGGTGATTTCTAATCCTAGATAAACCTTTAAAGGTATTATCCTATAAGGATACTTCAGTGTAACTCACATAAGTAATCAGAAGTTTTAATACAAGGGATTTTTTTTTTTTTAAATTAATTTAAAGAAAGAACTCACTTTCTTTAGGGTGAGTGGTCTCACAATAGGCTGTACATGACAACACAATGTATGGTGGAAGAATCTTAAGTGTTACAGTATACTCTGTACTGTAGTTCTCTACTTGCACTATATACTATACTGCAAAATACTGGCTACTGTATATTATATACTGCCGTGCCGGCCGGCATAGTTCAAAGGTATACTACCTTTGAATTAAAAGGCCGGCAGATCACTGGTTTTCAAGTGCCGGCCGGCAGTTCATAATATATATGCTGACAGCCGACTGTATTCCGGCTGCCGGCCACTAATCATAGTGGCCGGCAGAGCTGAAGGTGTGCAGCCAACTGCCGGCCGGCCGAGGCACGCAACAACCTGTGACGGCCTGCAGATATTTGAAACCAGAGAACCACCATCCACCCGGCTGCCGGCCGCTAAGCCGGCAGTCAGGACTATAAGGCACTAACACTAACAAGAGATAACAGCATGGATGTAAGGCTGTAGCCGGCACTGCCCTACTGCCTTCCATCCAGAAAGAGTGAACAATTGGAAGGGGAGAATGTATCATTCAAGCTTCCATTCATCCACAACGTGCCGGGCTCTACCAGCAACCCTATGGATGGTACACTAAGGGAGGTCTGAAGTTCACTCAACAGAGAATAGGCTTCTGCCGGCCGGCAGAAGTCTAGACCAGTCCTACATCCTAACCTACACTAGGGTCGAATGTAGAACGATGGCCAAGAATTTGTGATGGGTAGGCCAACACTAAAGGACAGAGGGGGAGGGGTAAGGGTCCTACAAACTCCGTTCCAGTATGGGACTAAACCCCAAAGGCTAGGAAAGCTCATCCTAGCCTAGGGTCATCCAAATTAACAGAGAGATTGGCAGCACTTGCCATCTCCAGTAATACAAGAACGAAGTTTGGTGCTATTATTCCCCAGGCAACGGAAAATCTCATTCTCCAGCCTAAGAATAACAGCACAGGACTTGTCTGCTAAACCACATAAAGAAGGAATCATCTCGTACAGAAACCTTCAGATTATTATTATTATTATTATTACTTACTAAGCTACAACCCTAGTTGGAAAAGCAGTATGCTATAAGCCCAGGGGCTCCAACAGGGAAAATAGCTCAGTGCGGAAAGGAAAAAAGGAAAATAAAATATTATAAGAAGAGTAACAACAATAAATATCTCCTATATAAACTATAAAAACTTTAACAAAACAAGAGGAAGAGAAACAAGATAGGAGTGTGTGCTCGAGTGTACCCTCAAGCAAGAGAACTCTAACCCAAGACAGTGAAAGGCCATGGTACAGAGGCTATGGCACTACCCAAGACTAGAGAACAGTGGTTTGATTTTGGAGTGTCCTTCTCCTAGAAGAGCTGCTTACCATAGCTAAAGAGTCTCTTCTACCCTTACCAAGAGGAAAGTGGCACTGAACAATTACAGTGCAGTAACCCCTTGGGTGATGAAGAATTGTTTGGTAATCTGTGTTGTCAGGTGTATGAGGATAGAGGAGAATATGTAAAGAATATGCCAGACTATTCAGTGTGTATGTAGGCAAAGGGAAAATGAACCGTAACCAGAGAGGAGGATCCAATGTAGTACTGTCTGGCCAGTCAAAAGACCCCATAACTCTCTAGCGGTAGTATCTCAACGGGTGGCTGGTGCCCTGGCCAACCTACTACCTACAGATGTGGCCTAGAGATGTCTAGCCTCCTCTATCTGCAGCCTAACCGAGCAAGGGAATTCAATTCGCTCTGCCAGTCAGCTGCAGACCCCAGACAAAGTACTCTGATGCTCCGATTGAGCCTAAACCAGACACTCTGGTTGCAGGATCAAGACAGAACCACCCCAGAAAGTTTTACCTCAATACTATTCAGTCAAAACTCAGAAAGGTTAAGCCTAGGCTAAATCAGAGGGAAAAGAGGGATTGATCTTAGATCTCTAGAGACAAAAGAACAATCGGGGAGTGTGCTTAAGTATACTAAAGCCCCATAGGCTACTAGCATAGGCGCGGTGAGAATCGATTACCTCAATCACCGAAACTCTCTCGTATACAATCTTGGAAGAGGAAATATTCAACAATATCTTATATGTATAAAATATGCCTATAGCTTCAATAAAATTATCACACTAAGAAAACTCTTATATCATGCATGAAAGTACTAAAAGCAAAACGCTTAGGCTACTAAGCCTAGTGTAAGCAAGGATCGGTTACCTAAATCGCCGAAACTGATAAATACTAACGGCATAATATAAAGGATTCCAGTAGAAAGGCTAAATAGCTAAATTTATTAAAGCATTAGGACCAGGAACGTCACTCTGGCTAACTAAATGACACATGCATAGCGAGCGACAGCATCCATGATGCCTCCGGTAGGCAACAGCTCGTTTACGTTAATATCACTTTGATTTAATTCAAAACCAACAGGAGCATACATTTATACATAATAAAGATAATACTCAACTTTCCAGAGGCAGAAGAGGCTGGAGAAAGCATCAAAGCGTTGAAAATAATCCAAAATTGCGAGAGAACACAAGGGAATCACCGAGCGATTGAGCTACGCTGAAAGGAATAAGATGACGCCGTTGATGACGTCAGATACTGACTCGAAACGGGAAGGAGAGGTACCTTATTAACGGCTCTCCTTTTGTTTTTCGTTTTCTTGCTAATTTTCCCCCTTGAAGCGTTAACGCTATTCGGGGTGAAGATAGCTATGTGGCGTGTCAAGAATACGTCCTCGGATATTATGCGATATCCCTATAGGAATTGATTAGGGATATTCGCTCCAGGAGTTAGAATTCTGGATACCTTACGGGAATATCACCGTAGTCAAATATACCCAAGGAAGCTACCTTATAGGAACTTCCATCAGGACGACATGGCCTGAGCCCAAAAAATACAATAGAATATACTGTACGATAAATATTAGTATTCCCAAAATCAAAATATAAAATAACGATACAAGTAATTGTTAAAACAAAAAACGATTGTCAAGAGTATTACATATTGTAGATTGACTGTATTGCGTCATTATATGTGCCATTGAACACTAGCACTTTAAACTATTTCACATTAGATCATAATAGACCTGCCCGTTGCGAGAGATTATCCTCTTTAGCCAAGGGCCAGAATGAAAATACAATAGGGTATATGAACAATATTAGTACAGTATTCTCAAAAGCAAAAAATTAAATAACAATACAAGTATTGTGAAACAAAAACGATCGTTTAATATCTGACATCTCCCTCAGAAAAACTACGAGCGTAAAATGATTGTACGCTCGAGAAAAACTCTAAATCGAAAATTGACCAAGGGAAATATACTAATAGGACAAATATTTCCCTACATCATAAACATACTTATGCTTAGTAAGCTAATACCTTAAAAATTTCTTGCAAGAAAAGAAAATAATTCACATAATGCAAGCCATACTATGCAGATTACGTCACTGTCTCTAGGATTGTGACGTCATCATGATGGCGAACTGAATTCCTTCAAGGTAATCCCATTCCGCTCTGCTAAGAGTTACGTTACAAAATAGTGACATCATAATGTTTAATGTAGAAAATGTCTTCCTTCCATTATATAAGAGTTGTTCGTTAATAAAGTAGGGGGACAAAATCTTTGATCCCTCAATGTATGAACAAGGAACGAAAACAAATATATACATGCTCCCTGCTAATTACAGTGTGGGAAGTAAGAGCAGCTCAAAGGCCGTTCTAGCCCAACACAACAAAGTTTAACAACAGAAGAGCCATTACTGGGTTTGAAAACTTGTTTATCCTTGAAAATCAAGTTCAATTAAACTGTCCAAGTTGGACCAGCAAAAAACTATCCTATATAATATCTTTGATAGTTGAAAGGCAGCGAAAGCTATTAATAATAATCAGACAAAAGGTACTTCACCAAATTGTAGAATAAACAAATTCCCGAGGTGTTGACTCGATCAACGACAGAGAATTTCTGAAGAATGTTGGGAATGGTTCTGATAACCTACGAGTGATGGCGCTCATGTATGACCACCTAATGTCATGGCGGCGATCGCCACGAATTTGAATTTTCTGTCGTGACGCGTCAAAACGCGAGATTTAAGCTATATATATGTAACTACCAGGGAAGTTACATATTTAAAAATCTATTTTTGGGTGAGATAGCCATGTCATCCTGACGGAAGGTTCCATCAGGACGACATGGCTTGAGCCCAAAAAAAAACTTTATCCAAAAGCAATTAATGTTACCTATAAGGGACTAAAAAGTATGAGGCATCCAAAATTCTTGTAACTAGAATGCTTTAAATGTCTAAAGTAAATTGTTCAACCTAATAGCAAATGGAGTCAACCCGGATAGCGCGCACACACACACACACACACACACACACACACACACACACACACACACACACACACACACACACACACACACACACACACACTCTCTCTCTCTCTCTCTCTCTCTCTCTCTCTCTCTCTCTCTCTCTCTCTCTCTCTCTCTCTCTCTCTCTCTCTCTCTCTCTCTCTCTCTCTCTCTCTCTCTCTCTCTCTCTCTCTCTCTCTCTCTCTCTCTCTCTCCTTTTTGAATGATGGTTTATATTTGTATAAAATCAAACACGAATGAATGTTACTTACAACAATCCTTGGAGGCATAATTTTACTGGCTTTTCTTATGCCATTGATGTTCAGTCTTTCAAAAGTAAACTCTTTCACTATTTTACGATTTCTAACTTCTTTCACCATCTTCCAATTGGCATATTTATCCCGAGTACTGGATATATGGATCCCACATAAAGACCACTGTAAAACAAATATAAATGTTCACATTCAGAAGTTTCAAATTTTTAAAAAGTAATTTATATTTTTCCTGGCTGTTCAAGCTCGAGTCCATTAATAGGATTACCTGTTTATATGTCTAATAAGGCACTTCCCTAATTTTGGGGGGTAGGCAACATCATTAGAATCAAAAGATGGATTTTTCCTCTTTGTTCCTCCTTGCCTGACAAGACACTCTGCTGAGTTTGGTTGGTACAGTACTGCTAGGGTGCCACAGCCCAAAGTCCCCCCCCCCCCCCCCCCCCCCTATTCCAACACAAGTGAGGCTTCATATGTAGACTTCCCTACTCCGCTGCAAAAGAAAGACTGTTTGAAAAATAAAAATATCTTTTAAATTATTTTACTATCAATTGTTTTAGGAATTTAGTTAGCTCATGTCCATTATCAATAAAAATTCCTTTCCTTGTTTTCTTAGCAGGAAGTTGGCCGCCCGCCCTACTCCCTGTAGGGCTCAAAGATGGTGGCGAAACTTACTGTAACGCAGCTTGACAGTTCCCCACTTACCATGTGATAATCATAAAAAAGTGTCGTACCTGCGGAAATATATCACCAATATCAGGAAAGGTACCCTAAATCCATTCAAGTTGCACTTTATAAAACACAAGTAAATACAACCAAGAGACCTATACTTTGCCTATATGAGTGTAGTTAGTAATATGCAAACCTTAGAGTGAGTTAGCTTCTATAAAACATCTGTGTTGTCCTGTATACAAAGCAAATAAAAGAAAGTACAATTGTCTTTCAGCACCACATAAAGTTTTATGCATGCATTTAAATTTTCATATCAAAAGAAACACCCAAGTGTGAGTAAATTTGACAGGACTGAATATTATTGTGAATGGGCCCAGCTGTGATGAAATGATTATAGTGAAGAACCTGTTTATTCTTCCAGTAAGTTTCTAGGATAATTCTATGCTTCACACACATATGTACTAACATTATTGAACTTTTGTGAGAGATATTTTCTCACTAAATTTGTGGTTTACTGAATAACCTGTCCCTGATAACTGTGATTATTTATATAGGCTATGTAGAGTAAGTAATTAGTGGATAGATTCCTAAGAGGCTGTGCATGGATATATCTACTTCTCTCCTGGTTTTGAAGACCTGTATTTTCTCATATTTATTTTTTTCTTTTTTTTTTAATTTTTTTTTTATTTCTGTAAACAGTAAGTGTTTCTTTCCTTTCCCCAACATAACCTGTCCATTTTTCAGCCACCAATATAGAATTTATGTTTAATAATTTTAATGCCTTTTTCCTACCCTAATGTTCAAATAGCTTGAGATATAGTAAAGAAAACTCCTATCTTGTAAGCATGCTGCTGCTATTTATACAGGACTCCATGCATGCCAGCAATAAGTGAGACAGTATACCTCTAGAATAATATTGAGCAACTACAGTTCTAGCATGGTCCCTTTGCCACATATAAAAATCGAGGAGTGGTGCCCAGTGCCCAGTTCTCTTGACTATTTACCTTTTGACCAGATTTCTGGGTATTCCACCATTATATCTTTTCGTGTAGTGAATGATGGAGTGCGGTTGGCATTCGGACACTAGGCAGTCTGTGTGCTACATTTGGCCACAGTCTGCAAACCACTACACAAGGTTTGGTGCCCAAACCCGGGAAACATCAACCTTTAGTCGTCATCAACCAAGGGCCAAAGCTAAAAAGAACCCAAGTCGAGATGTGGAGTGCCTCATCTATATTGTCAGTGACCTGGCAACTTAGTTGAAGTCCCTGACACTTCAGGTGGCGGCACTCAAGAACGTCGAGTCGTCGCCAACATGCTATGTTGCCACTGGGGTTACGACTACCGTGACCACCTGTGGCCCTTCTACATCCCCGCCTTGACCGAATATGACAAATTCGTGGATAATTTGTATTTTTCCTAACTATACAAACCTTAGCTATTTAATAGGGGTTACTTTCGGCGTAGCTGAAATGACGAGCCATTAGATTTTAACGAGGGTTTACTACCCCACCGATAGTTAGCGGGGGGTAGGGAGGGTAGCTTGCTAACCCCCCCACCCCCCACCCCTCTCACACACACACCTGTGCTTGAGCTCACTTTGCTTAGAGGTAGGACTTCAAGGGGGATAGGGCTGGTGGGCAAGTTTGATTAAATAGCTAAGGTTTGTATAGTGTACCAACCGTGTTTCACACAATTGTACATGATTCCTTTTGTATATATTATGCTTGTATCTTCGCTCTTCCCTCGCACTAAAACGAACATGAAAATTCATGTCTGGTTTTTCCTCTGTAATATTGTCTATCTTGTGAACTTGTTATGTCCTGTTGCCTTGAGGTTTTGTATATAAGGAGAATGTTCTACAATAATATAACTCAGTCGTTTCCAACCTGCCTTTGAGTTCACAGCCTTACTCGGCGCCGTCACAATAGTTAGGAAAAATACAAATTATCTATGAATTTGTC
The DNA here is from genome assembly GCF_036898095.1 of Palaemon carinicauda. NCBI lineage: Eukaryota > Metazoa > Arthropoda > Malacostraca > Decapoda > Palaemonidae > Palaemon > Palaemon carinicauda. The sequence continues at coordinate 172,800,748 of NC_090725.1, forward strand.
ATTTATTCCGTAACTTACATACAAACCACGCTATTTAATAGGGGTGACACACCCATTAGGAAGGGTGGAAAGTCCCGGCCAACTGGCTTTTGGTTTTGCCCGGGGACTCAATATTTGAGTGTGTCCACACTCAGCAATAAGGAGTCCCTGCACCTCGCTAGAACCTTGTTATGCAAGGACTGCGGCCTACGTAAGCAGTGTGTGAAGGTATAATAAAGTGTGACTCGTCCTAAGAAGTCGACCTGTAGTCCTTTAGATGTAAACTTTAGGCTAGGACTCTCCCAATACCACCTCGTCAGGGTATGGGGACATGATAGTATTAGCTTAATACTAGGAACACAAGGAAACATGGTTTACCTGCAGTGGTTGAGGTCAGCTGTGCAGAGAACCCAGGATGCTGCTTTCCCCAAGGGAGGGGAAGATGAAGAAAAGAATAAGGGCCAGACAAACCTTTTCATTCATGCAGACTAAGACCGGGTAACAATCCCCTCAACCTTCTGCTACTTGTCCACTAAGGAGCCTGAAGTTTTAAACCAGCTGTTGTGCAGCCACCACAGGGCCGATAGAAAATGCATCGAGCCTCCTGTGGGTCATGTCTTGCAGGTAGTGGGCTGTGAAGGTTGTCCGACCTTCCACAACCCAGCTTGAAGAACCTGCGTCACTGAGAAATTTCTCTTGAAGGCCAGGGACGTAGCTACGCCCCTGACATCATGTGCTCTAGGGCGACGTGACGGAGGAGGGTCTGGATTCAGGGACAGATGAATCACCCTACGAATCCATGCCAAGATGGTGTTCTTGGTGACCCTCCTCTTAGTCCTCCCAGTGCTCACAAACAATGCCTGCACCTGGGGACAGACTACAGCCGTTCTTTTGAGATATAACCTCAGACTCCTTACTGGGCACAGTAGGAGATGGTCTGGGTCATCTGTTACAGAACGAAGACTCGAAATCTGGAAGGAGTCGAACCGAGGGTCCGGAACCCCCGGATTTTGAGTCTTAGCAATACTGTAAACTCAGGGATAAATTTGAACGTTACCTCCCCCCATCCCCTTGAATGGGCGATGTCATATGAGAGACCATGAAGTTCACCCGTCGACGACCTCTTGGAGAGCGCCCTTCTTCAACATGGTCTGGACTTCTGCCCAAAGGGCTTGCCTCCTTGCTGATCCCATAGCAAGGGAGCTCAACGACACTGGATTCGTCGTCAGGGGAGGTAGAGATGTTGTGAACGGAAACGCAATATCCCTGACTGATTACGGAAATCCTCCAGGAATCGGCCCCGAGTTGCTGCCACCTGTCTGCGCAACTTTGTAGGCATCCCCCCACTGGTGGACATGCAGGGGGACTGCCAATCCTAGCATTTGCGGCCACGGCCGTTACCTCTAGGATTCTTCCCTCCCCTGGATGACTTCTTGCCTTTCTTGTCCTTGACAGGAAAGGGCTTAGACACCACCGTCTTCGCTGCCGCTGCCGGTTTCGTGGTCTTGATAGGGCGTGGCTGCTGGGGTGCTGGAGGTTTATAGGGCTTATATGTCAAAGCCCTAAGTAGGAGGGAGTCTTAGTGGGACTTCCTCCACCTCTCAGCGGCCTGCTCCACGTCCCTAGGCTCAAACAGGTTCGTTCCCATCATGGAAGAATGTCTGAGCCTGCTGATCTCGGTGTTGGGGACCTTTTGATGGAACCTCTCAGACACCGCATCCCGACGTTTAAAGATGGTGTTAGCCCACAAGTTCGAGACTTGGTGGGCCAGAAACTCGATCGTGCGAGTGCCCGAGAATAAGAAGGTCTCCATAGCTTTCCTGGTACGTTCTTTGGATAAATCCTCCGAACGTATCAGGATACCTAAGGTCCCTAGCCAGATATCCAGCCATGAAGTGGCCTGCACTGCACACTTCGCCACCTTCTCCTGGCTAAGGATCTCAGTCGCCGAGAATGAGACCTGCCAGTTGGAGTCTCTCTCAAGAGGGATTCCCCTGGTAAGCTCTTCCAACGAATGGTGAAGGGGAAGAACCAAACAAGGCTCCTCTACGATCTCGAAGTACCTCCTCTGCATTACACGAGGAGGTGGGAGGAGCTTTTGTCGGCGCTGGATCGGCTGGAGGAAGCAAGCTCGGAGAACTGGACTTCGATCTTGTCCCTGGCACTCTTAACCCCTTGAGACCGGGGCAAAGCTGCATTGTCCTTCGAGGGTTTTTGAGTACAAAACACTCGGTCCAAGACCGTGTCTTTGCCCTCTCGAGGAGGAATCTCTGGGTCAGCAAACCCATTGAGAGTCCTCATAAGGGTCAGAACCTGCCAGAATGCATGTTCTGACTCCTGCAGCTCTCCTCCTGAAGGACTAGCAGCAAAGTCTCCTACCCCAAAGGCTCTTCTTGGGGGGACTCGCGGACGTTCTCCGTGTGACTGGCTGGCTCCGGTCTAAGTCTTGCTGAAGACTTTGGTACTGTCTTGGAGTCCTTCGACTCTCTCCTGGGAGGGATGCAAGACTCCAACAACGACGGGGGTAGACTCTTCTCAACTCCTACCAGCGCGAGGTGGGGTTTCCCTCATTGGTGCGATGGGGGAACGCCTCACCTCACGTGACTCCCGAGGACGGGAAGTCTTCGTCCGAAGGGGAGGGAGAAAAAGTCTGGGGGGGGGGGTGAGGAGGTCTGCCTCAAAGACTTACGAGGAGACAGCTTTGTCCTCGAAGTTACCACATCTGAAACTCCTCTTTTCCTCTTCAGGGGAGTAGAAGCTGCCAAGGATTTGTGGCCCAGCTCAGAGAGAACCGGCTTAAATGCCTGCACGACCACTCTGATCAGTGCCCCAAACCAAGGCTGCTAGCTGACAGTTGCGCTGTCAGACACTCCCTCTGGAGGGAAAGGGATCGACCAATCCCTGGCAGGAGTTTCCAAAGGGGGGTTCGCCTGAAAAGAAAAAGATGGAAAAGAAATGTCCCTGACCCTGTCTGGAATCTTCCCCCCTGCTGGCGAGCGCGCTGTTCTGCGCTTGAGCGGGGGGGGGGGGGGGGGGGGGGGGGGGAATGTGGCGATGATGACATTGCGATGAACGCAATGATGACATTGCAACGCGATGTCCTGCAGCCTCGCGCGTGGGAGGGTATTGGCGATCGCGCTGGGAAGTGCGCTTGCGCTCGAGCGATGGGGAATACCTGGGCTCGCGTGTAGGAGAGTGTTGTCGTACGCACGTCCGGGCGGGCGAATGTTGGCATGCGTGCTCACGCGCGAGGGCGATGGCGAGGGTGCGCGCGGGCGAGCCATGGCGCATAGGAGCGCGTGCTTGAGACCCCAGAGGGTGCGCGCTCGCATGCGCAGGATCAGGATGAAGAGCCCGTGCAGGCAATGATACCGTTGGGCGCGCGGGGCGCGCATGTGTGCGCACATCAGGCTGGGGAGATGGGCGTGGGAGCGCATCCTCGTGGGAGCGTGGGTGACTGCGCGCGAATGCGTGCTGGCGAGGGATGGCGCGCAGGTGAAGATCGACGGCTCGTTGGCGAGCGCTGACGAGTAGAGGAAACCTTCAACTTCCCTACTGCCCCCAGATCAGAAGATCGTGGGCGCGCAGAAGATCGTTGGCGCGGAGGCGAGCGCTGGTGCGTTGGTGAGCGCTGGTGCGCAGGAGAACAATGGCATGCCTGGGGCGCAGAAGGTTGAAGGCGCGCAGTGGCGCGCTGGCGATCAGGGGAGCGCTGGCGCGCAGTGGCGCACTGGCGATCAGGGGAGCGCTAACGCGCTTTAGCAGGAACATTTGCCAACGGTGAGCGCTGAAGCGCTTTATCAGGATCGTCGGCAGCAGGTGCACGCTGGCGTGCAGGCGAGCGTTGGCGTGTAAGGGATGTATGCGCCAATTTGTGTATACGCTCTTGTTGCCCCGAAGGGACCGTTGCCTGTTCCACAAAAACAGGATTGGTAGGCGCCCACAGCGCATCAACAGCCAGGAACGGCGACAGTAGGTCAGCAGGTCTGACGGGTGGAAGGTCGGCATGTCCTGTAAAAAGGATGACCTTCCATCGAAGGGGATCGCGAACGATCCGCAGAGGTCCAGGGTTGTGGCAGGAACAGTCGGAGATCGATGACGGGGCTCCTCTGCGGCGGACTGCAACGGAGTTGTTGAACCGAAAAGGCGCCTCCTCACACCCTTGTGAGGTGAAGGAAGGCCTCTCCGGCAAAGAGGAAGGCGAGCTTTATGCCGTATGCGCCCTCTGGGGCCGTTGGGTCAGCGAGCTGACCGTCGGCAGTCCTTCGAGGAGGAGTCTCTGTGAGTGAACTCCCCCCAGGGGGAGAATCACCGGCAGGAGAGACTGTTGGACTTAGTTCCTCCCTCAAAGGTTGAGCAGAGGGAGAAACTAAGCCTTCAGCTATAGCAGGTTGAGCAGAGGTCGAAGATACCGCATCGGAAGCCTCTGCCACCACAACGTCGACGATAGACAGAGGATCAATCTCTGCCAAAGTCGGCGATTGCTTGACAGCAGCACCCAACCAGATCATGTCAAACAAGGCTTCCTTGGAGGGCGAACCTTCGAGCCCCGAGGAAGACCAAAGCTGGAATAAATCATTAGTACTTACATTAATATTTAATTCCTCCCCCGGGGGAGGAGGTGGAGCTACCTCGCTAGGGGAGGCAACGCCATCTCCAGAACCCCAAGGTCGGGAAACAGAACCGTGGCCTACGCTACCACTCGACGGTCTCCCGGAGGAAACCAATCGAGCGGGAGCTTCGGAGGAAGTTTGGGCAACGGAAGAAGAGTCCTTGGGATTTTCTCTTTTCAAAGAAACCTTTGAAGGAGAAATATCCCGCCTGGACTTCTTCTTCCGTCACCGAGAAAACCTCTCCCGCTGGGAGGTAGACCACTCGCTACACCCACCACACTTATTAGTTCTTTCACACCGTTGGCCCCTACAATAAGGACAAAGGGTGTGAGGGTCCGTCTCGACCGCCGACATAAACATACCACAAGGGCGGTCGGGTAATCCAGGACACTTGCGCATGATAGCAGAGGCCAACTTGACAAACACACCTGTAGGAGAGAAAGCAAACATTAATGGCTGTCAGAAAGGCGAGGGTGAAAGCGGACACATCCTACTACCACCCGAGCCGAGAGCAAACTGAGCTCAAGCACAGGTGTGTGTGGGGGGGGAGGGGAAGCAAGCTACCCTCCCTACCCCCCGCTAACTACCAGTGGGGTAGTAAACCCTCGTTAAAATCTAATGGCTCGTCATTTCAGCTACGCCGAAAGTAATAACCCCTATTAAATAGCGTGGTTTGTATGTGTTACGGAACAAATAAATGGTCTGGCTATTCCTGTACCTGGAGAGGGTTCAGGGATTGGAGGTCTCCAGCACCTTCCAGGGTTCTCAACGGTACTCCCAAATGTACCAGGTTTCTGGGGATCTCCTGGTTGGTGTGGGCCTCTTTCAGCTACGCCGAAAGTAATAACCCCTATTAAATAGCGTGGTTTGTATGTCAGTTACGGAACAAATAAATGGTCTGGCTATTCCTGTACCTGGAGAGGGTTCAGGGATTGGAGGTCTCCAGCACCTTCCAGGGTTCTCAACGGTACTCCCAAATGTACCAGGTTTCTGGGGATCTCCTGGTTGGTGTGGGCCTCTTACCTCCTTGCCTGATATGTCAACCAACCATTTTAGTTGATCAGAAACGTCAGCAAATGGACTAGGAGAGCAGATCTTGGTTGACAAAGCAATGTCCGGCAGACCAGAAAAGTCGAACAGCTACGGCTGAGGCAGTTCTTTCCCCCGACAGGGGCCATCTCAAAGCAGAGATGACAGGCTAAGGAAAAGGCCAGACACCCCCATAACCTAAACATTGACCTTGTCCCAGCAGTCATCCAGCGAAGATTCTGTTAGTGAGAATTCTGGTGACACTTCCAGCTCCTGCTCCATTGTCAGCTCAGCTGACACTGTCTCAATCAACCATGTTCAGCGGTCTGCCCAACCTGCTCAAGGCCCTTGATTCCAGGAAGAGGCCCAAAGCCTGAGATCTTCCAGCCAGAAAGTGGCCAGAGTTTTGCCCGATTCCTGAGGGATTTTGAGGCCTACTGTGCCAGTAGATATACTGTAGGAAGCTCTGGCCAGTGGACCACTGAGCTGGGAAGGTTCCTGAAGAGGAAAATCAAGGAGGCTTTCTCAGCAATAGGGGGTCCCAAGCTCTCGTACCCCAACATGAAAGAACGCCTCCTCGACTGGTGCCAAGAAGCGCGAGAGAGGCATGATACAGGGAAGAAGGCCTGTTTCAGCAGTGCCACCTGTGGAGAGGGTGAAATGCTGAAGATTTATGCCGTGCGGTTGCCTCCTTGTACAGGTCTGCATATCCTCGGCATAGCTTGGACCGGAGAGAGCTAGGATGATAGCTCCTCAAAGTGGTTCCAAGCAAAGCTGCGAGTTGGCTGGAGCAGTCTCTGGCAACTATCGATGTCTCCACTGGCCATCAGGCCACTTGGCAGGAAGTCCTGCACCTGTTGTGTTCTCGACGAGGCATCCCGTCAGCGAAGCCAGAAGCCCGAGGACTTGGCCATTAGTTGTGTGGGACAGTCATGGCACGGCTCGTATGCCGACAGGGTTCCCATGGCTAACCCTAACAGTTCTCCTGGACCTGACCAAGTGTATCCACACACTCCTCCTCGACCTATCCTCAAACCTACACCTGTGGAAGTGTGCCTGCCACCACCTCGTACCCCGAATACTTTTCTTCAGTTCCAAAGGAGGAACGGTACTTGGTGAGAGAAACCTCTACCACATTTGGACACTGGCAGTTCAGAAGCTTATCGTTTGGACTGAAGAATGTACCTGCAGTGTTCCAGAGAGAAATGCAGAGTATTCTACAAGAGTTCCCGAAAGCCATGGTGGTTGTCTACATTGATGTCCACTTGATCCTTGGGTCTTCTTTCGAGGAACGCCCGAAACTGGTAGAACGGGTTTTGGCTACTCTTCAGAAGCACAGACTCAAGATAAAACTCGGGAAGTGTTCTTGGGTTCAAGCCGAAGTTGAGTATCTTGGTCATCTGGTTGGACGTTCTGGTATGTGCAAGCTGCCAGAATACATCCCGAAAGTGGAGGACTTCCCTACACCTACCACTGTGCGCGAGTTACGGGGATTCCTGGGATTGGTAAACTTCCGACGGAAGTTTATCCCCATGAGTTCACAGATAGCCAAACCGTTATCTGCGAAGACTTGGGGAAGAAAATCCCAAGAGATCAGAAAACTGAAATGGACAGCAAATGGTGCCTTTGAGCGCTTGAAGGAACTGATCAAGGAGGACATTATGTTGTCGTATCCTGACTACCCCGCTGATGCTAACCCCATGGAGTTGTTTGTCGATGCTTCGGGTGAGGGTGCTGGTGGTTGTCTGTGCCAGGAGTCTTTGGAGTATCCAGCAGAACATTGGGTGATGGAGTATCCAGCAGAACATTGGGTGATAACGTACAACTTCATGACCTTTCTTGACTGCGAGACCCATTACTCTACCATTGAGCATGAGTTGGCTGCTCTACGATGGGGAGTGAAAACCGTTAGGGCCTTACTCTGTCAGTTCTTTCTTACAACTTTTACTACTCCTTGATCTCTCAGTTCATTTTCAATTTCTTTTTCCTCTAGCTCTAACAATTCTGGCGAATATATCACACCCCTACTCTGGTTAAAAATGGGGTGTGAAAAACATTTGACATTATGACCATCCAATATTGAAAGAGCTTTTAATCTTTCACTTTGTATTGGTGACAGTGTCTCTAGCAGGAGACTTCCATTTCCTTGAGGAAGAATTTTTGGTTGCCCTCCACATTTATTTACAATTTCTCTGTTGGCTTTAAAAAAATTTACATGTTCATGTCTTCCATTTTCAAATTCCAGTATCAAAAATTTATCGTAATTTACTACCTCATAGTGACCAGGTAATTTTTTGGCTTTTCTGTATTTTTCTGTCCTGTCATCACTTCTTACTTTCTCTCTCTTCTCAAAAAATTCTTATGATAATTTTTTACATGAAACAAGTAAGGTTCTAAGGTTACAATATTAGAACCTGAGTTGGAGATGTCAATACCGAGGTCCAAGTTTGTCCTTTCCATGTCATCATCAGAGGTGTTGGGTTTTTTTGAAAGAGCAAGCCGGGTTATCCACCTCTTATCGGAGGATGTCAGTCCTCCTATCCTATGTGGCCCAACACGAGAAGAGGCTTCAGCAGGGACCAGTCCTCTATTAAAGAGGGGCTGCCTCTCTTTAGGTGGGCGTACACTGGTCAGTGGGGGTAGTTAGTCCCTCCCACCGTCGACTCCAATGCCTGGCGTCACCCATTACCCGCAAATATGGGTGACTTAAAACCGGTTCACAGGAGCCCAACTCTTAACAGACTTGGTCTGCACCCAATGGGGTCTGCCAGAGGATGATGGCGTCTAAATTGGCACCGGTTGAGATGGAATAACATCCATCCCACATTGTGTCAAATCCAAAGAAGCAGCTAAAGTATACTCAAACAAGCCAAAGTCGTCAACAATATCGTGCCCAAAAGGAAGAGATGGGAGAAAAAAAGAAATAACCGAAAGGAAAAGAGAAAGTGCTGACTCATTTAGTTGGATCAACAGCTGGGCACCGAGGTCAAGTGGAAAGTAGTTCCCACTGTTCATTAGAGCCCAGCTGCTAATCCCTAAGCCCCCCATCCTCATCAAGGCTTCAGCATCTGGGGGGGTCCAGTTGAGGAAATTAAACACCTCGAAAGCTCTGAAAATGCCTTTGAGAAGGTGATACAACTCCGACCAAAACACTTTGGTCCTCCTCATGGCTGTCCTACGAGGGGCGTCCACCAGACTCGAGAAGTCCCCTTGGGCAGAGGCAGGAACTCCCATGCCGAGAGCTTCTCCAGTCTCGTACCAAAAGCTAGATCTGGATGCTAATCTGGCCGGAGGAAAAGAAAAAACAGTTTTTCCTTGGTCCTTCTTCGATTGCATCCAGTCTCCCATCATCCTTAAGGCTCTCTTAGATGAGTGAGACAACACTATTTTCATAAAGAGCAATTCCTTCGACGGCTTCCCTAGCGTAAACTCTGAAGGCGGGGAATGAGGAGCAGCAGGAATAAAATAATCAGGAAACTCTTCAGAAAAAACTTTCATGAGTTTCTTTAAATCCACCGACGAATACTGGCTCTTTGGGTCTTCTCCTTTCGAGACCTCCTCTAAGGGATAATTAGGGGAAAGGTGACAGTTGTCGTTCCCTTCTTCTGACAGGTCTCTAATGGAAGTAGAGACGTCCTCTTTCTTTGGAGTCAACTCCTTATTATCCAGACTTCTGGCGTCATGGCATCCAATATCGTGACGCCTGGCGTCACGGTGTTCCAATACTTGACGCTGGGAACCAAGACGTTCGCAATCTCGACGTTCGGTTTCATGACGTACGAGGTTTTTACGCTCGGCGTCCCGACGTCCAACTCCTTGACGCTCGGCGTCATGACTACCAGTTACTCGACGTTTGGCATGACGTTCCTCTTCTCGACGCTCAGCGTCAAGACCGTCTCAACGCTTAACTTCCTGACGCTTAGCGTCAAGGCGTGAAGATTCCTGACGCTTAGCGTCTTGGTGAGCAGCTCTCTTCTTGTCTGCAGGCTGATAGACTTTCATGAGGGAGGAGAGTTTCTGCTGCATATCTTGCAGTACACTAAGGTTCAGATCCACTTGCTGTTGTGGCCAAACAGGAGACGCTGCTTCCTCAACAAGCTCTTCCTCCACGTGGCTCAAGGAAAGAGCAGAAAGTTCAGGAGATGAGTACCAATCCGAAGGGGGAGGAGGAGCCAAGCACAGAGGTCATGCCAGCCTCCGATAACTGTCTTCCAACCAATGGGGATGGACACCTGACAGCTTCCGACTTCCTTCTATCTTCTACCGACATAGAAGGGCGCTTGGCAGGAGAACACTCCTCGGAGCAGGAAGGAAAACACTCCGGACTGCTCCAATGGCTGCAACCTGGAGCCTGAGGCGTCATAACACGACGCTGCTAAACAGCGGCAAGCTTCCTCTTCAGAGGTCTAGATGCAAGACGGCAGTCCCGTCTGGGCGCTGCATCATCCGATGAGGACGAAAACACTTTTACCTCGCCTTTCCCATGGCGAGGGAGAGCGTCCTGGGAAACGTCAACAGGAACACTCAAAAGGACGACTGCTCGGGCGCTGACGCCTCTCGCTTCCTTTCACCTGTCGACATTCCTTCTCCCAGGGATTTGGAAGCTTGGAAGAGGTCTATGGCTAGGAGAACGACAGGTCCGAGCAAACGCACCCTCCACTGCACTGATTAATTTCACTGAACCTTTAGCACTGACACTTGCACTCTTTAATTCCTTGACATCGGACCATAATTTAGTCCTGTCCGCTGCGAGCAATTTCACTCTCTCGCCCAGGGCTTGAATGGCCACCGTCATGTCCTTTAGAGTTAGTTCATTAGGTTTAACAGTAGTGGGATCGGGAACTACCCTTACAAGGGAAGGATCAATAGATTCGTTGACACGGGGAGGGGAACAATCCCTAGAAGAACGAGATAAACTCTTACTTCTCCTGATCATATCCCTCTCAAGCTTACGAGTGTAGCGGTCATACTCCAACCACTCACTCTCAGACAAAATAACACATTCATCACAACGATCAACCAACTCACACACTTTACCTCTACATTTAACATAAATGGAGTAGGGATCAACAGAGGCTTTAGCAAGCCGGGTCTTACAACCTCTCACACACCTCCTAATACTTAAAGAAGAGTCAGACATTATGAAAATTTTAAAGAGAGATCATACAAGCAAGGGTCAAAACAACAAAATCTAATCGGGTCCAAGATAAATCCAAAAATAAATCCAAACGAGCGAAAGCCAGAGCCAAATTGTACATCAGCAAAATAACTGCAATTAACACAGGCTACAGCGAGCGAAATCCCAACGATATCACCGGTGAGGCGGCAGGGAAGATCTGAGGAATAGTTGGAATGGTTCCAGGTACCTGGGTAGAGGGCGCACTGGTGGTACACCTGGCTACCCAATCGGCGATTGCCGTGAGTTTTGAAATTTCTGCCGTGACGTCAGGGACTAAGCTATATATATAACTACCAGGTAAGTCAGATGTTTAAAATAAGTATATTTGACACAAACTTCAACCGTTATTTCATTAAAAATTATATTTTCATAATAAAATAAATTTTTTAACATACTTACGCGCTGGTTATATATAATAGCTTTATTCTTTCTAACTGGCAGAAAATTCAAAACTCGTGCCCATCGCATCTATATGCCAGGTATACACTAGCGCCACCATGGAGCTAGGCCAAACTATCCCTCCTAGTCTCAGATTTTTTTATGCCCATAGGTCTCTAGAGGGGAGGAAGGGGGGGGGGGGATTTTAAGTTATACAGTGGAACCTCTACATCCGAACGTATCTACATCCGAATTTTCCAACATCCGAAGTAAAATTCGAGCAAATTTTTGACTCTACACCCGAATTTTATTTCGACACACGAAGTAAACATTACGCCATTGAGTGTCGAGTGCTCAGTTCTCTGTTCTTGTGTGTATCATGTGGTTTTCCTCTGTTTGGTCTGTTATTAACAGTGCTTATTTTCTTCCTTTTCTCACATTTCCTTTGTGATTTTACCTATAATCATGGTGCCTAAGAAGCTAAGTTTCAGTACAGGAAGAAGGCAATTCTTTCATTAGAATTGAAGCAAGAAATTATAGAAAAACATGAGAGCAGTGTGCATGTGAGTGATACTGTATGGCTACACAATATGGCCGGAATAGGCCTATGATCTCGAGGATCATCAAGCTGAAGGCAGCCATTAAAGCAAATAACCATCGAAGGGGATCACCATTATTACAAGACATCGTAGCAATACCCTGGAAGAGATAGAGCGCCTTTTATTGATAGGGTTAAAGGACAAAGAGATTGTTGGCAACGATCATTTGTGAGAAGGGCCAGCGTGATGAATAGAAAGAAAGAAAAAAGTGAAGCAAAGAAAACCAAGATAGCGTTAACAAGCTCTTTTAAATAAGACTTCTCTCTTTTTCTGTTTCTCTCTAAACAAAGCATTAACATGTTCTTTAAATAAAATCTCTCTCTCTCTCTCTCTCTCTCTCTCTCTCTTCTTCGCTGTTGTAGTGTTAGATACGTCTACGTCTATTATTTTTTTTTCCGAGAGAGAGAGAGACAGAGAGAGAGAGAGATTAAACAAAAATGTGTTTAGAGTACATATGATTTTTAACTGCGTCAACGAGTTGAAAAACAATTAAATGAAATTAAGAAAGTAATAACAGCTAATCTGAATTCCTTTAACTAAAACAAATATTGATTCAAACACACTCATGTGCGTATGCACAAACACACACACACAGGTGCAAGAATTTTGCTACGCAGTAAGAGAGACAGTCAGGGAGGAGGTAGAGACTGCAATAACATACCGTAACTCGTCACTGAAAGTGATGAAAATAAAAAATCAAAAGAAAAAAATGTGAAAAATATGAAATATAAAAATAAAATAAAAAAATAAATAAGCTTAGTTAGATTAAAATTTCCGTAGTGTAAGTTACGGTATGTTATCGCAGTCACCATCTCTACCTCCTCACCGATCGTGTCTCCTTGTGCGTGTGTGTGTGTGTTTGCGAATACGCACACGAGTGTGTTTGTATCAATATTTGTTTTAGTTAATAAAGGAATTCAGATTCGCTGATATTGTTTTTTTAGTTACATCTAACTGTCTTTCAACTCGTTAACGCTGGTAAAAATCATATGTACACAACACATTTTTGTTTAATCTCATTTTTGTTTAATCTCTCTCTCTCTCTCTCTCTCTCTCTCTCTCTCTCTCTCTCTCTCTCTCTCTCTCTCTCTCAGAAAAAAAAATTAATAGACGTCTCTAACACTAACAGTGAAGAAGAACAAGATAGAGAGAGAGAGAGAGTATTTATTTAAAGAACATGTTAACACCATGTCTACCTTCTCGCCGATCGTCCATCTCCTCCTGGGTAGCAAATCCTACACCTGCGTTGGCCTGTCTCTAAGGTAAAGTGGCAATAAAACACAATTTTTATTCATTATTTCTTTATATTTATCTTTTTTACATGCTTCTTTCATATTATGCAGTTATGTTATTGTTATGCGTAATTATGTGTAGCCATTTATTAAGGATTCATTATGGGTTTTTAGGCTGAGGAACGAATTAAATTAATTGCCATGTATTCTTATAGGAAAATTCGTTTCGACATCCGAACATTTTCTACATCCGAAGTTGGTTCTGGAACGGATTAAATTCGTATGTAGAGGTTCCACTGTATAACCAGCGGGTAAGTATGTTCAAAAATTTATCTTATTATGAAAATATCATTTTTAAACATTTAAACTTACCCAGTGGTTATATATAATAGCTGATTGACACCCTTGGTGCCGGGTCAGAGACAGTAAGATTAATGGAATTTCACTTTACGAGTTTATAAAACAAAAAACTTAGCTTAAGGGTTCGTACCTATTTAGGACGCTGACTTCAATGGCTCTCTGCAATCATAAGTCTGCTGTCCTTGAGAGCCAGCGACCCACCCAGGGGGCTGAAGAACTCTAGGAGCTGTCAAACGGTGGCTAACCTATAACATGACAGGACCTCTACCAATTCCCTTGTTCCGGGCGCTCTCAAGGAACAATTGACTACCTGACTCAATCAAAGATTACGGAAGATTGTCTAACAATTTCCTCCAATCCTAAAATATATATATACAAGTTCCAAGAGGGGAAAAAGGGTACTAGGGATTTAAGGGAGTGTAGTGGTACATCCTTCACCTACTACTGCATTTGCTGCTACGAATGGTTCCAAAGTGTAGCAGTCCTCATAAAGAGTCTGGACACGTTTTAAATAATGTGATGCGAATACAGATTTACTTCTCCAAAACGTTGTATCCATTATACTTTGCAGAGAACGATTTTGTTTAAAGGCTACAGAAGTTGTCACTGCTCTAACTTCATGAGTTTTAACTTTTAAGAGTTTAAGATCTGCCTCACCACACTGTGCGTGAGCATCTTTAATTAAAATTCTTATAAAATATGATAAGGCGTTTTTTGACATAGGTAAAGAAGGCTTTTTTACAGCACACCAAAGAGCGTCTGAACTGCCTCTTAAACTTTTAGTCCTGTCTAAATATACTCTGAATGCTCTAACAGGACAAAGAACCTTCTCTATTTCGTCACCCACCAAAACAGAGAGATTAGCAATTTCGAAAGATTTTGGCCAAGGGTGAGAAGGACGTTTGTTTTTGGCTAGAAAATTAAGCTGCAGGGAGCACATAGCTTTCCCGTTTCTAAAGCCAACATTTTTACTAAAAGCATGAACCTCACTGACCCTTTTAGCTGTTGCTAGGCTTACTAAAAATAGAGTCTTTAGAGTTTAGATCTTTAAAAGAAGCAGAGCTCAGGGGTTCAAACCTGTCACTCATGAGAAATTTTAAAACTACGTCCAAATTCCAAGCTGGTGAATCTTGTTGACGTTTTTTAGAGGCTTCAAAGGATCTAAGCAGATCCTGAAGGACCTTGTTATTCGAGAGGTCTAATTGTCTATGCCTTAAGACCGTTGCTAACATACTCCTATATCCCTTAATGGTAGAGGAGGAGAAATTATTCTTTCTTCTAAGTTCTAGAAAGAAATCGGCAATTTGAGCTATAGAGGTACTGGAAGAAGAAACTGAGTTTGTTTTACACCATACTCTAAAAACTTCCCACTTGGATTGGTATACTCTGATAGTTGAAGTTCTCCTTGCTCTAGCAATATCCTTGGCTGCCTCCTTCGAAAATCCTCTAGATCTTGCGAGTTTTTCGATAGTCTGAAGGCAGTCAGACGTAGAGCTGGGAGATTTAGATGGTTTCTTGCCAAGTGTGGTTGTCTGAGAAGATCTATTCTCAATGGTAAGCTTCTTGGGATGTCCACCATCTATTCCAGTACCTCTGTGAACCAACCTCTTGACGTCCAGAATGGGGCTATCAACGTCAATCTGGTTCCCTCGTGAGACACAAACTTTTGCAGAACTTTGTGCAGCACTTAGAAAGGTGGAAAGGCATACAGATCTAGATGTGCCCAGTCCATCAGGAACGCGTGTATGCGTGACGCTTCGAGATCCGGAACTGGGGAGCAGTAATTCTCTAGTCTTTTGTTCTTTGAGGTTGCGAATAGATCCATCAGGGGACGACCCAATAATCGTCAAAGTTTCTTGCATACCTCTAAATGCAGTGTCCACTCTGTAGGGAGAACTTGGTTCCTCCTGCTGAGGCTGTCTGCCCTCACATTCCTTTCCCCTTGAATGAATTGTGTTAATAGGGAAATATTTCTTTGATGTGCCCAAATGAGAAGCATTTTTGCTAACTCGTAAAGAGGCCTGGAATGCGTTCCTCTTTGCTTCGCCATGTATGCCAAAGCTGTGGTATTGTCCGCATTGATTTGGATAACTTTGTTTCCTACTAGATTCTAGAACCCCTTGAGAGCTAATAGGACTGCCAACAGTTCCTTCTGGTTGATGTGGAGACCTAATTGTTGATTTGTCCACAGACCCGAAATCTCTGACTTTCCCAGTGTTGCTCCCCACCTCAAGTCCGAGGCGTCGAAAAACAACACTAGGTCTGGGCTCTTCTGTTCCAAAGAGAGACCCTCCTGGAGTCTGTCTAAGTTGTTCCACCAACACAGGCAATCTTTTATCTGATCCGTAAGAGGAATGCTCTCTTTGTCTAGACTGTTCTCCTTGTTTCAATGACAATTGAGATGGAACTGAAGGGGTCGTAAATTTAACTTCCCCAGACACACGAATTGTTCCAGTGAGGAGAGGTTTTCCAGGAGACTCATCCACTCCCTCACTGAACAAAGATCCTTCTTTAAAAAGGCACGGATCCTTAAGAAAGCTGACTGAACCCTTTCGGGTGATGGAAAACCTGAAAAGTCAAGACTGTGAATCTCCATCCCCAAATAAAGAATCCTCTGTGAAGGGATCAATTGAGACTTCTCTACATTTACCAGCAGTCCTAACTACTTCGCCAGACTCATTGTTAGACGCAAATCCTCCAGACAGCGATTGAATGATGGGGCTCTTAATAGCCAATTGTCCAAATACAGGGAGGCCCTGATGCCTCTCGAGTGGGGCATGCTTGCCACATTCATCATGATCTTTGTGAATATCAGCGGGGCAGTAGTGAGGCCAAAACATAGGGCCCGGAATTGGAATACTTCCTTCCTGTAGACAAATCTTAGATAAAATTTGCAACTTGGGTGAATTGGAACATGAAAATAAGCATCCTAGAGGTCTAATGAGATCATCCAGTCGCCTTTCCTTATTGTCGCAAGAACTGAACTTTGGGATTCCATAGTAAATTTTGTCTTTTGGACGTAGTTGTTGAGGGCACTTATGTCTAGGACTGGCCTCCATTCTCCCGAGCTCTTGGGAACCAGGAACAGCCTGTTGTAGAAGCCTGGTGATTTCAAGTCCCTCACCCTCTCTATCGCCTCCTTCTGCTGCAAGAGGGACATTTGGAGTTGCATGGCCTGCCTCTTTACTTCTTCCTTGTATTTGGGAGAAAGATCCACCGGGTTTGAAATCAATGGGGGTTTTGAGATAAAAGGGATTTTGTAACCCTTCTTTAAAACTTGGACAGACCATGGGTCTGCTCCCTTTTCCTCCCAGGTCTGCCAAAATTTGTGCAGCCTGGCCCCTACTGCTGTCTGAAGGTACAGGCAGTCAGACTCTGCTCCTGCCTGACCTCGAATCTCTTCTTGCTCTGGTCCTTCTACTATCAGGTCTGAAGCTGCTTCTGCCGACTGTCTTTCCTCGAAAAAACTTTGTAGTTTATGGAAAAGTAGAATCATCCTTGAACCCACGAGTAGAAAAGGACGTTGGAAGGACCTTCCTTGCCGACTTAGTGACCAGATCATGAGTAGCCTTTTGAGTAAGGGCAGAAGCTACCTCCTTTACCAGTTCCTGAGGGAAAAGAGAAGGAGAAAGAGGAGCATAGAGCAACTCTGACCTCTGGAACGGAGTGACCCCCACAGAGAGAAAAGAGCACATGGTCTCTCGCTTCTTGACCACCCCTGCTGTGAATAAGGCTGCCAATTCATTTGAACCGTCTCTTACAGTTTTGTCCATGCAGGACATAAATGAATAAGATTAGAAGTCTCAGGGTCATTTAGAGCAGAGACTTTCTTTCCCAAGGTACCCATAGACCAGTCAAGAAAATTAAAAACCTCAAAGGCTCTATATATGCCTTTAAGAAGATGGTCGAATTCAGTTATGGACCAGAAGATCTTCGTTCTCCTCATAGCAAAGCGTCGAGAAGAGTCCACCAAACTTGAGAAGTCGCCCTGAGCAGAGGCAGGAACTCCCAAACCTAAGACGCCTCCTGTTTCATACCAAATACTGGACTTGGAAGCTAACTTGGCTGGTAGAAACGAGAAGTTTGTCTTTCCTGCAACTCTCTTAGACTGCATCCAGTTCTCCATTAATTTTAATGCTCTCTTAGAAGAGCGTGAGAGAACCATCTTAGTGAACCTTGATGTTTTTGAAGATAAACCAACTGTAAACTCCGATGGAGGGGAGCGAGGAGCTACAGGAGTAAAATTGTCAGGAAATAATTCTGAGAAAATCAGCATAATTTTATTGAAATCAACAGTGTTGTGTTGTTTTATTTCCTTCATCCTCAGAGGTAATGTCCAATGGTTCATCCAAGGATGACTGGTCATCATAATCCTCTTCAGAAATAATAGCAGCAGGAGTCATCGCTTCTAGTTCCGAAAAACGCCGCTCGCGCACGCAGGCGTCGCGCGATCAAGTGGCTCAGCTTGTTTACTTGCTTGGCGCTCCTTAAGGTTGCGCTTGGCGTCACGTTCGTGCGCATGCTGAACTGAAATAGACTGACGTTTGGCGTCATGGTCCGCTTGACAGGAGACGTCACGGTCTCTTTGTTTTAAGTCACGCTTTACGAGGCGTGTAGCATCACGTTCAGGCGCCTGGCGCGTGAGATCGCACTTAGCTGCTTGGCACTTGTCGTCGCGCTTAGAATGCTGACCCCCGACGACACGCTCATTCTCTTGACGTCTACTTTCAACAGAAACAGGTACTGCAAAAGTACTAGCAGACTTAAAAGAGGTACTGTACTTCTATCAAGCCGATCAACATCGCGTGAAAAGGTAGGCCGCCTGTGCAACATCACGTCACGATCGGAATCGTGACGAACCAACACTTTGTCGACTGCGGGCTGATAAGAATGCATGAAAGTAGATAGTTGTTGTTTCATATCTAGCAGCATAGACCACTTAGGATCCTGCTTAGGCCGCCTGTGCGACATCGTTTGTGAAACGGGTCGAAACTTCCATAGCGAATTCTCGCTCTACGTCGCTCTCAAAACGCTCCTCATAAGCGGGAGATTGAATCCAGTCCGATGGAAACGGTGGTGCATGCACCGTAACCTCAGACTCAGGAATAATCTCTGATTCAGTCTGAATCATTCTGTCAATACCTGACGTCTTGTTAGACCGCTTAGGCAGAGAGCATTGAGTATGCAGCTGAAAGTTCTCTGGCAAGTCCCAATGACTACAACCAGGCCTTTGCGGTGAAGGATCGCGACCTTGTGCGCCTTCATCCACTTTTCTTTTAACCTGTTAAGCGTCCCCCCTGGACCAGGTTGCCGCTAACGTACCGTCACGCTTTTTTTGCCCTAAGCGGTCATTTCACTAATGATAATTCTTTAATGTTAATATAATTTCTTTATGCTTATAATTCGTATTTATAGTTAAAAGTAGGGATATTAATTAAATGGTGGAGTAAAAAAAAACAATTAATACTACTAATATTTCATTTCAAATGGCTACATAATACTGAATATTCTAATGGGTTCTTTTTATCTTCAATCGTAAATCTTACGCCTGGATAAGCAACAAAAGCAAAGGGACAAGAGAGAGAGAGAGTCAGTCTCTCTCTCTCTCTCTCTCTCTCTCTCTCTCTCGGGGGTCCATCTATCAAAAGTAGTTCTCTCCATAACTTAAAACGCACTCTCTCTCTCTCTCTCTCTCTCTCTCTCTCAAAACACGGTTTTGTAAGGGGGGTCTATCTATCAAAAGTAGTTCTCTCCATAACTTAAAACGCGCGCTCTCTCTCTCTCTCTCTCTCTCTCTCTCTCTGCGTTTCCTTTCCTATCTAGTTTTGTGAAATCTCGTTGTCCAGTCATTCGGTAATGAGAAGTCATTTTTGCTTTCGGCATCGAAAGAAAACTTTGTTTCTTCAATATACTCATCACTGGAGGATTCAGAACTAGTGCTCTCATTATCAAACAGGTTATCGTTATCAAATTCCTCAACAAGAATATCATTTATTTCATCTAAAGAAATAACCTTGCTCTTTAGAGCGTTCATTGCAAAAGGAACTACAAAGAACCTTTTCCGCATGAACGCCCGAAGCGCACTGAGAGGAAACCAGTTTTCTAACATCAAGCTACCTTCAGAAAAATAGTTGCCAGACATCATATAAGTTTCTATTTACAGCCCCCATATGCTGAGAGTGTTGCCAAGTGGTGATCCTATACTTACTATACGAGTAAACGTAATATCACGAGACTGACGGCTTGAAAAAGGCAATTTAAGTCATGAACGGAATATGCAGTTGAAGGCGGTACCGAGTAGATCATGGTGAACGGTTTATCACGTGGGTGACGCTTAACAGCCCTTTCTTTGTTTAGTCTCATCCGAGGACGAGGACAAAAAACTAACCTCACCTTTCCCATGGTGAGGGGGAGCGATCTGAGAAATAGATTCAACAGGAACGCTCGAAGGTACGTCTGTGCGCTTGATGACGCCTCTCATTCCCTTTCGCCGCTCAACTTTACTTCTCCCATGGGCCCGGGAGCTTGCAAGAGGTCTAAGGCTAGGTAAACGACAAGAACGTGCAGACGCACCCTCCACATCACTGAACACATTAACATCACTAATAATATTACCACTTTTGAGTAGATTCACCTCGGACAAAATTTGGTCTCTGTCCGCTGCCAGCGATTTCACTCTCCAACAAAGAGCCTGGATCGCTGTCATCATATCCTTCATTGTTGGTTCATATTGAATAGGATTAGGTTCAGGATCTACCACTATCAGGGAATTAGGTTCAATGACATTTGAAAATGATACATCCCTTGAACAGGAGGAACTACGTCTAATTCTATCCCTTTCCAATTTACGAGAGTAGCAATCATAAGCTAACCATTGACTCTTGGATAAATCAAAACACTCTTGACATCTATCCTCAAAAATGACAAATTCGGAGATAATTTGTATTTTTCCTAACCATACAAACCTTAGCTATTTACATAGTTTACTTTCGGCGTAGCTGAAATTGACGAGCCATTAGATTTTAACAAGGGTTTACTACCCCCGCGCTAGTTAGCAGGGGTAGGGGAGGGGTACCTTGCTACCCCTCCCCCCCTCACACCGGTGAAATGTCTCACTTCACTTAGAGGTAGGACTTGACTTGGGGGACAGGGCTGGCGGGCAAATATGTGTAAATAGCTAAGGTTTGTATGGTTAGGAAAAATACAAATTATCTCCGAATTTGTCATTTGTTCCGTAACCGAAATATAAACCACGCTATTTACATAGGGTGACATACCCCTTAGGAAGGGTGGAAAGTCCCCAGCCATACTGGCTTTGGATTACCCGGGGACTCAGAATCCGAGTGAGTCGCACTCGAGAAAAGGAGTCCCTGCACCTCACAAGTTCCTTGCTCCGCAAGGAAACGTGTGGCCTACATAAGCTTGTGGGTGAAGGAAGTGAAGGAAGAAAGTGTGACCAGTCCTAAGCAGTTGACCTGGAGTTCTTAGACGGAACTCTGGGTTAGGACGTTCCCAATACCACCTCGTCAGGGTATGGGGGACGCGACAGTATTGTCTCAATACTTGGAACACAAGGAAGCATGGTTTACCTGCAGAGGTTTGAGGTCAGCTATGCAGAGACCAGGATGCTGCTTTCCCCAGTAGAGGGGAGGATGAAGAAAGAAGTAAGGGCCAGACATACTTCTTCCGTTCATGCAGTCTAAAACCTGGTAACAATGCCCTCAACCTTCTGCTACCTGTCCAAAAACGAGCCTGAGGTTAGACCAGCTGTTGTGTAGCCACCACAGAGCGATAGAAACGTATCGGTACCCCTGTGGGTCACGTCCTGCAGGAAGTGGGCTGCGAAGGTCGCTAGACGCTTCCAGACTCCAGCTTGTAGCACCTGCGTCACATAGTAGTTCCTCTTGAAGGTGAGGGACGTTGCGATGTATCCGACATCGTGGGCTGTAGGGCGACGTGACGGGGGAGGGTCTGGATACAGGTCGAGATGAATGCCCTTGAATCCGGGCTGAAAGGGCATACTGGTGACTCTCCCCTGCGTCCTTCCTGTGCATGTGAGGACAAACTGCAGCTGTTCTCAAAGATAACCCCTCGGTTCCTTTACTGGCAAGAAGGAGGTCTGGGTCATCTGATACAGAACGGAGACTCGAAATCTTGAAGGAGTCGAACCGAAGGTCCGGGACTCCAAGATTCTGAATCTAGAAAACAACTCATGAGCAAACCTGAATGTTACCTCCCCCATCCTCTTGAAAGGGCGGAGTCGTACGAGACCATGAAGATTGCTTACACACACTGGCCGAGGTCAGAGCGAGTAGGAGCACCGTCTTCCAAGAAGGACGACGATCAGAGGCCTGACGTAATGGTTCGCAAGATCTCCATGGAGGAGGTCTCACTCCGACTGGGGGCAGGTACGTTCGTAGCTTTGCATGAGCGAAGAAAGATCCAGCGGGAAGGCAAAAGTCTATCCCTTTCAGCCTGAAGGCCAGGGAAAGGCTGAGCAATAGGCTTCACTGCCAAGAGCGGAAACGAGTTTCCTCCCGCCGATAAGCAATAACTCCGTTATTGCTGGAGTAGAGGCATCAAGGGAAGAAGAACCTCTCCCACGACACCAACCACAGAAGACTCTCCACTTCGCCTGGTAGACCCCTGCAGATGACTATCGCAGGTGACGCGACCTCCGTTCCGCGACTGTTGCGATGTTATGGCTAGTGAAAGATGTTGCAGTGTGGTTGTTTGAGTAGCCTGTGTCGTGGAAGAAGCTCTCCCGGGAGTTCCGTCAGGGGATGCAGAAGGTCCGGAAACCATTCTGCATATAGTCGCAGCGGAGCTCTCAGGGCTATCGAAAGGTTGACCGACAACCTGGTCTCGTTGAGACCCCTTCTCAACAGACAACAATGGTGGGAAGACGTAGGTGTCGATGCTGCCCCACCGTCACTGGAAAGCATCTTGCCAAAGAGTCTTGGGGTCTGAGACTTGGGGGAAGAACAGCGGTTGCTTGAAGTTCCAGGCTATCGTGATCAGGTCCCCCAGGCTAAGACTTGCTGGTTACTAGAGGCCAAAGACCCCCAGGTACTCTTTATCTGTGAGGCTAAGCTCAGATTGTCAGAGAGAACAACCCTCTGCCCGGAATAAGAGAGCCGATAGTGGTATTGAGTGGACTTCAGATCATCTCAGTATCTCTACTGCAAGATGCGAAAGTATGAAAATGTACCTCCCTGCTAGTTGGAATACGCCAGTACCATGGAGTTGTCGCGCACAGAGCGACTCTGTAGGATCTGTGGAAGGGCCAGACTACGGCCTCTAAGCCTACCTGGATGATGTGGAGGTACCCTTCAGGTCCTGACCATAGACCTGAACCAGAACATGGGGACCCCCCCCCCCCCTTTTTCTTTGACGAGTCCGAGAACAGCATCAAATGCGGGGAAAGGACGAGAAGATCCACTCCCATGCAAGAGGTTCCCATAGGTCAACCCCCATTGCAGGTCTAATCGTTCCGCTGGTCCCATAGGGGCCAAAAAGTCCGGTTAATCGTTGCTTTGATTCCACCGGAACTTGGGCCGCCTAACAGGGAACTTATCCTGAGGCGACCGTTCGGGACTTAAGACGGGTCAATGAGGAAAGGAGACCCAGGAAACGTCCCAAGATAGGGCTGAAAGCTCTCCTTGACTGAAAAAAAATTCTGCGACTCTCCTCAGCCTTGCCACAGTCAACTGAAGGGAAAGGCTTGGAGAAGGAGACAATATCATAGCAAGATATTCCAGATGTTGAGGTAGAAGTAGAGAAGGCTCCTTGCGAATTACCATGATCCCTCAATCTTGGTAAAGTCCTGGAAGCTTGTCTCGGTGTTGAAGAAGGTCGAACCCGAGACTACCAGAGTTGGCCAGACCTCCAAAAAGCGAAAGAGGCGGACGCCTGCCCCTGAGTGGCCATGAGGAAAGCAGGGAGAGTTCTCTGGTGAAAACCTGCGATGCTGCAGCGGGATCGCCACACAGCATCTTAAACAGGTACATCTGTAGTCTAGGCTGAATTCCAAGTGCCTCCTGGAAGATGGATGGAATGGGACCTGGAAGTACCCGTCCTTCCGATCCAGGGCATAAGGAGTCTTGTGGTCTCGCTACCAGTCTCATCGACACAGCTGTTCCATGCTGGACGAAGTTTGTTCGACATAATTGATCAGAGCTGAGAGGCCAATGACGGAACTCCCGTCTCAGATGCTTTCCAACAAGAAAGGATCGACTGAAAAAGCCGGGGAAGAAGCCGTCGACGACCCTATGGAGGACATTCTCCTAAAGCATGGCTCCCTCTGCCCAACGGGCAAACCTCTTGCCGATCCCATGGCATAGAGGCTCAGCGACACTGGAATCGCTGTCGGTGGAGGAGACATGTTAAGAGCGAGGCGCGATATCCTTGGCTGATCTCGGAGATCGTGCAGGAATTCTAGAGTTTGTGAACTCGGCCGCTCCCTCTGGATTATGCCTCCCCGGGAGAACTTCCCGTCCTACCTGTCCTTGACAGGAGGGGACCGCTATTGTACACCTTGTCTTATCTGCCGTAGCCGGTTCCGATAACCTAGGCTGTATGAAGAGGCGACGGAGGGTTGCAGGGTCTGGAAGTAAGAGCCTTGGAGGAGTAAAAACGGGATTCGACTTCCTCCGCACAACAGCTGTCCATTTCTCTGTCCTTGGGCTCAAACAAGCTCTTCCCAAGGATGGAAGAGTGTCTGAGCTTGTCGACATCCACGGATGGGACTCCCGAGAGGAAGCCCTCGGTCACTGCGTCTAGATGCTCCAACATCGAGTTTGCCCGCAAGTTTGAAACTTGGCGACGGAACGCAAAGGTGCTTGAGCCCGAGAGAAGGAAAGTGCCCGTGATCTTCCTGAAGCTTCCTTGTACCAATCCTCGGTCGCAATTGGAGAGGGAAAGGCCTGGTAAGCCCCTTCCACGAAATGGTGAAGAGGAAGGGCTAACCCAGTCAACCCCCTGCCCGGCGGAGAAATCTCGAAAGAAAAACTCCCTGGCAAGACCCTTCCAGGGAACGATGGGGAGGAAGGGCTAAAATAAGTTCTGGAAAGAAGAATGTTGTTCAAACCTCCCTGAAGAATCTTCCCGCTCTTGCACGTGCCATGCTCTGCATTACGGGGTGAAGACCGTGTTCTGGAAGTACGTGCTCCAGAAGACTCGTCAGGTTGCCCGTGTTGCGAAACCCCAACGGGAATCGCGGTCGCAATCGCCCTGGAGCTCGCGCGAAGGTAAATCGATGGTTCGCGCGTGGGCGAACGTGGATGCGCCCGTGCGCGGAAACACAGGCGCGTGGGCGCGAGAGAGCGCAAACGAAAGTGCGCGGGGAGCGCAGAAGGGGGGCGAGCGTGGTTGGAAGGGCGAGCGTTGGCGGTCGACATCCGATAGTGCGCAGGTGAACAATGGCGCGAAGGCGAGCGACGGCACGTTGGCGAGCGATGGCTCACTGGTGGGAATCGCGCTGGCGCTCGTGCGATGGAAAACCGTTGGTTCGCGCGCGGGTTAACATGGGTGCGCATGTGCGCGGGCGAGAGGGCGAGCGGTCGAGCGCAGGCGGCTGGGAGACCGATGGCGCGTAGACGGGCGATGGCGCGTAGGCGGGCGATGGCGAACTGACGAGCGATGGCGCGTCTTGGCGAGCGATAGTCCGTAGGCGAGTGAAGGCGTGCTGGCAAGCGATGGCGCGTTGGCAAGCGGTGGTGCATTAAAAACGCTAGCGCGCAGGCGACGAATCGCATGGGCGCGTAGGAGATCGCTGACGCGTAAGAGACTAGAGAAGGTCGTCGGCGAGAAGGCGAAGGAAAACTCCTTGCCTGCGCCCAGATCTGGTAGATCGGGCGAGAGGGCGAACGTTAGCGCGCATTGCGCTAATCAGAAGGCGCGCAGGTGCGTCAGGAAGAGGAGCGCTGATGCGTGCTGGCAGGCAGGCGATCGTAGGCGTTCAGGAAACCGTTGGCGCCCATGACGCGTAGCAGGAAAGGGCGTGCAGATGTGCGCTGGCGTACTGAAGAGAGCTGGCGCACAGAAGGACAGAAGTACAGGTGAGCGCTGGCGAGCAGGAAGAAGATCTACGGCGAGACTCAACTACCGGAGATCGTGGTCCACAGCAGGCGAGCGCTACTAAGCGCGGGCGCGCAGGAGAACGTTGGCTCGCAGGAAAAAATCTGGCACTTAAGGGGCTTACCCACACTGTGGAATAAGCCCCTTAGACCCGAAGGTAACGGTGCCCATAGTAAACGGGGTGAGTTGGCGCCCACTGCGCATCTGCGTCCAGGAACGGAGGTGAAGACTAGAAGGTCTGGCAGGAGTAGGCGGCTGCAACGGTTGGTACTCGTCGAAGAGGGTCCTCTGCGGCGAACGTCGAACAAAGATGAAGACGACCTCGGACAGGTGCAACACCCTCCGACCTCCGAAGAGGAGTCTGAACGTGAACTCCCCAGAGGGGAAGAGTCACTGGCAGGAGAGACCGTAGGCATCAGCTGTCCCCAAAGGGAAACTGAGCCCTCAGCAACAACAGCAGGAGAAGTCCTCCGAAGAGGAGTCTCTGTGGTGAACTCCCCCCCAGGGGAGAAGCAATCGCAGGAGAGACCGTAGGCTCAACTGCCCCCCGAAGGGGACAGAGGCTTCAGCAACAACAGCAGACGGAGGCCTCCGAAGAGGAGTCTCTGTGGTGCACTCCCCCTCGGGGGAGAAGCACTCGCGGGAGAGACCGTAGGGCTCAGCTGCCCCCCGAAGGGGATTGAGCCTTCAGCAACAACAGCAACAACAGCAGACGGAGTCCTCCGAAGAGGAGTCTCTGTGGTGAACTCCCCCCCCGGGGGAGAAGCACTCGTAGGAGAGACCGTAGGGCTCGGAAGCCCCCCAGGAGTCTCTATGAGTGTCCTCCCTCGCGAGCGAAAGAGGAACAATTTGTAGAAGAGACGGGTCAGCAAGTGACCTGAAAGAGCAATCCTCCGAGGAGGGGCTCCTGCAGTTGCTCAGCCCCTTGAGCGTAACCGCAGGTGCGACCGCTCAGCACCAAGAGCATAGTCGCACGAATCCACAAAATAAAGGCAAGAGGAGTTCCCCCCAAAGGGAAAAAAACTCAAGCCTGGACGGGAAAACTTCCCTCGGAAGGGAAGTTACCCACCCAAAGAGGCGAGCCTCCTGAGTGTTCTAAAATGAACTGGAGAGCTGTCAGTCGTCACGGGAGCACTTCCAGGAGAAGGAGACACGCCCCTGACGAAGATCTATAGGGGAGGCAGCAACAGCAGACTCCGCAGGCCCCAACAAGACAGCTCGCTTCGTTGTCACATTACACAAACGAAACTAGATCGTTAACTGTGAATAACAAAAAAACAAAGGTCATTAGTTAACATTCATTCCCCCGGGAAGACTCCGAAGAGGAATCCCGAGGGAAAAGAAACATAAGAATTACACAACAGGCACGTGCCCTCAAACCACTTACACTCACGGAAGGAGAGCTGTAACAAACACAGAATTATAACAATTATAATCATGTAATTCAAATATGAATGTTCACTAAAGAAAGAACGAAAACCCCGAAAGGAATCGTTCTACAAAAAAACTGAAAAGTTAACAAATACAATTAGATTCATAAACTAATTGAGACAAAATGTAAGGCGTAGCAACCCCACCCACACGGGAAGGAAGCTACCCAGGACGTAATAAAGGTAAAACGTAGTAAAGGGTAAACGACCTCAAGAGAGAGAGAGAGAGAGAGACCGTAGTCAAACTCGATCGCGACCCATGAAATTACACCGTGGTGGCCACGGAGATATCGTACACTACACACACAAGCACGAACTCTGAAAAGGAAACTTACTGATTTCTATACTCAAATATATCCATAAACACAAAAAATGTTTACATATATATTGAGTATAAGAAAAGTAAGTGATTAAGTAAAGACAAAACATATAATGGCTGCCAAGCGAGGACAAAGACAGGCATGACTGTACATCGCCCGAGCCAAAGTGAAGTGAGACATTTCACCGGTGTGTGAGGGGGGGAGGGGTAGCAAGCTACCCCTCCCCTACCCCTGCTAACTAGCGCGGGGGTAGTAAACCCTCGTTAAAATCTAATGGCTCGTCAATTTCAGCTACGCCGAAAGTAAAACCTATGTAAATAACGTGGTTTGTATTTCGGTTACGGAACAATTACATATTTTACACCAACATTTAATGCAAATTGAATGGGGATCCACCGAGGCTTTTGCAAGCCGAGTTTTACACCCTTTAATGCACTTCCTATATGAAGGGGAGGGGTCAGCCATTTTGGAAATGTAAATAGAGAGATCAATTCAAGCAAGGGTCAAAATTAATTCAAATTAATTCAAATCAGTAGATATCCAAGAGAATCCGTAAGCTAGTCCAATAAATGCGAAAGTTAAAACCAATAAACAATTGTATATCACCAAGAACACTGTTAATTCCTGATAAACGGCGAGTGAATTTCCAAAGCTCTTGCCAATATGGGGGCAGAAAAAAAATCTGAGACTAGGAGGGATAGTTCGGCCTAGCTCCATGGTGGCGCTAGTGTCTACCTGGCATATAGATGCGATGGGCGCGAGTTTTGAATTTTCTGCCGGTCAGAAAGAATAAAGCTATTATATATAACCAGCGGGTAAGTTTAAATGTTTAAAAATGAGAGGGTTGGGGTCCTTGACGTTAATACAGATTAGCTTGGTCTTTTTTATTGTTAACCTTCATATCATATTCCTTACAATACTTCAACACATTTTGAAATTTCCATCTTATACCTAATTCTGTGGTGCTGACTAATACAGTATCATCCATCAGTAATAACAAGTGTAAAAAATGGTATTTTCATTTTAAAATAAATTTTTAAATATACTTACCAGGTAGTTACATATATATAGCTTAATCCCGCCGATTCGTCGCGCGCCACGGCAGAAATTCAAAATTCGGGGCAATCGCCAAACAGGTGGCCAGGTGATCATACCTGTGCGCCCTCTAACTAGGTACCTGGAACTATTTCCATCAGTCCTCAGAAATTCCATGCCCCTGTTTTCAGAGGGGAGGAGGGAGGGACCTTTTATATATGTAACTACCAGGTAAGTATATTCAAGAATTCATTTTAAAATAAAAAAAACTGATTTTGAACGAAGCGAAAAATCTATTTTTGGGTGAGATGGCCATGACGTCCTGATGGAAGGTTCTTTTAGTAGCTTCCTAAGGGTATATATGTCTACAGTGGATATTCCCAGAGAATTAAACCAAAGGTTTCACAGAATTTTAACTTCTGGCGCGAGTACCCTATAGGTTTCCTTTAGGATACCATATATCAACAGGGGACGTATGCTTTGACACGCCACATGGCTATCTGCACCCCACATAGCGTTTAAGCTTCGAGGGGGAAAGGTGGCGAGATAACTGAGGAGCCATTGCAAAGTTATCCTCCTACGTTACTGTTACGGTACCTCGCGACGTAAACAAACGGCAGCCATAGCTGTCCGCCATATTGACTGACGTCATGTCTGTCCTCTTCATTCCAAATTCAGCGATCTACCAGCCTCCAAGATACAATATGAAAGGGAGGGACCTGGCAGGCTGAACTGGAAACAGTAGGGCGGGTCCATCAGGACGTGATGCCCATCTCACCCAAAAATGACAAATTCGTAGATAATTTGTATTTTTCCTAACTATACAAACCTTAGCTATTTACATGGGGTAATTACTTCGGCGTAGCTGAAATGACGAGCCATAAGAATTTTAACGAGGGTTTACCACCCCTCCGCTAGTTAGCGGGGGGGTAGGGAGGGGTAGCTTGCTACCCCTCCCTCCTCACACACACAGTGAGTGCTTCACTTTACTTAGAGGTAGGACTTATCCCGGGGGACAGGGCTGGCGGGCACATATGTGTAAATAGGTAAGGTTTGTATAGTTAGGAAAAATACAAATTATCTACAAATTTGTCATTTGTTCCGTAACTGAAATACAAACCACGCTATTTACATGGGGTGACTTAACCCTTAGGAAGGGTGGTAAGTCCCTGCCATACTGGCTTCAGCTTGCCCGGGGATTCCATATTCGAGTGTCTACGTACTCAGACAATAGGGAATCCCTGCTCCTCGCTAGCAGCTGTGAAACTGCTGCGGCCTACGTAAGGTGTGTGCGAAGGTGAAAAGGGACTCATCCTAGGAAGTTGACCTGGAGTTCCTCAGATGGAAATCTAGGCTGGGACTCTCCCAATACCACCTCGTCAGGGTATGGGGACATGACAGTATTACACTTAATACTAGGAACACAAGGAAGCATGGTTTACCTGCAGTGGTTTGAGGTCAGCTGTACAGAGAACCCAGGAGGATGCTTTCTCCAAGGGAGGAGAGGATGAAGAAAAGAATAAGGGCCAGACATACCTTTTCATTCATGCAGACTTAAACCGGGTAACAATGCCCTCAACCTTCTGCTACTTGTCCATTAAGGAGCCTGAGGTTTAGACCAGCTGTTGTGCAGCCACCACAGGGCCGATAGAAAACGTATCGAGCCTCCTGTGGGTCACGTCTTGCAGGTAGTGGGCTGTGAAGGTGGTCTGACGCTTCCAAACCCCAGCTTGCAGGACCTGCGTCACTGAATAATTCTTCTTGAAGGCCAGGGACGTAGCTATGCCCCTGACATCATGCGCTCTAGGGCGACGTGACGGAGAAGGGTCAGAATTCAAGGCCAGGTGTATTACCTTGCAAATCCAAACTGAGATGGTATTCCTGGTGACACTTCTCTTCGTTTTCCCAGTGCTCACGAACAAGGCTTGAACATGGGGACGAACTGCAGCTGTTCTCTTAAGATACAACCTCAGACTCCTTACTGGGCAAAGTAGGAGATGGTCTGGGTCATCTGTTACAGAACGGAGACTCGAAACCTGGAAAGTCGAACCGAGGGTCCGGCACTCCCGGGTTCTGAGTCTTGGCAACAAACTCAGGGACGAACCTGAACGTTACCTCCCCCCATCCCCTTGAATGGGCGATGTCGTACGAGAGACCATGTAGTTCGCTGACTCGCTTGGCCGAGG
>NC_090725.1:172838665-172843665 GCF_036898095.1 Palaemon carinicauda
GGACGGAGATGGGCCGTCCTTTCCAGGTACTTCCTGATCGTCCTGACCGGGCATAACTTCAGGTCGTCCGTATTACCTGTCTTGGGAATGGCCGGAACAGAGAAACCTTCGAACCTCGGGTCCCAGACTGCTGGGTTCTGAGTTTTAGCTACAAAGGAGGGTACGAACTTGAAAGATACCTCCTTCCACCCTTTGGAGTGTGCCACGTCGTAGGAGAGACCGTGGATCTCACCTACCCTCTTAGCCGAAGCTAAGGCTAGCAAGAAGACTGTCTTGAGGGTGAGATCTTTGTCCCCGATATCTCTGAGCGGTTCAAAGGGAGGAAGAGACAACATTTTCAGGACCTTGGCCAGGTCCCATCTAGGCACTCTCCTGGCTTGGGGAGGACAGGATTGTTCGAAACTCCTAATCAGCATCCCTATATGTCTTGATGTCCCTAGGTCGATGCCTTTCAGGAGAAAGACTTGGCCTAAGGCTGCTCGCACTCCTTTAATAGCTGGGATTGACATTCCTATTTTATCCCTAAGATACACTAGAAAATCAGCTATGTCAGGGACCGAGGCTTCGAGAGGTCTTATTTGTTTTGTCGCGCACCATTTCGTAAAGGCGGCCCACTTCGCCTGGTAGACTACGGTAGAGGATTTTCTTAGATATAGGGACATCCTCTTAGCTGTGGGGGAGGAGAACCCCTCCTTCCTCAGGAGTCGCTCGATAGTCTCCAGGCGTGAAGGCGAAGAGAGAGAGGGTTGTCGTGGAACCTGAGGAAGTGCGGTTGACTTAGTAGATCTGACCTGGGGGGCAGAGGCCATGGCGGATGGCTTGCCAGGTCTTTCAGATCCGCGAACCACTCTCTCTCCGGCCACCAGGGCGCTACCAAAGTCATCTTTAGGTTTTGGGCGGTTCTTACTCTGTTGAGCACTTGTCTTAGCAGCGTGAAGGGGGGAAAGGCATAAACGTCCAGGTTGTCCCACCTGTGCTGGAAGGCGTCTTCTAGGGCTGCTCCTTCGTCTGGTACCGGGGAGCAATAAACCGGTAACTTGGCGTTGAGCTTTGTTGCAAATAGGTCTATCACCGGGGAGCCCCATCGTTGAAGGATGAGTCTGGCTACCGCTGGTTGTAGGGACCATTCCGTCCCTACTATCTGACCTACCCTGCTGAGGCCGTCGGCTAGCACGTTCTTTTTCCCGGGGATGAACCTTGCAAGCAGTGTTACCTGGTGTTCGTCCGCCCAGTGCAAGATGTCTACAGTGAGGTCGCACAGTTCCTTCGACTTCATGCCCCCTTGTTTTTTGATGTAGGCTACCACCGTGGCGTTGTCGCACATTAGGGCCACGGTGTTTCCCTTCAATCGACTTGCAAAGTGCAGACATGCTTTTTGTACTGCTTTTAGCTCTAGGACGTTGATGTGGTGATGCTTTTCGGTCTCTGACCAGGTCCCGCTTGCTGTTTCTTCCCTCAGGTGGGCTCCCCACCCTAGGCTGGAGGCGTCCGTGAACAGGAGAAACTCGGGAGGACAGGACCCGAGGGGCATCCCCTTGAGGGAGTTCGACCGGCATCTCCACCATTTCAAGGCTGTTTCCGTGTGCGGAAGGACTGGGATCGATATTTTCTGAGAGCCTGTCTGGGACCATAGAGCCTTGAGGTTCCATTGTACGGGTCTGAGTCGTAACTTCCCTTGGGGAACTAGCTTCTCTAATGAGACCAGGTGGCCTATCAGCCTCTGCCAGTCTTTCGCTTTCCTGGGAAGCCCCGACAGGAACGGCTGAATGATCTTGACGAGGTTCTGTATCCTGTCCTCCGAGGGGAAGGCCTTCCCCTGCACGGTGTCCAACGTCATCCCCAAGTACCCCATTTTGTTGGACGGCGTTAGGTTCGATTTTTCCAGGTTGATGATGACTCCCAGACTCCTGCAGAACCGGAGGAGGTCCTTTCCTTGTTCTTCCAAGAGGGCCTTTGAACTGGAAAGGAGCAACCAGTCGTCCAGGTACCTGATGAGGCGGATACCTCGTTCGTGAGCCCATACTGAGACTGTCGCGAAGACCCTCGTGAACACTTGAGGGGCCGTCGACAGTCCGAAGCAGAGGGTCCGGAACTGCAGGATCTGGGAGCCCCATTTTACCCGGAGGAACTTCCGACTCGACGGGTGGACTGGAATTTGGTAGTACGCATCCTTGAGGTCGACCGTCATCATAAAATCTTTCTCCCTCAAGGACATCAGGACGGATTTTGGGGTGTCCATCTTGAAGTCCGTCTTCTTGACGAACTTGTTGAGGGCCGACAGGTCTATCACCGGTCTCCACCCCCCCGTTGCTTTCTCCACCAGGAACAGGCGGCTGTAGAAGCCTGGCCCTGGGAGAAGGACTTCTTCCATGGCTCCCTTTTCCAACATGGAGGAAACTTCTTTTTGTAGGGTAGCCCTTTTCAACGGGTCCCTGGGAGCTAACCATTCTGTTTGGGTGGCTGGGATCAGAGGGGGTGAGTCCGCTATGAAGGGGATCCTGTAGCCTTCTTTCAGGACGGACACCGTCCAAGCATCCGCCCCATACGTTTTCCATGCTTGCCAATGGGGTCTGAGGCATCCCCCAACCCGAGGCTTGGGCGGGAGTAGGGGGCCTCTCCCTCTACCTTCTCCTAGAGGAGCGGCCTGATCTGCCCCTCTTCGAGGCGGAGTAACCCGACCTGAAGGAGTTGGCAGAAGTTGTAGTTCCCCTGCGGGAGGGCTGAGGAGATGATGACCAGGAAGAGGAGTGGGCGTCCCTCCTTGAAGAGCTGGGACCCGCTTGAGGGGTCACGGTCCTATCCGAGGCTGACCTCTTATACGGAGGTCTCCTGGAGGATGATTGCTTAGGGACGTTGACTTCTCTCCTCTTGGACACCTTCTCCATCAGTTCTTCCAATTCCTTCAAAGGAAACAGGGACTCTCCTCCTAGGGGTAGGGTGCGAATGGCTCGCGCCTGTCTGTCTGGGATCTTCCTTGCTACCCTGGAAAGCACTGTGTCCCTCTTCCGGAGGACCCAGTTGGCCGTCAGGGAGAGAGCCTGGTATGCCATAAATTTTAGCGCTTTCCCCCCGGAAGTGATAATGTCCGACAGGAGACTCTGTTGTTCCGGGTCGTCGGGGTCTGTGGAGGCCTGTACATCCAGTAACGTGGAGGCCCACCAGTCCAGCCATGAAGTGACATTAATCATGTCCCTCGACATCTCCTCCATCATGCCTGCTTCAGAAGCCGAGAAGGACACAGGGGCTGAGCCGGCCCTTTCGTCCGAGCCGCCTTGTCCTAGGACATCTACGGCTGAGTCCACTCTACAGGGACCCGGGCGACGTCCTTCTGGAATATAAATTTTGGCCTGTAGTTTCAGACCCTGGAGGAGTTTGGAGGAACTCTGGGACCTGGGGGCCTCCGCAGTGCTGGCCACCAAGTTATCTATGTACTCCTGGCCGAGTACTAGGTCTGGGGCGAGGGGCAGGGCCAGAGAAGACTTCGGCAGGACGTCCCGATGTGTGTACCTCAAGAGGCTCGACCTCCAGGTATTGACCTTCGGCACCTCGGGTTCAGGAATCCCATGAGTCCTCCTGATGCGGGCTACCACCTTCCTGTAGGCGGAGTCCTCCGACGGGGAAGCCTCGCCTCCGTCGACCGAGGTATCGGCTTGGCTGGGGGGAGCCGTGCTTGGGAGGTAGACTGGCCTCTCCCTACCAGGTCCCAGGGAGGCCGTCCCGCAACCGTAGGGCGCACCGTACCCGGTCGGGTCTCGCCGTGTGGCGGGTGCCACCGACCCCGGGAGGCCTTTCGACTGGGCCAAGGCTCTGGACGCGGAGGACACGGTCCCGGTGGGAAGACCCGAACCCGGCAACCGGTCCTTCCCGCTCGTCGTCCGACCCGGTTGGGCTGGTTCGGTCGGGCTGTCCTCTCGGAAGCGCGCTTCCTCCCGACGGGTGGGGTGAACCGAAGGCCTCGAGGACTTGTGCCTGATCGAGAGGTCCTTCTTGCGTGGCCGGTCGAGCGGTTCCAAGTTGTATGTAGGCAGTGACAACTTGGAGGCTCGATCACTGGACCGAGAGTCTGGCGAGGGGTGCTTCTTGGAGTCTCCTGGGGGCACGTAAAACCATTCGCCGCCGCCGGGAGAGACTTCCCTCTTGTACCTACGGGAGTGAGAGCGTGGGCGCCTCCTACCGTGCCGCGACCTCGACCTAGAGCGAGAACGATCGCTATCGGTCCGCGCTCTCTTACGGTGCCGCCTTTCCCTGCGTTCTCCCTCGGAGGATGAGCCTTCTTCCGAAGAGTCCGAGGGCGCCACGTTCTTCCCGTAACGACTGCTAGAGTGATGCGCAGGGGAGGCCCTTCGCCGCCGATCGTCCGAGACCGGGTGCTGGAGAAAGTCCTCGGGAACTGCCGTGGATACCGAGGGTACTGAGACCACTCTGCCCCTACTAGAAGGCCATGGACCCAGGGATACATCCATCCTCAGCGGAGACCTCCCTGGAGTCTTCGGTAATTTCCAACCGAAGGAGTCGCTACTCGGTCGACGAATTCTCGAGTGGTTCTCTTCTGGCGGGGGGAAACCCGACACACCGGCCCACGAGGGCGGGGGGGAGACCGAGAACGCCACACTGTCCCATACCGGGTCATCCGAGGAAACGTGCTCCCCTGCCACGTGGCCCGATCCGCCCGAAACACTCGCGGCCCTTCCGTTTACTCCCGAGGGGCCAGCCCTTGGTTCCTCCGTCACACTGGGTTCACTTGGGAGGACACTATGGGTCACAATTACACTGGGGGCTTGCTGGCCACTCCTCTGCGAAGGAGACGGAGAGGCCGAGGCTTCGTCGGACCGATCACTGACCGACTGTAAGGAAGTCACGCTATTCACTTTCTTTGGGGAACGCTTAGATGACTTCTTTTTCTTAGTACCAAAACGTACCCACTGAATTCCGTCCCAATTCACGCACTCGGGACATGTGTCCGAGGAGGAACAAACTTTACCCCTACACGTGGAACAAAG
>NC_090725.1:172848665-172853665 GCF_036898095.1 Palaemon carinicauda
TGGGCGGGAAGCTCTTCTCGCCTGAGGAAGGGTTCCGCCACCCTCCTCAGCCTTGCTATCCTGTCGTCTGATGGAAAGGCTTTGTGGAGATTGGTGTCTAACAACATGCCTAGAAAAACCAGTCGTTGGGACGGCTGCAGAGAGGACTTCTCGAGATTTACCACGATCCCCAGATCCTGGCAAAGTCTCAGAAGCCTGTCTCGGTGTCGAAGAAGGGTCGACTCCGAGTCTGCTAGGATCAGCCAGTCGTCCAGATAACAAAGGAGACGGATGCCGTTCCTGTGAGCCCAAGACGAAATCAGGGTAAACACTCTGGTGAACACCTGAGGTGCTGTGGAGAGACCGAAGCACAGCACCTTGAACTGGTAGGTCTTGCTGTCTAGGCTGAATCTCAAGTACTTCCTGGAAGACGGATGGATTGGGATCTGGAAGTACGCGTCCTTCAGATCCAGTGTGCACATGAAGTCTTGTGGTCTCACCGCAAGTCTGACCGTGTCCGCTGTCTCCAAGCTGAACCAAGTTTGCTTGACAAACTTGTTCAGAGCTGAGAGGTCGATGACGGGTCTCCAGCCTCCAGACGCCTTCTTTACATGAAAGAGTCGACTGAAGAAGCCTGGGGAGCCGTCAACGACCTCCTGGAGAGCATCCTTCTTGAGCATGGTCTCGACTTCCACCCGAGGGGCTAGCCCCTTTACCGATCCCATGGCATAGGAGCTCAACGACACTGGATTCGCTGTCAGGGGAGGTTGAGATGTCGTGAATGGGACTCGATACCCTTGGCCGATCACGGAGACCGTCCAAGCATTGGCCCCATGTTGCTGCCACCTGTGCACGCAACTTTGAAGGCATCTCCCCACAGGTGGACACGCGGGGGGACTGCCACTCCTAGCGTTTGCAGCCGCGGCCGCTCCCTCTAGGAGTCTTGCCTCCCCTGGAGGACTTACCGCCCCTCTTGTCCTTGGCAGGAAAAGGCTGGGGCTTAGACACCCCTTTCTTACCTGCCGGCGCCTGCTTCGGTGTCTTGCGAGGCTGCTGCTGATGTTGCTGCGGAGCTGGAGGCTTGTAGGGCCGAGATGCAAGGGCCCTTTGGAGAAGGGAGTCCTGACTAGACTTCCTCCACCTCTCAGCTGTACGTTCCATGTCCTGGGGCTCAAACAAATTCCCCCCTAGGAGGGAGGCGTGTCTGAGCCTGTTGACATCCACGGCGGGGACCTTCGGATGGATCTTCTTTGTCACCGCATCACGACGCTTGAGCACCGAGTTGGCCCACAGGCTGGTAACCTGATGTGCCAGGAACTTGATGGAGCGAGTGCCCGAGAGGAGGAAGGTCTCCAGGGCCTTCCTATTGCTCTCCTTAGACAGATCCTCAGAGCGCAATAGGATGCCCAGAGAACCTAGCCATATATCCAGCCACGAAGTGGCCTGCATGGCGCACTTCGCGACCTTCTCATGGCTTAGGATCTACAACGCCAAGAACGTCACCTGCCGGGCGGAGAGCTTCTCAAGAGGAACTCCCCTAGTAAGCTCTTCTACCGAATGGTGGAGGGGAAGACCGAGGCTAGACTCCCCCATGATCTCAAAATACCTCCTCTGCTGGAGACGAGGAGGTGGGAGGAGTTTGTTCCCGGCAGAGGAACGACTGGAGGATGCGAGTACTGCGAGCTGAGCGTTGTCCCTGGCTCTGGCACTCTTCAGCCCCTGGGACCAGAGCAGAGCTGCGCTGGCCTTTGGGGGCTTCTGAATTCCATAAACCTGATCCAGGACCGTGTCCTTGCCTTCACGGGGGGCGATCACAGGGTCCATGAACCCGTTGAGCTGTCTCATCAGGCCCAAGACCTGCCAGAAGGCATGCTCAGACTCTTGCTGCTCTCCTCCCTGCGGACTGGCAGCTAAGTCTCCTGTCCCCGGAAGCTCTTCCTGGGGAGACACGTGGACGTTCTCCCGGGGTATAGCTGGTTCCTGACGAATACGTGCAGAAGACTTCAGCAACGTCTTGGAGTCCTTGGGTTCCCTCCTGGGCGGGATACAAGACTCCAGCAAAGTGGTCTGGTAGGCACCTTCCGCGCGAGACGATTCTCCTCCACGAGGAGGTGACTCCCCCCTTGGTGCCGAGGGGGAGACCGCCGCCTCACTGGACTCTCGCGAGGACGGAAAAGCCTCGTCTACCGGAGAAGGAGAAAATGACTGCGAAGGGGACGGGGCCTTCCTGACGGACCTCTTAGGAACCAACTTCTCCCTGGGAGAAGTCACCACGAAGTCCACTCCTCTCCTTCTCTTCAGCGGGGGCGAGGCCGTCGCTGGCTTGTGTCCTTGATTGGCGAGTGCCGGCTTCATAGCCTTCACTAACACCCGCATCAAAGGACCAAACCAGGACTGTCGAGACACGGACACAGAGTCAGAAATTCCCGCTGGAGGGAAGGGGATCGGGCGATCCTTTGGAGTGGACACCACTGGACCTGCCTGCAAAAAAGAAGGGGAAGAAAGTTGCCTTGACCTCTCCGAAGGTCCTTCCTTGTCCTGCAAAAGAGACCTGCGCTTAGGTGGAGGCGATCCCGACTGCGACCTGGCGACACGCGTCCCTGCTGCTGCCGCGAGCTGCGGAACCCGACGCGAATGGGGGTCGTGCCGACGCGAACGGGGGTCGTGCTGACGCTCGCGCGAGGGTGACACGAAAGTCGCGCGAGGGGCTGTTGGAGTGCAGGCGCGCAATCGCGCGCGGGTGCGTAGGCGAGTGAGCGCGTGGGCGAGCTGGCGAGTGAGCGCGTGGGTGAGCTGGCGAGTGAGCGCGTTGGTGAGTGAACGCGCTGGCGAGTGAACGCGCTGGCGCGTGGGCGAATGAGAGCGCTCAGGAGACCGCTGAGGGCCAGGGGACCGATAGTGTCCTGGAGACCTGTGACGCGTGGGCGAGCGATGGTGAGTCGGCGATCGATGGCACGTTGGCGAACGCTGGCGCGTAGGCGAGCGATGGCGCGTTGGCGAGCGATAGCGAGTAGAACGCGCAGGCGAGCTGATCACAGGAGACCTATGTTTCTCCGGATCTGCTGGGCGCTGACGCGTAGGAGAGCACTTGCGCGCAGGCGATGGATCATGAGGGGGATCTGGAGATCGCAGGCGCTCAGGGGAATGCTGACGCGCTGGAGATCGTTGACGTGCAGGATATTGCTGACGAGCAGGAGAACGTTGACACGCCAGAGATCGCTGGCGCCCTGGAGAACGCTGGCGAGCAGGGAGACGGCACGTAGAAGGCTGTGCAGGAGCTGTCGGCGCGACGCACAAAGGCGAACGCTCGCGAGTGGGCTCAGGAAGAGGAGGCGCGTGGGCGTGCAGGAACTCTGGATGTACGCGCAGGAGACCGCGCGCGTTGCTGCGCAGAAGAAAACTGACGAGCAGGATCGCGAGGGCGAGGAGAAGTTGAGTCCTTGCCCATGTCCTGAACCGGAGTTCTAGGGCGCGTGGGCGCACAGGCCGCGTGTCAGGAACTGGAAGCGCAGGTGCGCGTTGACGAGCAGGAGATCTAGTGCGCTCAGGAGACCGTTGGCGCGCTGAGCGCGCATCGTTGTCCTTAGGAGAGCGCTGGCGAGCAGTAGGGCGTTGATCATCAGAAGAGCGCTGGCGATCAGGAGAGCGCTGACGAGCAGGAGAGCGTTGGTGTGCAACTACGCATGAACGCGCAGAAGGGCGCGCAGGGGAACCCTGACGCGCAAGGGAAGCGCCCAAACCATGGGCGACATCCCTTTGCTCCGAAGGAACCGGTGCCCGTCGGCTGACGAGATCAGACTGCTGGCCGTCTGCGCAGGAAGTAGAAGGTCTGGAAGGTGTGGGAGAACGTGAACGATCCCCAGAGAGGTCTAAGGACGCGGCTGCTACAGACTGCTTCTGGTGAGGAGAGTCCCCATCGGAGGACGGAGGAGGAGAAGACTCGAAAAGGCGCCTCTTGACACCCTTATAGGGAGACGGGAGGCCCTTGCGGTGAAGCGGACTATGAGCCTTACGGCGAAGGCGGCCACGAGGGAGGTCGTTAGGATCATCAGTCCTCCGAAGAGGAGTCTCAGTCAGAGTGCTCCCCCGAGGGGGAGACTTAGCCGCAGGAGAGCCCATAGGACCCCCTTCCCCCTCCGAAGGATGTACAGAAGGGGGAGGAGAGCCTTCAGCAACGTCATCAACATCAGGAGCCGCAGAGGTTTGACCCGACCCGTCGGAAGCCTCTGCCACCACGACGTCGACGATAGACAGAGGATCTACCTCTGCTATCACCGGCAACTGCTTCACAGCAGCTCCTGACTGAATAAGGTCAAACAGGGCTTCCTTGGAGGGCAGGCCCTTAAGCCCCAAGGAACCCCAAAGCTGAAAAAGATCATCATTATACATAGTTAACATTATCAAAATCCTCCCCCGGAGGAGGAGGCGGAACCGCCCCGCTATGGGAGGCGACGCCCTCTCCCACACCCCGAGGTCAGGAAACAGAACTAGGGCCTGCGCTCCCACTCGGCGGCCTCTCACTAGGAGCCGGACGAGGGAGAGCTTCGGAGGAGGTTTGGGAGGCGGAAGAAGAGTCCCGAGAGCCTTCCTCCTTCAAGGCAACCCTCGAAGGAGAACGGTCTCTCTTGGACTTCTTCTTACGCCGGCGGGCAAACCTCTCCCACTGGGAGGCAGACCACTCCCTACACTCACTAGATGTATTTTCACTATCACACCGTCGGCCTCGACACTGCGGGCAAAGGGTGTGAGGATCGGTATCCACCGCAGACATGAAGGTACCGCAAGGGCGGCCGGCAATCCCAGGGCACTTGCGCATGATGAACACCAAAGGGCAAGGCCAACTTCAAACACACAAAGCTGAGGAAAAGCAAAGAAAAGATTAAGGCTGTCAAAAACGAGGACAATAGACAGACATGTCTGCACATCGTCCAAGCCAAAAGTGAAGTGAAGCAAATCACCGGTGTGTGGGGGGGAGGGGTAGCAAGCTACCCCTTCCCCTACCCCCGCTAACTAGCACGGGG
>NC_090725.1:172858665-172873665 GCF_036898095.1 Palaemon carinicauda
TACAGCATCCAAGGGAAAAAATCCCGACCAGCACCCTGGTCGAAGTAAAATTAGACAAAAAGGTTATATCTGCGTAGGATTAAA
Source organism: Palaemon carinicauda (assembly GCF_036898095.1). NCBI lineage: Eukaryota > Metazoa > Arthropoda > Malacostraca > Decapoda > Palaemonidae > Palaemon > Palaemon carinicauda. The sequence continues at coordinate 172,858,750 of NC_090725.1, forward strand.
CTTGCTGCCGCCACCATCCTCAGAGAGGGGTGAAGTCCTTTATGCTAAGGAAAGTATAACCAGTGCAACAAGGCTTTGCATTAAGGAATAGGCTATTATAGATATCCCCGATTAATATACATAGGCTAAATGCTCAATAAATAACATGAAATCAATATAGGTGAAGGAGACGCAAGGTTCCCGAGAACAAGTTTATTGAGTAACAATAAATAGACATGGTCACCATAAATATATACATATGATAGGTGGATGACCAACAATTTACACAAGTACCGTAGTGCATGGATGAATGGTTATCTGAAAGAAAACAATTAGGTCACTTGCCACATACCAAGGTATCAAAGTTAACGTCCATGTTACTACTTTGTTGACAATAGCGTTAGCAACGCTCGGCACACCAGTCTGTACTTGTGCTACCATCACCATAACGCTGGAACAGTCACTGTGGGCTCTCAGAGCCTTCACTACTAGTTATATCAATGCATATAACTAACCACTCACCCAAGAATTAAAGTCCCAAATAATTCCACTGTTCCTCGCAGAGTTAAACAGCAGGGTTAACGACGCAACCAACTGCTACCACAGACCTCTTTAGCTGCTCCACTTGTTTAGCATAGTGGCGAAAGAATACCCTGGAAGACTTCCAGCCAGTGTATGAACGAAGGTGTTCAAAATCCATAAAGTTAAAGAAGTTTAAGGATGAAGCAACTTTCCTCGGATCATGACCTGCGGGTGAACTGTCAGGATCCGCTCTGTGAATAAAATATGTAATTTTCGCCCTAAGCTGATTTAAAGATAAATTCGAGCCCGATGTTTCTCCTCTGAATAGTTGGCCCCCATGGAAGTCTGAAGTTCTACGAAGATAGACCTTTAGGCATTCTACGGGACATAGAGATGCATCTTCTTTCAGAGGGCAGATTCTCCAGGGACCCCACCTGTTGGTGGGCAACTCGTTCTTAGCGAGAAACGTAGGGTCCGGAAACAGGTTCAGTTCTCCCCCATCCAGGAACTGAACCAGGCCCTCCTCTCTCGAGAGGGCCACAATCTCACTAACTCTGGCCCCAGAAGCAAGGGCAAAAAGGAAGATCACTTTTTGAGTTAGGTCCTTCAATGCGCATTCCTCATTATCCAGTAATGAGGCAAAATGAAGGACTTTGTCTAACGACCACGAAATAGGCTTTGGAGGAGCTGATGGTCTAAGCCTAGCACAGGCCTTCGGGATCTTATTAAACATCTCGTTAGCGAGGTCTACCTGGAAGGCATATAGAATGGGTCTTGTCAGAGCTGACTTACATGTAGAAATCGTGTTAGCCGCCAGCCCCTGTCCGTGGAGGTGGATGAAGAAGGATAGGCAGAACTCCGTAGAGATCTCTTGCGGGTTCTTGTCTTTGACAAAGGCTACCCATTTCTTCCATGCTGATTCGTACTGCCTCCTAGTAGACTTACACTTGTATTCTTCCAGGAAGTCGATGCTACCTTTCGAGATTCCGAACCGTTTCTTCACCGCTAGGGAGAGAAAATCATGAGCTGCAGGGTCCGGGTTTTCTGTAATGAAGCGTAGACAGTCGACTTCTGGACTTGCTGGGACAGAACTGGGTCCGGGAGTGGCAGAAACTTCAGTCGTAGTTCCAGAGCTAGAGGGAACCATACACTGTTCGGCCACTTGTGGGCCACTATTGCTGCTACTCCCTTGAAGGATCTCAGTTTGTTGAGGACCCTCAACATCAGATTGTGAGGGGGAAACAGGTAGATCCTGGACCATCTGTTCCAATCGAGGGACATCGCATCTACTGCTTCCGCCAATGGGTCCACGTATGGGGACACATATTTCGGCAGCTTCTTGTTGTCCTTCGTCGCGAAGAGGTCTATCTGCAGTTCTGGGACTTGTCTCAAGATGAAGGAGAATGATCCTGCGTCTAGGGACCATTCTGACTCTATCGGTGTAACCCTGGATAGAGCGTCCGCGGTCACATTCCGGACTCCTTGAAGGTGAACTGCTGACAGGTGCCACTTCTTCTTCTCCGCCAGTCGAAATATGGCTAACATTACCTGGTTGAGAGGTGGGGATCTCGATCCCCGCCGATTCAGACATTTCACTACCACCTCGCTGTCCAGTACCAACCTTACATGGATCGAGTGACGTGGGGATACTTTCTTCAGGGTAAGAAGCACTGCCATAGCTTCTAGAAAGTTTATGTGAAAACTCCCAAATAGCTTGGACCAGGTCCCTTGCACTTTTTTCCGATGGGAGTGACCCCCCCACCCTACCTTTGAGGCGTCTGTGTGGATTGTCACTGACGGGGGGGATGGCTGAAGAGGTAGAGACCTCTTTAGACGACTGGCTTGAGACCACGGTCTGAGAAGAGAACGTAGTCGAAGTGGGACCGGTCTCTTCAAGTCCCTTCGCTCTTTCGATGCAAAGGTTCTCCATACTCCCGCTGCATCTTTTAGCTGTGCTCTTAGCACTGGGTCTGTTACTGATGCAAACTGAAGAGAGCCCAAAACCCTCTCTTGTTCGCGTCTTGATATCCTCTCGGAACCTAGAAGTCTCCTGACAGACCCCGCTATTTCCTTCCTTTTCGACATCGGAATGGAAAAACGGTGTGACACTAGATCCCAGTGAATTACCAACCACTGGAACCTCTGAGCTGGAGAAAGACGAGACTTCTTTCTGTTGATCATGAAACCTAGATATTCCAGGAACTGAATCACTTGTAGGGAAGCTTGCAAGCATTCTGCTCTGGATGCTGCCCACACCAACCAATCGTCCAGGTAGGCTACTACTTGGAACCCTTTTAGGCGTAACTGTTTGAGCGCTGCGCTCGCAAGCTTCGTAAAGATCCTTGGAGCTATGTTTAGCCCGAAGGGCATCGCTCTGAAAGCATAAAGTTTTTGTTGTAGCTTGAATCCTAGGTAGGGGGAGAGACGGCGACTTATTGGAACGTGCCAATATGCGTCTGACAAATCGATGGAGACGGTATATGCCCTCTTGGGCAGTAAGGCCCTTATGTGTTGTAACGTTAACATCTTGAACTTGTGGTTCACTATGAACTTGTTGAGTGGTGACAAGTCCAGAATGACTCTGAGTTTCCCCGAGTCTTTCTTGGGAACACAAAACAGCCTCCCTTGAAACTTGATGGACTTTACCCTCCGGATCACCTTTTTCTCCAACAGATCTTGGATGTACTCCTCCAAAACGGGGGTGGAGTGTTGGAAAAATTGAGGGCACTGGGGCGGAGTACTGTACCAACTCCAACCCAGTCCATTTTTGAGAAGGCTGTGGGCCCAGGGATCGAAGGTCCAGCGATCCCGGAAATACTGAAGTCTCCCACCTACCGGCGACACTTCACTTTGACTGCCCTGCAGTCTTGCCTCCCTGGCCGCGACCACCTCTGAATCCTCGTCCCCTAGAGGGGCGTCTCGCCGAACCTCTGGCTGCACCTCTGGGCTTTGCACGAAACGTGGTCGATTGTCCCTCGAACACTGGATTGAATGCCGGGGAAGCTGATGACACGGCTTGGGGTACCCATTGGAAGGTGGTCGGGGTCTGGGCTACCAGTTGTGGTACCGGAGGCAAAGCTGGCTGCTGCTGCTGCTGTCTTTGTGGTTTGAAAGGCTTGGCTGGACGGGAGGAAAACCTTGATTTCTTCGCCTTTCCTTTCGGCTGAGGGCCCTCATCCGGAGAAGACTTCCTCTTAAGGGACAGGCCCCACTTCAGGAGAAGATTACGGTTCTCAGTGGCTGCCTTGTCCACCACCTCTTTGACCACGTCGTTGGGAAAGAGATCTTTACCCCAGATGCTGGATGAAATGAGCCTCTTGGGTTCATGCCTCACTGTGGCCGAGGCGAAAACAAACTCTCTACAGGCCCTCCTTGCTTTAACAAAGCAATAGAGGTCCTTAGTCACCGTGGCCAGATGGATCTTGGCCATTACCATGAACATCTCCGGCATCTTGGGGTCGCTAGCCATCGTCTCCATGTTGGTCTGGAGAGACATCGAGGCTGCCAGGCGCTCCTTTGTGTCCAATTCCCTCCGTAGGAGGAATTCCGACAACTTGGGAAGGTTTTCGCCGAACTGCTGACCTGCAATGTCGGCGTCCAACTTCCCAACCGAGAAAGTGAGGTGCACCTCCTTCCAGTCCTTAAAGTCCAGCGGCAAGGCCAACGACAGAGGTTTGCATTCCTCCAGAGATGGACACGGTTTGCCAGCTTCAACCGCCTTCAAGACGGCCGCGAACCCCTTCTGCATAAAGGGGAAGGCCCTAGCCGGGGAGGATACAAAGGAGGGGTGCTTCTTACTCAAAGCGGCAACTTTAGAGTTTGAGAACCCCCTCTCCTTCAATGCAGCTGTTAGAGTAGCTTGAGCCTTGGAGTGATCCAGGATAATCACCTCCTTCGGTTCCGTCTCCTCCTTCGAGGCCGGCTCCTTCTTCAAACGGACATAACAGTCCGGGTAGGCCCCTCTACTGGGCCAGAATTCCACCTCCTCAAGGGGAACTGAGCCCAGTTTCTCCGACATGACGATCTTCCCGATCGTCATCGGCATGTGCTCGGCATATCTCCACGGGTTGGCATCCGAGCACAGAGGAAGGTCCTTCACGTTGAGCTTCTTTGGAGGTCCACGTGATGCTGTGATCTTCTGCATCTGGAGCTCCAAAGTAGCGGCCTTCTGATTATTCTCCCTCTGCATCTGTTGGATCATACCAACGATGGAAGAGAGAGCCTGTCCTAGCTCTGCTGGAAGAGCGGACGAGGTAGAGGGGATAGGTTCAGGGATCTGAACCGGCACGTCTGAAGATACGGGAACCTCTTCCTCCACGGCAATAGGATCTCGATCCTCCTCCTCACCTTCTGCGAGGAGATCCTGTTCCGCACGATCGGACAAGTCAGACATCTTGTCATCCAACTGAATGTCCTGCATGGCATCAGCAACATCCTCCTCCACTGGGATCTGGACGAGAGGGATCTCCGGCCGAAGCTGGGGAACAACAGCGTCAATGGACCCTCATCTTCTCATTAGGAAGATAAGGTCCAGTGGTGTTTTTCTGAAAACCCCTTACCCATAAGCGAAGCTTCTCCCTCGCTGCATCTCTTGACTCCGCCGACCTAGGGGATTCAAAAGCCTCTGATAGCAGGTTAGTACATACAGCACATACCTGCGGATCCCAGTAGCGATGGTCATCATTGGAGGCTGCGCAAGCCGCGTGCCTCCTACACGAGACATGTCCGCAAAAGTTCTTACTGCGGACATTGCAGAAGACACTATCACACTTCGGATGCTCCTCCTGTAAAAGAAGAAATTTTCCATGAATATCAAGTGAATTTCAATTCACATGTAAAATGAGTATTCACCAAGAATAAGGGAAAGACACCTACTTGTGAAACCCACACAAACACCTGTGGAAGCCCACCAGCCAAAGTCACGTAGTTAGTCTTTACTAGAATAACCAGAGAGCATATTTCCAAAGGAAATTAGGTGTAGCTCACACCTAAGGTAGAATTTTACCATTCCGGCCAGGGATGAAAAGAATTCTCTTTTATCCTTGTAAGGCGACACCAAGTGATTGCACAAGTAACACAAGTAAGTTAGAAAAGACAGTGTTGTAACCTACTATATCATGGACTCCCTTGGTTGAATACACCACCAAAGAAAGGACTGATACAGTACCTGAGGGTGGTGTGCCGGCCGGCTATTGCCGGTCAGCACCCCCCCCCCCCCCGTTTTTCGAAAGGTAGATCTCAAGTACACAACATCAGATCACCCCTATTGGGGAGAACTCCAGATCCCATGCCTGAACCGGCCGGCAGTGGTTGCCGGTCTGCAGCCACCCGGTTTGCACTGCGTTGCCGGCCATCATTCTTAGTGGCCGGCTAACCGGGCAGTGTAGCAGGCCGGCCGGCAGCAGTAAGCAAACCCTGCCGGCTGGCCTCCATACCAGGTAGCGCTCGGCTGCCGGCCCCACTTATAGTGGCCGGCAGATGAGCAAGAGACCGGCCGGCAAAGGTATATAACCATCGCCGACCGACAGCAAGAGAACTGGAGAACACCCCCCCCCACCGGCGGCCGGCCTGTAGGCCGGCAGACGGCAAGGACAACACATACGAAGACAACAGAATGAGTGCCGGGCTAAGAGGCTATGAGCCTCTGTGCCCGGCACCCGAAAAGAGTGCCGAGAGGAAGGGGAGACACTAAGTCAGGCTTCCTAACCGCTGCTTACTGAATCTACAGACGGCAGCGGTGGAGGGACCAAGAAAGGACCGGGCAGCACTCGAAGAAAGAGTCTCTGCCGGTCGGCACACTCTGCCGGCCTACAGGGGACCACGTCAGTTCCCCATCCTAACCTAGGCTAGGTACGGATGCGGACGACTGACACAAAGAAACGAAAAATAGAAGGGAAGGACAGAGGGTCCTATCCAACCTTGCCTTGGTTAAGGGTCATCCCAACTAAGACAGCTCATCTCAGCCAGAGAAAAACCCGAGGGGGAGGCCGGCACTACTGGCTGCCTCCCTAAAACCACGGCAAGGAAGGAATTGCTATTCCAGAAAAGGGAACATATCCCGAATCCGGAACGGCAAGAGGACAAGTCTGAGGGGTCACCGAGCGAAGGGATCACTACTGGAACCCAACAAGGTGGACCAAGGGGGATAAACCCCTTATGCCCGTGTCAGTCAGCAAGGGAGACTCTGCCCCATGCCAGACCGACCCGGACTCAGACTAAACACTGTTGTACTGTCGCCCTCTGAACCAATTCAGTTGGAACGGGAAGGTACAGCACTACTCCAGCATAGATATATTTGAAAATTAATTCAAACAAACCACTAGAGTTAAGCCTAAGGCTTAAACAGAGGGAAAGGGTTTGCCCCTTCCCCGAAGAGAAGGGAGCAAACGGGGAAACAGATAATATTATAATGACCTAAGACAACCTAGCCTAGCCACTAAGAGAATCGATTACCTAATTCACCGAAACTCACACCAATACTATCTTGGAAGGTACTCGAAAAGGGCTTATATGTATAACGTTGCCTAACGCTTAAAGCAATGAAAATCACACTTGGAAGACTATTTATCATGCAGGAAGTACATAGGCCAACAGCTAGCCTACGAAGACTAGTGTTGGCAGCCTAGGCAAAACTTCGCCAGGCACACTACTATCGCATCATAACAGAATTCCTAAATAAGCTAAGTAGCTAATATTTAAGCGCAAAGGGGCTGGGAACGTCGCTCTTGCTAACAAATAAATCCTATTCTAGCGAGCGACAGCATCCATGATGCCTCCAGCAGGCAACAGCTCTTGTATCAAAGATAACTCTTTTAATTACTTTAATTTTAACCAAGAGCCTACATTTATACATAAAAGAAATAGTACTCAACTTATCCAAGGCAGAAGAAGTTGGAGAAAGCATTATCAAACGAGAAATTCCAAGATTTGGTAGAAATACAGGGAAAAAACACCGAGTCGTAGAGCTACGCAAAAAGGAATACAGATGGCGCCGCGAGCGGCGCAGGGCACGCTTTCGAAACGGGGAGGAGAGATGCCTTACGAACGGCTCCCCCCTTTCTTATCGTTTTCGTTTTCTTGCCATTTGACCCCTACGAAGTGTTAACTCTATTCGGGGTATAGATTGCTATGAGGCGTGTCAAGAATACGTCCACTGATATTTACGATATCCCTAAGGTCTTTTTTAGGGATACTCGCTCCAGGCGTTAGAATTCTGGGTACCTGAAGGTAAATTCTCTAGGAATATCGCCGTAGTTGTAATATACCCTAGGAAGCTGCCTTTAAGGAACTTCCATCAGGACGACATGGCTTGAGCCCAAAAATATATATATATATACATATATGTATATATATGTGTATATGTATGTGTATATATATATATATATATATATATATATATATATATATATATATATATATATATATATATATATATATATATATATATATATATATATAGTATATATATTTAAATATATATATATATATATATATATATATATATATATATATATATATATATATATATATATATATATATATATGACAAATTCGGAGATAATTTGTATTTTTCATAACCATACAAACCTTAGCTATTTACATTGGGTTTACCTTTCGGCGTAGCTGAAATGACGAGCCAATAGTTTTTAACGAGGGTTAACTAACCCCGCGCTAGTTAGCGGGGGTAGGGGAAGGGGTAGCTTGCTACCCCTCCCCCCCACACACCGGTGATTTGCTTCACTTCATTTAGAGGTAGGACTTGACTTGGGGGTCAGGGCTGGCGGGCAAATATGTGTAAATAGCTAAGGTTTGTATGGTTAGGAAAAATACAAATTATCTCCGAATTTGTCATTTGTTCCGTAACCGAAATACATACCACGCTATTTACATTGGGTGACTTACCCCTTAGGAAGGGTGGAAAGTCCCCAGCCTTACTGACTTTGGCTTTGCCCGGGGGCTCCGCCTCCCAGTGACTAGCACTTGAGAAAAGGAGCCCCTGCACCTCACAAGTTCCTTGCTTCGCTAGGAACGAGTGGCCTACATAAGTTGTGTGTGGAGGACAGCGTGACTCGTCCTATGAAGTTGACCTTGAGACCTTTAGATAGAAATCTAGGATAGGAAGTTCCCAATACCACCTCGTCAGGGTATGGGGGACGCAACAGTATTAAGCTTAATACTAGGAGCACAAGGAAGCATGGGTTACCTGCAGAGGTCGAGGTCAGCTATACGAAGACCAGGATGCTGCTTCCCCAAGAGAGGGGAGAATGAAGAAAGAAGTAAGGGTCAGACATACTCTTTCATTCACGCAGACTAAAACCGGGTAACAACGCCCTCAACCTACTGCTACTTGTCCATACAGGAGCCTGAGGTTAGACCAGCTGTTGTGCAGCCACCACAGGGCCAATACAAAACGTATCGAGGCTCCTGTGGGTCACGTCCTGCAGGTAGTGGGCTGTGAAGGTCGTTTGACGCTTCCAGACCCCAGCTTGAAGCACCTGCATCACAGAGAAGTTTCTCTTGAAGGCCAGGGACGTAGCAACGCTCCTGACGTCATGTGCCCTAGGGCGACGTGACGGAGGAGGGTCTGGATTCAAGGCGTGATAGATAGCCCTTCGAATCCAAGCCGAGATGGTATTCTTGGTGACCCTCCTCTTCGTCTTGCCTGTGCTCACAAACAATGCCCGCACTTGGGGACGAACTGCAGCTGTTCTCTTCAAGTAATACCTCAGACACCTCACCGGACATAGTAGCAGCTGGTCTGGGTCGCTTGTTACAGAACGGAGACTCGCGATCCTGAAAGAGTCGAACCGTGGATCCGGCACTCCAGGATTCTGAGTCTTGGCAACAAACTCAGGACGAACCTGAACGTTACCTCCCCCCATCCCCTTAACCATCCCCTTAAATGGGCAATGTCATACGAGAGACCAAGAAGTTCACTAACTCGCTTGGCCGAAGCCAAAGCGAGCAGGAACGCCGTCTTCCAAGACAGGTGGCGATCGAGGCCTGACGTAATGGTTCGAAGGGAGGTCTCTTAAGAGCCCGAGAACCCGAACCACGTTCCAAGGAGGAGGTCTCACTTCCGACTGGGGGCAGGTAAGCTCATAGCTACGTATGAGTAGAGAAAGTTCCAGCGAGGAAGAAATATCCACACCTTTCAGCCTGAAAGCCAAGCTTAAGGCTGAGCGATAGCCTTTCACTGCTGAGACAGAAAGGCGCATTTCCTCCCGCAGATACACGAGGAACTCCGCTATTGCTGGAATAGTGGCATCGAGTGGAGAGATACCCCTCCCACGACACCAACCACAAAAGACTCTCCACTTTGCCTGGTAGACTCCCTCAGAGGACTTTCGCAGGTGCCGAGACATTCTCTCCGCAACCTGTTGCGAAAAGCCTCTCTCCGTGAGGAGATGCTAGATAGTCTCCAGGCGTGAAGCCGAAGCGAGGCCACGGCCTTGTGAGGGATGTTGGAGTGTGGTTGTCTGAGTAGCTCGCGTCATGGGGGAAGTTCTCTCGGGAGCTCCGTCAGGAGCTGCAGAAGGTCCAGGAACCATTCCGCGTGATGCCATAGCGGAGCTATCAGTCATCGAACAGTTGACTGATAGTCTGGTCCTGTTGAGCACCCTTCTCATCAGACAGAACGGTGGAAAGGCGTACACGTCGATGTTGTCCAACCGTTGCTGGAAAGCAACTTGCCAGAGAGCCTTGGGGTCCGGGACTGGGGAGCAGTACAGACGCAGCTTGAAATTCAACGCTGTCGCGAACAGGTCCACGGTCGAGGAACCCCACAAAGTCAAGACTTTGTTGGCTATCTGAGGATCCAAAGACCATTCGGTACTCAACATCTGCGAAGCCCTGCTCAGACTGTCGGCGAGCACATTCCTCTTGCCAGGAATGAAGCGAGCTGATAGTGTTATCGAGTGGACTTCGGTCCACCTCAGAATCTCTACTGCAAGATGGGATAACTGCTGCAAAAAAGTACCTCCCTGCTTGTTGATATAAGCCACTACCGTGGTGTTGTCGCTCATCACCACCACGGAGTGACCCGCCAGGGTCCGTAGGAACTGCTGAAGAGCCAGAAAGACAGCCTTCAACTCTAGCAGGTTGATGTGCAGGTACTTTTCTGATTCTGACCAAATGCCTGAGGTCCTCTGGTTCAGAACGTGCGGCCCCCACCCTTCTTTTGACGCGTCCGGAAACAGTGTCAATTACGGGGGGGAGAACGAGAAGATCTACTCCCTTTCGCAGGTTCTCGTCGACCAGCCACCACCGCAGGTCCGCCCGTTCCAAAGATCCTATCGAGACCTGTACGTCCGGGGAATCGGATCCTTGATTCCACCGGGACTTGAGCCGCCACTGCAGGGATCTCATCCTGAAGCGGCCGTTTGGAACCAGACGAGCCAGGGAGGACAGGTGATCTAAGAGACGCAACCACGATGGGGCGGGAAGCTCTTCTCGCCTGAGGAAGGGTTCCGCCACCCTCCTCAGCCTTGCTATCCTGTCGTCTGATGGAAAGGCTTTGTGGAGATTGGTGTCTAACAACATGCCTAGATAAACCAGTCGTTGGGAGGGCTGCAGAGAGGACTTCTCGAGGTTTACCACGATCCCCAGATCCTGGCAAAGACTCAGAAGCCTGTCTCGGTGTCGAAGAAGAGTCGACTCTGAGTCCGCTAGGATCAGCCAGTCGACCAGATAACAAAGGAGACGGATGCCGTTCCTGTGCGCCCAAGATGAAATCAGGGTGAACACTCTAGTGAACACTTGAGGTGCTGTGGAGAGACCGAAGCACAGCACCTTGAACTGGTAGGTCTTGTCGTCTAGGCTGAATCTCAAGTACTTCCTGGAAGAAGGATGGATTGGGATCTGGAAGTACGCGTCCTATAGATCCAGTGTGCACATGAAGTCTAGAAGTCTCACCGCAAGTCTGACCGTGTCCGCTGTCTCCATGCTGAACCAAGTTTGCTTGACAAACTTGTTCAGAGCTGAGAGGTCGATGACAGGTCTCCAGCCTCCAGACGCCTTCTTTACAAGAAAGAGTCGACTGAAGAAGCCTGGGGAGCCGTCGACGACCTCCTGGAGAGCATCCTTCTTGAGCATGGTCTCGACTTCCGCCCGAAGGGCTAGCCCCTTTACCGATCCCATGGCATAGGAGCTCAACGACACTGGATTCGCTGTCAAGGGAGGTTGAGATGTTATGAACGGGACGCGATAGCCTTGGCCGATCACAGAAATCCTCCAAGCATTGGCCCCATGTTGCTGCCACCTGTGCACGCAACGTCGAAGGCATCCCCCCACAGGTGGACATGCGGGGGGACTGCCAACTGCCACTCCTAGCGTTTGCAGCCGCGGCCGCTCCCTCTAGGAGTATTGCCTCCCCTGGAGGACTTACCGCCCCTCTTGTCCTTGGCTGGAAAGGACTGGGGCTTAGACACCACTTTCGTAGCTGCCGGTGCCTGCTTTGGTGTCTTGCGAGGCTGCTGTTGCTGTTGCTGCCAAGCTGGAGGCTTATAGGGCTGAGCTGTAAGGGCCCTATGGATGAGGGAGTCCTGGCTGGACTTCCTCCACCTCTCAGCCGTTCGTTCCATATCCTGAGGCTCCAACAGATTCCCCCAAGGAGGGAAGCATGTCTGAGCCTACAGACATCCATGGCGGGGACCTTGGGTGGAACTTCTCGGTCACCAAATCACGCCGCTTCAATACTGAGTTGGCTCACAGGGTGGTAACCTGGTGTGCCAGGAACTCGATGGAGCGGGTGCCCGAGAGTAGGAAGGTCTCCAGGGCCTTCCTATTGGTCTCCTTAGACAAATCCTCGAAGCGCAATAGGATGCCCAGAGACCCTAGCCATATATCCAGCCACGAAGTGGCCTGAATGGCGCACTTCGCGACCTTCTCATGGCTCAGGATCTCCGACGCCGAGAACGTCACCTGCCGGGCGGAGAGCTTCTCGAGAGGAACTCCCTTAGCAAGCTCTTCTACGGAATGATGGAGAGGAAGAGCGAGACTAGACTCCCCCAAGATCTCAAAATACCTCCTCTGCTGGAGACGAGGAGGTGGGAGGAGTTTGTTCCCGGCAGAGGAACGACTGGAGGAAGCAAGAGCCGCCAGTTGAGCATTGGCCCTGGCTCTGGCACTCTTCTACCCCTGGGACCAGGGCAGAGCCGCACTGGTCTTAGGGGGCTTCTGAGTACCGAACACCTGGTACAGGACCGTGTTCTTGCCTTCTCGGGGGGCGATCACGGGGTCCATGAACCCGTTGAGTTGCCTCATCAGGCTCAGGACCTGCCAGAAGGCATGCTCAGACTCCTGCTGGTCTCCTCCTTGCGGACTGGCAGCTAAGTCTCCCGTCCCCGGAATCTCTTCCTGGGGAGATGCATGGACGTTCTCCCGGGGTGCAGCTGGTTCCTGGCGAATCCTAGAAGACGACTTCGGGATTGTCTTGGAGTCCTTGGGTTCCCTCCTGGGCGGGATACACGACCCCAACAAAGAGGTTCGGAAAGCGCCCTCCGCGCGAGACGATTCCCCTCCATGAGGAGACAACTCCCCCCTTGGTGCCGAGGGGGAGACCATCACCTCACTGGATTCTCCCGAGGACGGAAAAGCCTCGTCCTCGGGAGAAGGAGAAAGCGCCTGCGAAGGGGATGGAGCCTTCCTGACAGACCTCTTAGGAACCAACTTCTCCCTGGGAGAAGTCACCACGAAGTCCACTCCTCTCCTTCTCTTCAGCGGGGGCCAGGCAGCCGTTGGCTTGTGTCCTTGATCGGCGGGTGCCGGCTTCATAGCCTTCACTAACGCCCGCATCAGAGTACCAAACCAAGTCTGCTGAGACACGGACACAGCGTCCGAAATTCCCGCTGGAGGGAAGGAGATCGGGCGATCCTTCGGAGTGGACACCACTGGACCTGCCTGAAAAGGAAGGGAGGAAAAAAGTTGTACTGACCTCTCTGATGTGTCTTCCCTATCCTGCACAAAAGTCCTGCGCTTCGGCGGAGGCGATCCTGAGTGCGGTCTGGCGACACGCGTCCCTGCTGCTGTCGCGGGCTGCGAAACCCGACGCGAACGGGAGTCGTGCTGACGCTCGTACCTAGGCGAAACTACCGGATCGCGCGCAAGAGAATGTGAGGCGCGGGCGCGCAAACATGCGGCGACAAACGAGCGCGGGAGTGATCGCTCGCAGGCGAGTGGGCGCGAGGGCGCACAGGCGAACGAGCACGTGGGCGAGCTGGCGAGTGAGCACGTTGGCGTGTCGGCGAGGGAGCGCGTTGATGCGTGGGCGAACGAGATCGCTCCGATGACCGCTGACGATGTTGTCAATGAGACCTGTAGCACGTGGGAGAGCGATGGCGAGCAGGCGTTCGGCGGCGCGCTGGTGAACGCTGGCGCGTAGGCGAGTGATGGCGCGCTGGCGCATGGTGGCACGTTGGCGAGCGATAGCGCGTAGACCGCGTAGGCGAACGACCGCGCGAGGGCGAGCCGACCGAAGGCGACCCATGTCCTTCCAGATCCACTGGGCAACGGCGCGTTGGAGAACGCTTGCGCGCAGGCGATAGGTCACGCGGGCTGTCTGGAGATCGCCAATGTTCAGGTGATCGCTGACGCGCTGGGGACCGTTGACGCGCAGGAGATCGCTGACGAGCAGGCGAATGTTGATGCGTCTGTGATCGCTGGCGAGCAGGAGGGCGACGCGTGGAATCCTGTGAGGGAACTGCTGGCGCGGGGCGCGGAGGCGAGCGCTCACGAACGGGCTCAGGAACAGGAGGCGCGAGGGCGTACAGGCATTTTGGAAGTACGTGCTGGAGACCGCGAGCGTTGTTGCGCTGGAACAGGCTGACGAGCAGGATCGCGAGGGAGAGGAGAAGAGTCCTTGGACAAGACCTGAACTGAAGTTCTAGGTCGGGCAGGCGAGCGTGGGCGCACAGGCCGCAAGTCAGGAACTGGGAGCGCAGGTGCGCCCTGACGGGCAGGAGATCTAGGGCGCACTGGGCGTTCAACAGGAACAACAGGCTGAAGGATGTCCTCAGGAGAGCGCTGGCGAGAAGAGGGGCGGCGATCATCAGGAGAGCGCTGGCGAACAGGAGACCGCTGACGATCAAGAGAGCGCTGACGAGCAGGGGAGCGCCTGTGCGCTAACACTGCAGAAAGGCGCGCAGAGGAACCCTGACACGCAAGGGAAGAACCCACACCGTGGGAAGCAAACCTTTGCCCCGAAGGGACCATTGCCTGTCGGGTGACGAGGTCAGGCTGCTGGACGTCTGCACCAGAAGCTGAAAGCCTGGAAGGCGTAGGAGACCGATCCCCGGAAAGGTATAAGGAAGATGGAGCTGCAGGCTGCTTACGGCGAGGAGAGTCCCCCTCGGAGGAAGGAAGTAAAGATTCAAAATGGCGCCTCTTAGCACCCTTGCGGCGCAGCGGATGGTGAGC
>NC_090725.1:173195858-173198358 GCF_036898095.1 Palaemon carinicauda
AGAAAAAACTCATCATGATATTTTTTTTTACCCCATGTGGTGTTTTTTGTTACCCATGTGGTGTTTTTTGTTACCCCATGTGGTATTTTTTGTTACCCCATGTGGTGTTTTTTGTTACCCCATGTGGTGTTTTTTCTAACCCCATGTTCTTCTTATTATAACCAAACAAGTGCTAGTAGTTTAGCTTGTTTCCTCTGAAGTGTTGCCTGTGTGCGTAAGCTACCACTGCTTGAACATGTTTGAATTTGTTTTAACAGGTTGGTATATTGTAAGGTCTGATGGGAAAGAAACTCCCAAGTGTGAGGTTCAGTATTAAGGTTATTGCCATAGAGTTAGCTGGTGCAACCCGAGCTCTTGAAAAATGCCTCGTGACTACAAAAAGAAAATCAAACCCTGGAATGAAGAAACTGTGAGGAGAGCATTAGAAGAAATACAGCATGGAGCTTCAGTGCGGTCAACTGCATTGAAGTACTGTATGTCAATTTCTATGCTCCGAAACAGAGCATTAACTATCGGAGAAGAACACACCGATAAAAGGGTAAGCAACTGTTCAACTTGTATCATCCCCAACTAAATGATGTTTCTCAACTTTTTTATTCAAAGAATACTTAGAATAAATTGTATGATCAAGCCCATCTATCGCTCACATTTCAATGAACCAAACTGAAAAGAATTCCTCTCAAATAGAAAGTAGATTATATTATTTTGCACTCTCTTTTCAGGGCTGGAAGACAGCCCTCTCACCTGAGATAGAGGACAAGCTGAAGAGTGCACTTCTGGAGATGGAGGAGATGGGTTTTGGACCAACCATGACAGAATTTATGGGTATTGTCCACGATTATGTAGTCGCCAATGAGATTCCAACCCCTTTCGTGGGTGGTCGTCCTGGTTACGAATGGGCTGCTTCATTTCTCAGTAGACATAATCTTCGTCTAAAAAAGGGTGGAACAATGCAGTTAGCTCGAAAAAATGTAACTGCTGACCCTTTTGTGATTTTTGGATATTACGACTTGCTTCAGAGAGCACAAGAACGTCTTGGTATAAGTAATAGACCAGAATGTATTTGGAATCTTGATGAGACAGGGTTTCCTCATGACCCCTCCAAATGTAAGACCATAGGTTCAGTGGGGAAGAAAACCATACATGTTGTCTGTGGAGCAAATCGGGAAAATACCACTGTTCTTGCTATGTGTTGTGCAGATGGTACTACTCTTCCTCCTGTAGTGGTATTTAGAGGAAAGCACATGCAAAGTACCTGGAAAGGTACACAAGACATTCCTGGAACACAATATGCCGTTTCTGAAAATGGTTGGATGACAACACCAATCTTCGAGGACATTTTCAAGTATTTCGTAGACAAAACAAAAGACAGGCGTCCTTTACTGTTAATTCTCGATGGCCATATTAGTCATACCTCAATAGCAACTGTTGAACTGGCCAAGAAAGAAAACATATCAATATTAAAACTTCCTGCTCACTGTACTGATGTTCTTCAACCACTTGATGTTACCTGTTTTGCCCCATTGAAGAATTACTATCAATATGCTTTGAATGATCATGTCAATAAAACAGGAGCTCGAGAACCACTGAGAAAATGTGGTTTTGTAAATATGCTATGCTCAGTTTGGGAGAAAGGACTCTCCCCACAGAATGTAAAGAAAGGATTCGAGAGTACAGGGATTTATCCCTGCAACAGGGATAAATATAAAAAAAATAGGCTGAATCCCCTAAAACTTAAAACTTATGAAAAATGGCTAACAATGGGATCACCAAAGGATGGCAATGGAGAACCACTTTTGGACTCTTTGCATGAGGATACAGCAGAGCACACAGAAAACCCATTTGACCCCATGCATGAGGATCGCTCAGAGCAAAATGAAAACCAGTTACTGCCACTTTCAACTTCTGTTTCTAAAGATTTTACAGAATCCTTAGACACACCTATACCTGCTCCAGTTTGTCCGTCAACTACCCCCACCACAAGACCAACTACTCCTGCTACAAGAGCTTCAACACCTCAGTCAGAAGCATCAACATCAAACATTAGTAAAAGTTATAAGAATGATCCATTCCTTTCGAAATACTCGGACTCTGAGCTGAACAGAATTCTACATTCCTTACCAATTGATGTGCTTTATAAGGAAATTCAACGACGAGCCCCTGATAATATGCGCTACAGTTTGATTCTACAAGAATCCAATGAGGAAACAACATTAGGGACTGTTATGCAGGCAAGATGGAAGACACCAAATACATCCAAGCCCACACGTCGTCGCATAAATATGAAAGCCCAAATCATAACAGGAGAAGAAATCACAAAACAGTTAGAAAATAAAAGCAAATCTAAGTCTAAGAGAAAGTGCAAAATCTCCTCAGACAGTGACTCAGAAGAGGAGGATGACCAACAACCAGTGATGGAACTAGAGGACACAGATGATACAGATGCTATGGACGAAGAATCTTCAGTCGAAGAGCACATCCCTGCAGATGAAAACGTTCC
>NC_090725.1:173208358-173213358 GCF_036898095.1 Palaemon carinicauda
GGAATTGGACAATCAAGTATACTTGCAATGCTGGCGTCTTTGGGCATTATACTTCCACCTCCGATGGTATGCCCTAGATAAGTTACCTTAGCTCCCAAAAGTACTCTTGGCCAAATTAACTGTTAACCTTGAAGATCTGAAGCGATGGAAGAGTTCTTTGAGAGGCTGCAGGTGTTCGTCCCAGTCGAGCTACCACAACGTCATCCAGATATACGCAAGTGTCTTTCATATTACTTATTACCTCTGACATCATCCTTTGAAAGGTGGCGGGAGCATTAGTTAAACCAAATGGCATAACCCAAATGGAGTTATAAATGATGAGATTTCTTTAGCAGATTGAGTTAGAGGTACTTGGTAATAGCCTTTCATTAAGTCTATCCGTGTAAGAATTTTCTTATTACCAATGCTATCAAGGATAACATTGATTCTAGGTAATGGGAATGAATCTTTTACGGTTACCTTATTTAACTTCCGATAATCAGTACAGAGTCTTAGTAGATTTTTAGGTTTAGGTACTAGGAGACAGGGTGAAGCCCATGGTGAAGTGCTTGGTTCTGCAAGGTCATTATCTAGTAAATACTGTACCTCTTGTTTCAACGAGTAACTTCTTGCCTACCATACGGTAGTACGTCTGGCGTATGGGAGTAACACCTGACTCGATGACGATGTCATGTTGAATGGATTGACTTCTCTGCAAATTGTCTGAACATACATCATGAAACCTGGAGAGCAATTGTGATAGTAATTTTCTCTGAGGAGATGGTATTCCTGTAAAATAACTGGGCAAGGATTTTATAATCTGACTGTTGGTGTTGTCTTTCCAGTTAATTAGTTGATCATCTTCAGGGAGATCTAGGAGCAATTCTGAGAAAGTTTCCTCTAGTGGTAGTATTTTCACCTCAGAAGAAATTGAGAGATGACTTACCATTTGAGTAGGTGGTTGATATGCCTTCAACAAATTCACATGCACAAGTTGCTTTGATCGTCTACGATCAGGAGTAGAGAGAACATAGTTTACCTTAGAAATTCTTTGAAGCACTTTGTAAGGTGCCATAAATTTTTCACGTAAGGGGGAACCGGGTATGGGATGATAGACAAGCACCTCATCTCCTGGCTGAAATACACGAAGCTTTGCCTTTATATCATATAAGCGGGACATCTTCTGGGAATGCAAAAGATTAGTATTAGCAAATACATGAAGTGATACAATTTTATCTTTTAGCTCCTGTAGATATGACAAAATGATTGTTATCTCTTCTTCCTTGTTGTGAATTAGATTTTCCTTCACCATACTGAGAGTGGTTTGGGGCTTTCTTCCGAATATTAATTCAAAAGGGGACACTCCATTGGACTCTTGTGGTACACTTCGTATAATATACATCAGAAGATCAATGTGCTTATCCCACTGTTCTGAAATTTCCTGCATGTACTTCCGAAGTAGATTTTTAATAGTTTGGTGAACGCTTTCTAGAGCACCGTTACTTTGGGGATGATAAGCAAAAGCATATATGTTATGAATATTGAATTCTCTCATAGCTTGTTGAAAAAGCTTACTAGTGAAGTTTGTGCCTCTATCACATTGCAATGTCTTTGGAAATCCATAGGTTGAGAAAATTTTGACAAGTTGACCAATTATAGTTTTAGCATTTATATTTATTGGCACTGCTATGGGATATCTCGTTGTTGGGCAAATAACAGTAAGTAATTACTCATTACCTTGCTTAGTCCTAGGCATTGGGCCAACACAGTTTATGATAATCCTCTCAAAGGGAAACTTTGGTACGGATATGGGCTGAAGAGGAGCTGGTGGAAGTCTCGCATTTGGTTTGCCGGTAGTCTGGCAATGATGACATGCTTTAATAAATTGTTGAATTTCCTTCTTCATCCCAGGCCAGAAGTCGTCGTCAGCTAAGGTAGAGTAAGTCTTGTTGACTCCAAAGTGGTTCACATGAGAGTGGGCTAATTCAAGAAGAATTGGAACTAGAGAGAGGGGTACAACAAGTTGATGACAGTTAAACCATGTTGTGGTTGCTGGTGCTTTGGAGGACCTAAAGTGTCGAAAAAGCAAATCATTATCAAGATAAAAGTAAGGAGTTTTGGGATGATCATCTGGGTCTGCAACTTTCTTCCAAAGATCCTTAAGGACAGGATCTTTATTTTGCTAGTCCTTGAAGTTTGATTTGGTCATATTTATAAGGTCTAATGTCTTCTCTACTCTATTTCCATTATCTATAACAATTGGTTTAATTAATGTCATTTGAATAACAGCATTATTTAATTTATTGGACTCATTTTCTGTAAGAATATTAGGATCAGATACTACTGGATTAACAATGGCCCCTGCAAGATCATTACCAATTAAAAGCTGGATAGATAAACAAGGCAAAGGATCTTGTGAAACTGCAATTAAAACATTACCTTGATAGTAAGGACACTGTAAATTCACCTCTGCCAAAGGCATGGATTTGGTGGTACTGAGGTCAGAAACTAACATACTCATGTCTCAGTTTGAAGTCCTGTGAGGGCAGAGCTACCACAGTTTGGGAGGATCCTGTATCCCGTAAGCAAGTCACTGGAATACCATTCACGGTGCCTTTACAAGTGAAACATTTGAAGACATCCTCATCAAATTATTGAGCAGCAACATGAAATGTTTTCTTGTTATCCTTCCTATTAGGGTTTGGAGAATTCTTTCCAACATCAGACTTCTTGCACAGAGGATTAGGACAGTTCTCTATGTGATGCCCTTCCTGCTTACTATAGGAACAGTATGCTGTGGATGATGGAGAAAAGGTAGACTTGTTAAATGGTTTAAATGTTTCATGGATCAAGTAGTAATCATCAGCTAAACTGGCTGCTTTCAACAAGTTGGTTTCTCCCTTTTCGAGAATGAAGATAGCAATGTTACTTGGCAATTTCCTAATAAACTCTTCCATTAGGATAAGATTTTTTAAGAATTCAAAATCTGAAACACCTGTCTTTTGCAACCACTTTGTAAATTGCCTAACTTTGTCATTACAAAATTCAACAAAAGTTTGTGAAGCCATTTTGTAAGAGTGGCAGAACTGTTGCCGATAACCTTCAGCTGTGATGGCATAAGCATCTAAAACTGCCTTTTTAATCATATCATACTCCTTTACTTCAACCATCTGAGAGATTACATATGCTGCCTTACCTATGAACTGATTTCTGACAACCATTACCCATTGCTCCTGAGGCCACTTCAAGGTTTTAGTAGTGTCTTCGAACGTTGTAAAGAATACATCTGGGTCCTTTTCTTCAAAATCAGGAAGTAGCTTTTTAGCTTGGAGTATGTCAAACTTACTGGGTATTTCTCCATCAGTTTTCAGCTTAATATGTATATTTGCCGACTTCTGTTCCTTTTGTATATCTAGTTCAGCCACTTTGCACTTGTGTTCATACTCCAATGCCAATAGTTGCTGTTGCTTTTGAAGTTCTAGTGCAGCCGTTTTCTGTTGTTTTGCAGCCGTTTTCTGTTGTTCTTGTTGCAATTGTATTTGAAGACGCAACTTTTCTATTTTCGGATCTATTCCAGGGGTAGCATATGCTCCAGTAAGGGATCGCAACTCATCGACGTCCTCATCATCATCATCGAAGATTCCCTTATCTATTAAGAATTGCAGGATTTTACCAATAATGACAGCTTTCATATATTTTGGATCGACCTCAAGATCACATCTCTGGGCTACAGATAATAATTCCTGTTTCTTGGCATAACGTAAATTCAAAATTTCTCCTTTTATATATCATTCATAAATTTCTCCAAAATAAACGAAATTCTGAAGGATTACCCCAAGTAATGGTAATAGAGCGAGATTATATCAATGTCTTATATTCACACTAGGTTATGCCATTAATTTAAATATCGACACATTTGACACCAAGAATTAACTAAATGTTAGTAAAAAATAATGAAGTTTACAACAATTTCTTAAGACAATTTTGAAGAGACCGCAAATAGCATATACAGTCTGAAAATAGATATCTGAAATTGGATGGCCAACATAAAGGCCGAGATCAATTAGTGGTCAAAGGTCTCACGATATCTCACAAACATGATATCTAGATTAGCACAATATGCATGTAAGAAGTAGTTTATGGCAGAAGAGAACCTTGATTTTGGCTCGTAAAATAAGACAGGAGTAGAAGGGCTATGCATAGAACAGAACCCAACCAATTAATATTTAATTACTGGTCTGTCTTTTATTTTACAGATACCGATTTTGAGTGAGAGAACCATTTAGCGTACGTGTGAAGATATGAAATGCTGGATTGGATTGGTAAAAAAATAACAAAGAAAACTTTTATAAACAACACACTCTAAGTTTTTCTGTACTTTAATAGTCACAAACAAAAAGACTAGATCAATCCCGGTCAGGCCCCCACTTATGACGGGACTTGTGTGAATGTTACCTGGTGGCTAGGTATGGGGATGTTGCTGGTCTGTAATCACACAAGTTATTCCTCATAAATTTAAAATATCACCACCAACAAAAATATTCTTTTTCTCTGCTTCACTTATTAATCAATTTTCACCTCTTTATTTTAACCACTTTTAATTACCTCTCAAATCCAGCAGGATCTTAATTAAACACTAAACACTATGTTGATTTAATACTTAAATAAATAAACTTCAATTCCAATATAATTACTTTCACAGTAATATCACAAAAACTTAATTATAATAAGCAAAAGAAAAAGATGTTTTCAACACTGCACTGAATAGTTCTCTGAAGCAAAAAAACAAATTACAAGTGTAATGAAGGCTATCGAATACAAATATCTGTATGACTAAGTTAAGGAAAAGAAACCAAGGATAATGTGGAATAGTTAACATAACTGATAATAGATGGCGTTGAACGTTGAATACCCGATAATTTCATAGTTACACAAATAATTTGTTAGTTTTTTTATTCTAATAATTGTGACGTTCCGTCATAATACGAATATATATATATATATATATATATATATATATA
>NC_090725.1:173520858-173688358 GCF_036898095.1 Palaemon carinicauda
TCTCTGTTGTGAAATTTTCTGCTAGAAAGCTTGTTTTCTGTTGTGATGCGAGCAATGTGTCATCAGTTTGCCCAGATTAGAATTTGAATGATAGGGCATGGAGAGTTCATAGCTCTGATGATAACGTCAGAGAGAGAGAAAGAGAGAAAGTGGCGACCGGCCCTTAAAAGGCAGGGAGCCTTAGTCAGGGCAAAATACAGTTTAAACCCCAAAAAATTGTAAATAAAGGTTTCTCAACTGAATCTGGTAGGTTTTAATGTACTTTTTAACATACTAAAAGTTTACCAAACTAGGACCCCCGGAAAAGTGTTTTTTTCAAGATGGCGTCCAAGATGGCCGCCGAAACCTTTGAACCATCATAACTCTATAACTATCAACTCAAATTTGATGATCTTGGTGTCTATTCCTACAATTTTGGGGGCAAAGAACACATTAAGACAACTAGGGATATCATTGAGTTCTTAAATCATTACGAAATTGGATTCTTGACCTTCAGATGTTCACTATCACCTTATACACAAACACTTACAACAAGTAATAGTTAAAAAAATTTATTCTTAGAGGTATAATGATAACAAACTAATTATGAGCGTCTTCCATAGGGTTGTTAACTTACAGTAGCCTACTCATGTTTATATAATCTTCTAATCATATCAAATCCTAATTATACTTAAGAGCCTTATATTTCAAGTACTTGGTTACAGTAGTTAATGACACTTATCCGCATAGAATAAGTTTCAGAATTTCAATTTTGAGTGTTATCCTCCTCCTCAGTATCAACCTCTCGAGTGTTGTTTGGATTGTTAGTTTTCAGTCTGTCAAGGGCCACATACACCAGCGCAAGGGAGTCCATAACGTCTATAGCTGCATCGAGATAATCTGCATCCCTCTGAACAGTTGCAATGGATAATTTTCAAGAGTTTGTCAGGTGCAGCATTGTTTTGGGTTATAACTGGTACTAACTGATCATTTTAGAGTTTCCATCTCCATTCAATTGGGTTCATTTCACTTGCCTTTCCCGTCCATACCCTAATTTGGAAGTACACACGTTGGCTATGGAAACTTGTTGCTGATGATGTTGGGGGAAGCCTTTCAAGAGTGACAAATGCTTCAGCAGTTGTCACTTTCTTGGTGAAAATTGTATGGCGCAGTGATGATAGTGTATCATTAGATTTGCCACCAAAGCAATCAATCATCAGTTCTTTGCCAAGATCTCCTCTTGAGATTCGAACAGGACTTCATGACAGGCTCAGATCTCACTGATTTCCGGAAGACTGACTTTTTTCCAATGACGAAAATCCTTGAAGTGGAATCACAGCCGAGTAGGCATGTACAAAGAGTAATTCAGTGCACACATCATCATCTAGAGTTTCTTTCAACAGGTTAATGTTATATACTTTGTGTTCTCTTGACTGCTTGTTTGCGTCAGAATGGAATTAAATGGTCTCATTGTCTGTTCTGGTATAATGAAGGAGAAGGATCAGCAAATCTGTATCCTTACCAACCAACGTTGTTTTGTAATGATAGTTCAACAGTTGCCTTAACGATATCAATATCTGCGTCACCTGGTGACTGAATGACATGGCATCCCCTTTTAGTTAGTGCTGTGCTGATAAGAGAAATCATGTCTGTCTTATTTTTGTCCCGAGATAGAAAGTCCTCCTTTTTGCCTGAAAACTCTGTTTCTGCTGTAAAACTAATCATAGAGTGCAGGTTTTTCCTTGTCTCAGATGTGTGTTGTCTTTTATAGAGGGGCCTTCACCATCTCCATCGAACACCACTGTTGCTTGTCCATAATTTCTCACAGTGAAGTCTGCATAAGACTCGGCTATTGTATAATATGAGTCCCCTTTCTTCCATGATAAATGTTGGAGCAATGAGCCTCCATCAAGCACATAACAATCTGTTTTAGGTTTAGAGTTAATCACAGCCTCACTTGAAAAGGCTGCAACATGGTCTCGAATTGCCTGAGCAAGCAGAGGTTTATCTGCTTTTTGAAGATTGTTCCTGGTCTCAAAGAGGGCTGGAGGATATGGGCTTAGCTCATATGTCAAAACCTCTTCAAGGGAAAGATCTCCTGATTTTGACACGACAAGGGAACGCTAGAACAGAAAAGCAGGATCGATGGTACGATCAGGAGCAATCTTCACAGCAGAGATATTTCCAAGAGTTTGGGCTCTGTCTTTCCGCTTGAATTTGTAAGTAAATTCTGGCTTTACAATCATATCTTCAATGATCTTGTTCCCAACTGATTCAAAGGCATGTACATTCACATCTGGTCCAGCCACTAATCTGTTGACAATATTTCTCAGAGTAGTATCAGATGTGAAGGGGGACCAGGCTGCAATCTTTGTCTGAATTTTCTCAAGATCAGATGCATCTCTTTTGATGCATGCCTCAGTTAAATCTTTGTGTTGTGGACTTGTAATATAGGTTAGGTCGGTAAAATCTTGCATTGCACTGTTGTACTCAGATTTTACAGGTTCAGATAAGGTCCAAAGATTACGCATCTCCTCGGTCATCCCACTGCCATGGGTTAGACCACCAGTGCTATTTAGAGACCTCATCAATGTTTGTTCTATGACAAGATCACTACTTAGTACTGCCCAGCAATGATTGGTCCTTCGAACAACATGAAAACCATCAAGGAACTTTCGATAAACATCTGAGTGCTTTTCCTCCAGGTTGCTCATTTGCTGCAGGTAGTAATGAGCAGTTCACAGGTAATTGAAGTACCCAGCTGCAGCAAAGACAGCTAGGCAATTGGACACTGCCTGCAAATGCATCAACCAAGATCCAGTACGATCTGCCTTGATCAACATTCTTGCTATGTCAACCGTACACTGATAATTCAGCCACAACTGGCTTGTCTTTGAGGTTTGAGCAAGTTCAGATTTCTTCTTCTCCATTACTGTCTCAAGTTTTATCAAAACCTCAGAACAAGCAGCGTCTTCTAGCATCATCTCTCCAATAAGAAGGGAGGAGTATAATTCCTCTGCCTGATCCAGCAATGTCTGAATCTGAGGATCATCTTTGGCCATTTCCATTACAAGCTGGCTATGTAGGCACTTGTAAACAAGAAGGTGGCCCTGCAAAGCCCTCTTGACAGCTTTCCCTGTTAATATGTGCACCACCGCAGTTTCTCCATAAACAGTCTCAAGTATGTTTTTGAGGCCAGTCCCTTCCATGACAGTTCCTATGGCCGCCAGCAAGTTCATGAGTGTATGATTTGATATAATTAGAAGATTATATAAATATGAGTACTGTAAGTTAACAACCCTATAGAAGATGCTCATAGTTAGTTTGCTATCATTATACCTCTAAGAATAAATTTTTTTAACTATTGCTTGTTGTAAGTGTTTGTGTATAAGGTGATAGTGACCATCTGAAGGTCAAGAATCCAATTTCATAATGATTTAACAGCTCAATGGTATCCCTAGTTGTCTTAATATGTTCTTTGCCCACAAGATGTAGGAATAGACACGAAGATCATCAAATTTGAGTTGATAGTTATAGAGTTATGATGGTTTAAAGGTTTCGGCGGCCATCTTGGACGCCATCTTGAAAAAACACTTTTCTGGGGGTCATATTTTGGTAAACTTTCAGTATGTTTAAAAGTACATTAAAACCTACCAGAATCAGTTGAGAAACCTTTTGTTACAATTTTTTGGGGGTTGAGGGGTATTTTCCATATATTGACCCTACTACCTAGACTTGACGTCAGTTAGCCAGGATTAGCGATAGGCTTAGGCAAGGTCTATAGATATAAGAGGTCTTTAGCCACCTTAGTGCGCAGGTAGCCGGATGGTGGGAGTCGGGTCGGTCAGAGCGATGACGTCACTCAGACTTAACTGTGGCTGAGTAACCTGTGGAACATAAATAAGAAAATAAAGGAACCATGCTTTCTGCTTTGTATTTTTCGATCTTTTCGAAGATTTATATTTTATTCTTTTAGGATAATAAAAGTGAGACTACAAATACATAACTTTATTACACTCAAACAACCAAACAAATATTTAATGATGTAAATAACTGAAATTTGTCGAGCAACAGACAGTTTAAATTCATAAAATAAATGATGATATATACACAATATATATTTCAGTTATGTTTTATATCACGTTGCGAGCTTTTTCATTTTATTCTGCGCTTTTTTTGATGAACTAATATTCCTATTTAAAACACGAATTCTAAAAAATATACATCTAACAAAAAATTTAATCACTTCGTATGGAAATGGGATATCATTGCTTTTAAAACACTCGCTAATTAAATCAGTCAATTTATCTGTCGCTCCTTTTCCAGGTTTTAGATATTTTTCCCCATGATGACAATAAAAAAAATTTTCCAGCGTTTTGAAATGCACCAAAAATTCTTCGCTTGGTTGCATTAGTTTTCCATCTATAGACCTTGGGCTTAGGTTAATTAATTAGCCATGGGAAGTGTCCGACTTTTCGTAGCAGTGTGCTTGATAGCTGTTTGCGTGTGTGTGAACAGTGAAGTGAGAGTACGCAAGGTTGTAGTCTTTGATGAGAGATTTAAGTTGTCTTTCACGTCTGACGTACATATGTTGTTAATTAGTTATGATCCCGAGAAAGTTGCGAGTCCACTAGTTACGATTCTGGATCAGATTGACAAGTTAAAGGATCAATTGAAACAGGTTTAAAAAGGAATAACAGTAGTTAAACTAAGAGCGATTCTTGATAACGTAAAAAGAGCCCTTAGCAATTCATTGGATACCTTGAAAGACTTCGTGTTTTCAAAAGGGGAAAGAAAGAAACGTGCGGCTAATTGGATTGGGGAATTGATTGGAGGTTGGACTGGGCTAATTACCCGGTCTGAACTCGATCAGCTGGAGACCACCTTAACCGTAGAAGAGAAAAATACGCACGTCATGATAAATAAAGTAATATCTCATACCCGTATCTTAGATGATAAATTGAAGACAGTTTTTATGACTGTAGCTAAAGGACAGGAAGCACGAAGTATGTTAGCGAAAAAGATTAATGACTTCGAGGAGAGATTAGAACAAATCCAAAGGGACGTGATTTATGTAGAGAGCTCTGCACAATTAGCTTTTGTAGCTAGTGAGCTAACTCTTCACTTAGAGAATGTGGCCAACCAAATTCAACAAGTGGCAACCACGGGTGAAATCACATCCGACATTTTACCCTCCAGGGAGTTCCTAAGGATAGTTCAGAAAATTCATGAGGTGTGCCAATGTTTATTCCCACTGTAGAGAAAAATTTAGCTGAATGCTATCGAATGTCATCCGTGACTGTTACTAAGATGAAGGGCAAGTTTTATTTTTCTGTAGAGATACCTGTTAAAAATGAGGATTCAGATTTTCGTTTGTTTGAAGTAAAGTCACTGTTTTGACACATGAGGACGGGTGTTCTGTCCAAGGGGACGGGTACCGTCTACCTGGCCAAAGGAGAATGAAGAGTGAACGTGTGACAGTTAGGGACACTTCTGTGTTGAATGCTTCTGTCATTTTGCCAGGTGTGAATGTGTCTCATGTATTAATCTGACAAGACTTGGAACCATGTCCTTAGATCACCTTCCTCTTTACGAGCAATTTGTAGATTTAAAAACGTCATATAGGACTTTAAGCGTAGGTTTTTATTTAGCTATTATGTGAGTGTTTCTTGCCGTCCTGTGTGGACTGGTTATATGTTGTTGGCCAATAGTATGTGGTCCTGAATGTCTCCGCTGGCGGAGGGCAGAGGGTGTCAGAGCAGTAATGCTGACAGATCCTCTGCCGGTATAACGGTCTGAACGATCCCCCGGTCTCAGAATTCTCCTTGACATTATATAATGGTTCTTTTCCGCCATTAGCTCGCTTCGCTCGCATGAAAATAAAACATCAAGCTCGTATGTACTGGCAAGCGGTAATGTTGAGCTGCGCACGCTAACATTACAGGAAAATAAAACGTCAACCTCGTATGCACTGGCAAACGGTAATGTTCGCGCATGCGCAGATTATCAAGGAGAATTCTGAGACCGGGGTATCGTTCAGACCGTCACACCGGTAAAGGAAACTTTGGCTGTAGAAACACAAGTTCCAAGGAGGACCGCCCGCCAGGTGTCTCACGCCGGCGAAGGTCGAGGGAACATTCCTACTCAGGGTGGGGTTCGGGTGTTTCCCAATGAGCCCACAGTTAAAGACAGTTTGAAGACGCAACAACCCAGCTGGTCTCCTCTGTAGGATGATTGCGCACACAGATGTGTTCCGTGTTTATGCACAGTACTGTGTGTTCTGTGTTCATGTACTAGTACTTTGAGTTTGTAAGCGCTTTGCTAGGGTGATATAGCTATATGAGAGTATTATGTTAATAATCTTTTTGGTGATTTTTTCTTAATATGTGATGGCCATCCTGTATGTTTCATTTTAACTTTTTGTGATTTTTATATATGTATCTCTTTTTACTTATGACGTCTCTGTGGACTTATATATATTTTTTTCTTTTCAATAGGGAATGGTTTGTTTTTATGTACGATGATTTTTTGTCAACTGTTATTAAACCATGTCTCTACTTACAGAATCCAGGGCGGAGAGTAAGACTGAATCATGTAACCCCTCCCCTGTGATCTAAAGTAGCAAAATTGTCGCTTAGGCGAGCCTGAGGATTAAAATCCTAAGTTGAGTACTTTTTTGTGTGATTTGTTTTACTCATGGAAATTTTCGGATTTCAGTTGCTAATGTGTAACCTTTGGATATTTTGGTTCTTAGTTCTTGCTTGCCTAGAGTTGTCCAGATATGCATTGATTTCAGAATTACTTGCTATATATATATATATATTTTTTTTTTTTTTTTTTTTTGCTTTATACCTATGTAACCTTTTCCAGTTATTTGTTTACTCATATTTACTCATATGTATTGATTTTCAGAGTTATTTACTGCCATCTTTGTTCTTTTTCTTTTTGTTTTGAGTATATAATCTTTTTGAGTATGTAATCCTTTTGAGTATGTAATCTTTTTTAGTTTGTTTTTGGTTCCATTTAATCACATTATATATCTTGTGTTATAGTTCCTATTTTTACTCATATTAGAAAGCACAACTACTGTAATGAAATATGTGAATTTACTTTGTTCAGATTTTGTAGTTTGTTGCTGTTTGAGTTTCTTTTTTTGGGGGGGAAGTTGAGATTTTGTACACTCAGAACGAGTTGCGGCTGAATAGTAATGTTTGGGTTTGAATTTACAGTAAATGGTGACGTGACAGTTATTTTTTTCTTTGGAATTTATCACAGTTCCAGGAGTAACTGTAACTTGGTAGGGGGGGATTTGTCACGCACACCTTGTTCGGAACCTCTGTTTGAGGTCATGTGAATAACCTCAGTCTGCTGGCTCGCCTGGGAGTGTGTATGCTGTCTCAGCTTCCACTGGCGACCATATTCTGTCTCCATGTCAATCTGCAGAAGAAGGGTTTTTTCTGTCTCCTCCTTGTTTTCGCAGATTCCTTGGGAGAGCAACGGCCCAGGAGACGAAGGCCTTCCGGATGGATCCAGTTGGAAATTAACGAACAACTTCTCTCCACGTCCATATATGGTCTCTTCCCAGGATGCTATGTGTCACGCCCACCGACGCGCCCTTCCTGCCACTCAGTCGGGTCTGAGTCGCCACGAGTCGTAGATATACAGGTCTCGTAATTACACTGCTTTCTAAGACCAATATTCTGAGAACTTATACTTAAATGTTTTAGAGTAGAAATAAAAGTGAGAGAAACATTAAAGTAAAGTCATGCATTAGTACCTTCGTTCCCTGATCGTTTGTTCTCCTAAGAATAATGTAACATTAAACAAATTGTTTTAGAAGAGCACTTATTTTTATGAATGAGATTGATAATTTTTCAGACTTTTCAAGTAACTTAAGTATGCTCAAAGAGTTGTAAAATTTTTGTGAAATACACATTGTTGAATAGTAGATTCACCTCTGCCTTACCCCACTTTTTGAACTTTGTTTTATTTTGATTTAAAATTGTTGAGGACTTTGACAATAGCAACTGACTCTAAGGAGACTATTTATTCCAATCTAATGTCCTTAATAGGAGATTGGACATTTTGTACCTTATTTTCTCCTTTCTCACCAACTGCATTTACACACAAATTGGGGATTATTATCCCCTTAATTGTCAGCATAGAATGTTACTAACCCATTTTTTTTCAGCTTTTGGTGACTATTAGAGGGCCCAGTACTCATTTAAACTTTTTTCTCCTTACAGGCGGGGCCTATGGCAAAGATGCACTGTAGAGTGCAGATTTGTGCCAGGACAGTGAGGCATCCTTGCGGTCACAATACTTGCCGCACACATGCGAAGTGTCGGAGGATGAAGGGTCCAGTCTCGTACTGGGACCCTCAGGATTGCAGTGTTTGCAAGGACCTGCATCACTCCGAATGGGTCTCGAAGGATACCTCAGATGACGACTGCATGTTCTTCCAGTGGTCCCTGGGCACCTGGGTAAGATTATTCAAGAAGAACTTGGATCAGAAGGCCCCTTACCTCCCCTCTAACGAGTGGAAGGATATCCTCTTCCCCAAGGCACCAACTGATTCGGTTTTGGGCTCCTTCAAACCTAAACCCCTGTCAACGGTCCAGCTACAGGTCGACGAAGCGTTGGGTGCGATGAGCCTACACTACGAGAGGATGTCTACGGTCTCCTCTCTTTCCCCGGGTAGGGAATCGGCTCTCCTTTCCACGGTGGAGTCTGATGAAGAACCCCTCCCTTCGGTGGATGACTCTTACCTGCCTGAGGTGAATGATGAAAGTTAGTGGTCCATCAAGGATTCAGTGGTGTCTACCACTTCAGCCCCCACTACGACAATGGCCTCCCTGTCTATGGTGACGACTACCTCTTCCGGGACGGGAGCTGTTCCTGCTTCTTTCCCCTCACCATCTCCTGCTGGCCTCATGGAGCCCCCTCAGTTCCCAAGAACCTCGGATACTACAATGGATCTGGTACTCTTTGCTAACATGAAAGCCTTTATGGAGGGGAATCAGCAATATCAGCTGATGATGTTCAGGGCCTTACGCGAAGAGATCCAGGCCATGAAGAAGCAAGACGAGCCGACTAGGGATAAAGTCTTATTCTCCAAGCTACATTATTGCACGCAGTAAAATACTTGGAGGCATGCTGGCCACGCCGTGCTCTCCAAGGGCATCCTCCGCATTGGCGGAGGGCTGGGTTCCAGACCGGTGGCAGATCTGGACTTTTACCCCGACCTTGATGCCTACCCCTTTTGCTATGTGAGGCTAGCTGAAGGGGTTCCATTGAGGGATGATACCATCCGTAAGAAAACGATCCTATTGGAACACACAAGGGCTCAACACCTGGCAGTGAAAGAAATGAAGACGGCAGGATGTATTAATACACAGCTTGGCGGCTTCGGTAAGAGGTTGGCCACCTTTGTGGCTCCAGACAAAATGGTCTTCCCCTTTGCCTCGAAGGGCTACGTGGCAGTGGAGGAAGTCGTTCGTGAGGGTAAGCCTCTCCCATCTTTGGAAGAGTGCAAACCGATCTCACTTATCTTACCGCATGATGCCGACCACTGGACCGATGTTAAGTTTACTTTTGCTGAGGGTAAACTGGATAAGGATGTGGCCGGCCACCAGTTTAATGAGAAGCTGCCTAGGATTTCTGAACACCTTCTTCAGGCTGAGCTGGAGACCAAAGAAAGGTTATCAGTGTCGATGTCTCAGCAGTTCTTCGTGGAGATGATGATCGGGAATTTTACTGATGCCCTAGTCTTTTCCTTGTTGGCGAAGACTCATCTCACCACCCTTATGAAGGACATTTATGCTTTCTTTCAGGCCCGTATAGAACATGTACTTGCCTCGGTTACCATCGGCCACGAGCCGTAACGTCTCATTGACTCTGGCAGCTGGGGGAAAAGACCTGTTTCCTCAGGAGTTGGTGAAGGAGGTCACGGATAAGGCTGTCACAGAGAACAAGAGCCTTTTCCAGAAGTGGGGGATCTCCTTGAAGAGGAAGTTCACCCCTGGGGGAAGACCACAACCCAAGAAGTCTCATAAACCGACCTATCATTGGAAGTCGTTTGCTCCTCCCCCTGCTGCCATCCCTCAGACTGTCTACGCTGTACCCCAGCATGTGGTGATAGTCCCTGACCTTTAAGGGTCGTATTCCTTTTGATCTCCCAGGAAAGAAAAAAGGGGCAGAGGCCGCTCTGACAGAGGAGGCAAGTCCAGGGGTCGCGAACATCGAGACGGCAGTGGAAGAAGAGGTTCGTGTCCTCATCACAAACAATGAAGGTCTCCCATTAGGAGGTCGGATGGCCTTGTTCAAGGGGCACAGAGTGTCATTTCCAACGGCTTGGGTTGGAAGCGGAAACAATGACCACCAAAGCTCAGGAGATTCTTCCAGAAAACATCACCTCATCTGGAACAATATGTACAAGACCTTCTGAAGAGAAGAGTTATCCATTGCACGAGATCTATGAGATTTCAAGGTTGTCTATTTTGCGTGCTAAAGAAAGATTCGAGCATACCACGAACTATTCTCGACTTGCCCTGTCTAAACCTGTTCCCTCAGTGCGACAGGTTCTGGATGCTGACTATTTCACAGATACGGACCTTACTACCCCTGGAGGGTTACACCATTTCTTTAGATCTTACCGACGCTTATTGGCATCTCCCGATAGGTTGACGGTTCTCCCCTACCTTGGTTTCAGCCTAGAGTGAAAAGGGCTATGTATTCAGAGCTATGCCATTTGGGCTCAACATAGCTCCAAGGATTTTCACAAAGCTTATCGACGCAGTTATACAACAATTTCTGGAAAAAGGCCTTCAAGTAGCGGCGTACTTGGACGACTGACTAGTGTGGGCTCTCTCGGCACTGGAGTGCTCAGAAGTAGCCACTTGATATGTACGGTTCCTTCAGTCACTCGGATTTCAGATCAACTTCAAGAAATCAAGACTGGCCCCAGCTCAAGACTTCCAGTGGTTGGGGATTTGTTGGAACCTCAAGTCTCACTCCCTATCTATTCGTCCCTCCAAGAGAAAGGAAATAGCAAAGTCAGTCAGGTTCTTGATCAAGTCGGGGACAATCACCAGGCGACGCTAGGAGAGGGTTCCAGGATCTTTACAATTCGCCTCAGTAACGAACCATATCTTCAAAGTACGACTCAAGGATGCAAGCAGAGTTTGGAAACGGAGAGCTTCCAAAGCTCTTTGCGACCATCAGAAGCAGACTCCGGCTTTACTGTGCAAGCAACTTTGACCGTGGTCCACTGCCAAAAGTCTTTCATAGACGGTACCATTGCGCTTTCCTCCTCCAGTAGTGACACTTCATACGGACGCCTCGTTGGATGGTTGGGGGGGAGGAGGTTTATATCCCGCTCAAGAAAGTGCAAGGCTGTTGGTCTCAGAAATTTCAACAATTCCACATCAATATTCTGGAGGCCATGGCAGTCTTCTTGTCCCTCAAGAAATTACACTTGGAGAACATTCATATCTGTAAAGTCCTCGACAACAAGGTGATAGTCCATTGCATCAACAGACAAGGGTCGAGGTCTCCCCAAATAAACCACGTAATAATAGCCATCTTTACGTTGGCTCAGAAGAAATGTTGGCACCTGTCAGCATCCCACCTCTAGGGAGTAAGAAATGTGATGGCGGA
The DNA here is from genome assembly GCF_036898095.1 of Palaemon carinicauda. Taxonomy (NCBI): domain Eukaryota; kingdom Metazoa; phylum Arthropoda; class Malacostraca; order Decapoda; family Palaemonidae; genus Palaemon; species Palaemon carinicauda. The sequence goes on from NC_090725.1 coordinate 173,532,496, forward strand.
TTCCTTCTCTCGGACAAAACCTCTAGAGACGGAGTGGTCTCTTGACGGAAAATCATTCTGTTTCGTGCAAGATCAAGTCCCTGGACTTCAAGTGAATAAAAATCTGTAAATTGTTATATGCCTTTTATTTTATGCCCTATTATTATGCTTATTATTACCTTAGCGGCAATAAATTTAGTGTGCCTCCTTATTATTATCTTTCCTGGACATAATTGGATTACTCTCCTGGTGGGTATTTGTTCCATATGTCTTACCTACGATGCCTCCTTCAGTTTTGGGTTCCTTAGGGTGCCTGAGACTAAACTCAGGGGATTTTCCAGTTGCAGAGGGCGGTCCTTTGGTCCTTATTGCCTCCTTGTTGGACCATCATACTTGTCAATACTGCCTCCGAACTGTTCTGGGATATATAGTTGAGAGTGATACCTATGCCTTGACGGAGTAATCCTGTAAGTGCATTTTGATAGTAGGACCTCTCTCTTTGAGGCTTCCTACCGAGTCATAGGTAATTCTCTGGTACACTTCCATCAGGACAACATGGCTTGAGCACAAAAAACGGATTTTGACGTAGGAAAAATCTATTTTTGGGTGAGATAGCCATGTCGTCCTGATGGCCCACCCGTTACGTTGTCCCTCCCTGATTCCCCGTAGTTACGCTGCTATGTGGAATGACGTCATCAGTGACGTACGGCGGTACCATGGGGTAAGAGGATATGTAACGGCTCCTCACCTATCCTTCCCCCTAGTTTCTTAGACTGGGTTAAGTCTATTAGGGGTGCAGATATCTATGGTTATCTACGGATACGTCCCTGATTATACACGACATCTTAGGATAGTCGTTCCGGTGGTTAGAATCCCGTGATAGCTGACGGTAATTCTCTTATAATATCACTCGCAGAAATATTATACAGTAGGAAGCTGCCAGAAGGACCTTCCATCAGGACGACATGGCTATCTCACCCAAAAATAGATTTTTCCTACGTCAAAATCCGTTTTTTTTTGCAACTTCCGTAGAGACTTCATTTTATGATAAATATGTTTCCTCCATGTGTTCATTGCAAGGAAAGTCCTCTGATGCTAGAACTCTGTTTTAATAGAAAGTTCTGAGACACAAGAACTCCATTGTTCTAGAAAAATCTTAAGACATTACATTGCAAGTTTTTTTTACTGCAAGTTTTAATCACTGTAAACATTGTGTTGTTCAAGTTTCTCTTCAAATTTATGTAGGAACTCTATTTTAGATTAATTTGTTTCACCCATGTGATCATTCCACAAAAAGGTCTGAGACACTAGACCTCTGTTTTACTAGAAAGTACTGTGATACTACAACTTTAGTTTTTATTTAATATTTAAAACATCGTGAGTACGATGTGTTGTATATTACCTGTATTTTACTTTATTGGCTTTGATTTCCCAATTACGCATGCACCATTAATAAAGTTTTCCCTTCTTCATGAGTATAATTTTAACAATTAAGTTATTGCCTTTGCTCAACTATAACTCTCCTTTAACCATTCGTTTGTTACCTCAGTGCATACATGACTGTAATTTTTTATTACATTTACTATCCCATTACAACCATTCACTAATTACAGCTGTGCAATTAGTCCTTATAACTATGTTATTCTGTGAAAGTTTACCACAATGCAGTTTTTACGTCCAAATTTATCATGTCATTTGGAATTTCACCATTTTGCCTTTTTTACTTTTTGCCAAATCCTTTTCATCACGTGATCAATTTAAGAGGACGGACTTTACTCATAACCTTTGATAACACTCCACAACCTTGGGCTGAAACGGTCAGCCCAGAAGAGTTTAACAAGCGACGTAACTGATAGAAAGTCAAATTCAAATTTGGGTTTTGAACAACACTGGAAAAGCTTTACTGATAAAAAAATGGGTTATATATAGGAAAATTGGCGTTTACTTCGAAAATTACCTTTATTTCTGTTGCAAATAAATAGTTAATAAGATATACCCTAATATATCCTAGGGTAATAGGGGCCACCCAGTGGGCGGTGGGGGTTTTGCGTATGGAAAATTTACTGGTGAATCAATAAATGGTAAAACTAACCTTCTCTTCTCTATACATATTTTCTGGGACACATAATAAATCCATGAAAAATTACACAAAATATGGGGATCCGCTTCCCCTGAAATATTGATTTCACTCTTTTGTTTACATTTGACAAACCAGATGTATCTGCTCCTGTTTGTGCATAGCTTGTTGCACAATAACCACTTTATACTTACTGTGCACAAGCCATCTTTCCACTTTTTCCCAATGGAATTACTCCTGTTTGTTCATTTGTAAGTAGCTCCTCCTCCTACCTTTCCCAACCATATGACGAAGTTTGCCATATTTGGGCATTTTTTATGCTTGAGTGCGATGTAGGCAGCTCTTCAACCCGCCCCAATTTCCTTGAGACAACTCCTTAGTTCCTTTGCAGCTGTATCGAGCGACGATGTGCACTATGGAGCCCAACGGTACAAAGTGTTATGGCTGCCATTATGGCCATATCTATGCTATTGCCAAGTTTCACAGTGAATTTTACTGTACACCTAGTGTAGTGAACAATTTTCTAAAAGCTCATTGTGTTATCCTTCAAAGTTTAAAGTGTCCCAAGTGCAATTTTGGAAAAGTTTTTATGGAAGACCAGCACATTTTCTACTGTAACCTAACTGTAAAGATTACTAAGACAAAAAAAGAAAAAAGACACATTAGTGTCAATGTTAATCATAAGGTAAGGAATTATTTGTGATTTACTTTTCAATTTTATGATGTGAGGTCTTGCCCCCATATAAGTTTGTTAGCTGGATATCTTTGTGCCCTGAGAAGGGGTGTCCGTGGGCTTGTTTGTTTCTGTGGCCTTTTAAAAATCTAGAAATTGTTAAAAAAGGACTTTTTTTATGTTGTCGCCCACCCAAAGTCCCAGGTTTCTACCTGTGTCACTCTGGAAGGGGGAGGGTAGTAGGAGAACGGTTTATTTGCTGCAAAAAATAAATGTCAAATTCGTTGAAAATATATTTTGCTGTAGGAAAAGTTATTTTTATCTTAGAAATGTACAAATGTACTAACGTGTTTTTCTATAATTTCACCTAAATTTGTTTGTGAGGATGTCGATGTAGCCCTTCATGCTCTTGTTTCAGCTGATTTTCCTTGTAGGCTATATCTATCCAAGGTGTGTTTGAAGAATTTTCTTAACTCTTTTTTTTTCTTTTTGTATTAGTTTTCGCTTAAGGATAATATTCTTTCTTACTTTGACGGCTGCTTTTCCAGTCCAATACAGCAGGGGAACCCCACTCTCTACATGACCTCCACTGTAAATTATCTTGTTCGTTCAGAGTATTCAACATTTCATATCACATTTTGTTCTTTTACTGTTAAAACGTCACTATCAAACGACTTGCAGATTAAGAAAGTTGTCAGTCTCCTCTTAAAAGCCTTCATGTCTCCAATCATTCGGATTTCTCGTGGAAGTTTATTGTATAGTCTCAGGGCCGCATATTTAAAGTCTCTGGAGTGTACAGTAGACTTACAGTATATCGAGGTTCCAATAGTTTGAAGCCATCTGTAACTATTCTCGTGTCAACACTATTTGTTGGCTGCGCAATATGTAGTAATAATCTTAAGTATTTTGAACGACCGGTTCTGATAACTTGATGGGTTATTGTACATATTTTAAATTCATTTCTCGGCAGCCAGTGTAAATCAATAAGTATAGGGGTGATCCTTTCTCTAGGTGGGACACTTTTTATCAGTCTTGCTCTTCTGTTTATGTTTTGTAATTTCTCAAGTTGTACTTTTGGTAAATTTTAATAGATGGAGTTGCAGTTGTCAAGTTTCTTTATAGAATTTTCATCCAGGTACTTTTTTTTATAAAAGCAATGTTTCTGAGATGATAACCAGCAGTTTTTACTACATTGTTTATTTGGCCATTGAGAGACAAGTTACAGTCAAGAAATACGCCCAGGTCATGAGCTATACTTGATATCGGGACAGTCATTATTTATGTTTATTTGAATATCAACTAAGTTTCTTATGCTGTTTTTCTTTCCCACCACGATAAACTCGGTTTTATTGTTGTTTCATTTTAGTTTTTTGATGGTGATTCATTCTGTAACACTATCAAGGATTCTGTTTAGAGTTTCAGTTGTGTCATATATATCAATTATGGAAAAGTAAAATTGTGGGATCACCTGAAGATTGGGGACCCCAACACACGCTGGGGTCGCTTATCTTCAGGTGAAAAAAATAGGGTCTTGTTTCTTCAGGTGAGGAATTTAAATTTAATAATAGGACTAACTAGCCAGTTTATAAGTTAATGAGGTAAATGTCCAGGAGAAGGCCGCACGCGTTTTTCAAGTATTAACGACGAAAAACGGCAAAAAACAACCAGATTATTGTTGCACAGTGCATAGAAACATGAGGAAATGAATAAAAAAGAAACTAAGACTTAACTCTTACACACAAAATGTAAGCATAAACCTACTACTACAATTATGGGGGACCCCAGTGGGAAGCAGGGTTTTTGGGTGGGGGGAGGAGGAGAAAAGTGATTTTTCGGGACACTACCGAACCTAATACAACCAACTAACCTACCCTGGGGAGCCTGTACCCATACCTAGGCCTACCGGGGGGGGGGGGGGGGCTCTGCCCCCCCCCCCCTGCGACCCCCCTTAAGGCCACAGTGATTTTCAGGGCACCACCGAACCTAATACACCCACCTAACCTAGCCTAGTAGCCCTGTACCCCTACGGGGGGGGGGGGGGGGGTGGGAGGATCCGCCCCCCCCTGCGACCCCCCCTTAAGTACACTACCTAACACATCCATCAAACCAAATCCAAAGTGATGGTACTGCTGTATACATCGTTATACTATCACCATTATAATATACTCCATAAATTAATGAAGCTTACCTTAACCTGTTGGTTGATAAAGATGTGCTGCTGCTTTGAGGAAAACGTGAAGCCGTTGGAAGGTTCCCTGACATGCAGGACAATTTTTATTTTGTAAAATTAAATTGTCTCTCTGGCACAAATCCACTAATTTTTCAATATTCCCCGAATAAGTTACAACAAATTCATTGTAAGTTAGGAAACAGTCAGGACAAGAAGATGGAATTTCAACTTCTTGTGCAACATGAGATGACATGCTTGCTATGGCCTCCATGTTTAAGAACGAAATGAAATGCCTGGGTAAGATAATGTATTGTCGCGCTGTTGTATTGTCGCGCTGTGATTGGCCAAACATGTATGACGTCATAGTGGATAGGCGCTGTGATTGGCCAAACGTGTAAGACTTCATAGTAGACTAGTTTGTCTGCGGATTATAGTGGTTACAGGGCTCATTTGAGCAAAAACAAGACACAGTCAACAATAACAACAGACTTAGAAAAAAATCTGGGAGGAAGACAAGAGAAGCGTGAGTTTGATCGTCGATATTTCGACTATTATTGATTTTCACTAAATTATCTCACTCGTATAGCACTATTTACATACATTCCTACACATTCTAGTAAAAATAAATTGAATATCACTGATATCTTCATGCGGCCCTCTCCTAGACATTAACCGTTAATGATTATTAGTGTAACTTTTTTAATTTGACGGTACTTAGGAAAAAATCTTACTTCTCTTTAATGGCTAAGAGACCAAATGTTTTTACTCTACAACATAAAACCAAGTGATAATGAATTCTAAATGGACCGTGCAGTTTATGATCAAGTTGTGCAGTCACTTTCAACTGTCTTCTATACAAGATAATTATGCGTGGAAATGCCAATTTAAAGATTGTTCTAAATTTAAAAGTAAAGTTTCTATTCGTAAGGACTCATTCTTTTCTAAATCTAAACTTTCACTACAGAAGTGGCTTCAGGCTTTTTATTACTGGTGTAACTGTAAGAGTGAGACTATAGTGACTAATATTCGACACATTTCAGAAAAAAACCATGATTGATATTTACAGTTTTTTTTAGAGAAGTCTGCATGAAGTATTTCTAGGCAAACCCCGTTAGACTTGGTGGTAATGGCACAATTGTGCAAAATGACGAGTCTTGCTTTGCACGCAAAAGCAAATATAACAGAGGACGTGCACCAAATCGGCAAATATGGGTATTTGGAATGGTCGACAATAGCACTAAGCCAGGTGTTGGATATATGGAGATAGTTGAAACACGTGATGCTGCAACTCTACTTCCAATCACAAAAGGTTGTTTTGTCTGGTTCAGTAAAATACAGTGATGAATGGAAAGCTTATTAAAATGTTCAGTTACATTTAAGATTTCAGCACCAGACCGTAAATCTCTCCCATAACTTTACTGATACAGAAGCAGGCATTCTTCAGTTATTGGGAGAAGCATAAATCAAGGATTAAAACAATGCGTGGATCCAAGAAAGAATGTTTAAATCCATATTTACAGCAATTTGTGGTTTGGATTCGATTATTTTTGTACTAAAATTGCAAGATAATATGCTTTATATTAAATATGGATTGTTTGCATGAATTTGTTCTTTTTAACAAATATTTAATAAAGTAGTTTTTAATTAATGTATATATATATATATATACACACACACACACACACACACACATATATATATATATATATATATATATATATATATATATATATATATATATATATATATATATATATATATATCCCTTTTTTCTATACTGTAGTATAAGCCAAAATGAATCACCTGAAGATTGGAGATTTCAATAAGCTGGGGTCGCTTATATTCAGGTGAAGAAAATCAGGGTCTCTCTTCTGCAGATGAGTGTAGTTGGGGTCCTTTATCTTTAGGAGAACCATTTGGGGTCGCTTATCTTCAGGTGATCCAAATTGTGTATCATCAGCAGATAGTTTGAACTTCACACCAAGCCTTTGTAGTATTTTCGATAGACTATTGGTATAGATCAGTGGTTCTCAAACTGGGGTCTGCGGTCATCTGGGGGACCGCAAAGACATCTCGGGGGGACCACGAAGGGGTCACCAAATTCTATCATTATATTATCTCTACACATGGCTATTATTAGGATTACTTTCACCATACGGTTTGACATTTGTTATATGCTACCAAATATTCTTTTCCTTGTAGGAGATAGTAAAATTACAAAATAAAAACATCATTCTTGACCACAATTTTTATCTCTCACTTTTTTTTTTCTTTTCTTATGAAAGACTAAAATTCCAGGATAGGTATCATGCAGTACGTATTGAGTTGAGACAAATTAAAAGAAAAGTTTAATGATAATTACGCAAACTCGCACACAAACACACACGCACTATTTTGTCTGCCCGACTGTTTAAAAGAGAGAGAGAGAGAGAGAGAGAGAGAGAGAGAGAGAGAGAGAGAGAGAGAGAGAGAGAGAGAGAGAGAGAGAGTAAAAATTACCCAATACAATTACTTTACAACATTTCTTATAATTCTTTTGTAAGCAGAAAATTTCCAACCTAGCCCAACTTTGTGTTTACGTGCAAAACGATTTTCACGTGGGAGAATATTTCTTTTGTGAAACTCTCAGCTCCAGAAGAACTGCAAATTAAATATATAACAAAGTGGACAGATTTTTTTGAGACGTAAGGTATAAAATGGGAATATGTTGGTGTGTTACTGATGGAGCAACAGCAGTGTTGGTTGTCGTTCTGGATTTCAAACTTTGGTTAAGAAAAAGTACCAGATGTTATTGGTCCACATTGAAATATTCACCGCCAAGTATTAGGAACGAAAACCGTGGATGATGAGTTGAATAATGTTTATGGCTAAGATATTAAGGCAGTTAACTTCATTAATGCAAAGTCACATTGCATTTACACATAAGGTGTCATTCCAAAAGGAAAGTATTTAAGAGAGTTTTCATACTATGTGAAGAAATACAGCAACTTTTGGTAGACAGTAAGCAAGACATATCATGTGAAATTTTCTGATGTCCTTTTCCTATCATTTTTGGTAGACATATTTGAATCCAGGAATTGCCTCAATTTTCAGCTGCAAGGAAACAAGATCACAGTACTCAATTGCCCTGAAAATGACTGCTTTTTAAATGAAGCTCTAAGCTAGAGAAGAACAATTTTATCTCATTTCCACAATGGATGATAATGAGCTTGATATTAAAGACGGTATCACTGAGTTGATGACAACAAGTACCTCTTCTCATTGAAGAAATAAACCAAGAAAAAACTATCAAGTTCAACAATCTGTTTGTACTCTCCATTTATTCAATAGAAGAACAAATTATTGAATTGATTAATAATGCAGGTACAAAACATATTTTCCAGAAAATGTGCTGCATTGCTTTTTTACTGAAAGGGCACACTCCTATTCCAGTGTTAGCCCTAAAAGTAGTGATTCCATTTACAACCACCTACGAGTGATCATCAGCGTTTTCCACACAAATTGCCATCAAAATAAAATCATGAAAGAGATTAGATACAAAACGGATTTTGAAGCGAAGCGAAAAATCTATTTTTGGGTGAGATAGCCATGTCGTCCTGATGGAAGCTTCCTATTGGTAGCTTTCTAAGGGATATTTGGCTACAGTGATATTCCCAGAAAATTGACCTTTAGGTCTCCAGAATTCTAACTCCTGGCGCGAATATCCTTAAAATTTCTCTTAAGGATATCACATAATATCAGGGGACGTATATCTTGATACGATACATGGCAATCTTCACCCTGAATAGCGATTGCGTTTCGAGGGGGAAGAGTGGCGAAACAGAAGGGGAGCCGTTATCAAGGTTATCCTTCCTCCCGTACTATTACGAGTATCCAAGATGGCGCTCATTCCTTGTAGCATTGAGCATGGTGCTACAGATATAGTAGTTTCGGGAGGGATCTTGCTTAAGTCTTTTCTATGGAAAAGAAGGGCGGGTCCATCAGGACGACATGGCTATCTCACCCTAAAATAGATTTTTCGCTTCACTTCAAAATCCGTTTTTTGGGCTCAAGCCATGTCGTCCTGATGGAAGTATACCAGAGAATTACTAGAAAGTACTGTATCTGTGGATTTTCATAAGTGCCTTAACCTTTGGACAATTTTTCTATGGTCATCCGGACCATTGAGACATATGACGTTACCGTTATACATCATTACCACTAATCATGGACAATGTCAGAGCTTCTTGCCCCCTGCAGGGAAGAGTCATACTAGACAGTAGAAAAGGGGTCTCAAGATTTGCATATATTGTAGGAACAAACATAAGTATCAACAAGATATACAAAAGTCTTACAGTTTGTATATGTTGTCGGAACAATAAGTATCAATTATATTCAGTGTTTGTAAGTATACAATAATATGATGTTTACTTAGGTAAATAAGCAAGAGAACTCTGGCTACTTTTAATGTGTTAATTGTGGGGCGAAATAAGACGCAATTACACTTTAATAGACATTTATTTACGATAAATGAGTAAAATTAGAATAACAAGTGTAATATATATTACAGGAATTATACATACAGTTTTAAACAGAAAAAAATTTCCACCTGAAATGGGAGAAATGATTAGTGCCACTATGAAATTTGAAAATTTGATAAAATTTTCCAATATGATTTTCTGTAAACGTTGTATAATATCAACACTGTGTACAAGTACACACGGCACAAGTGTTAACTATAAAATTCCACACCTGAGATTTTGAACAGTCTTAGTGTCACATGGTGACACTCACTTAAAAGGTATTTCACTGGAAGGTGTCAACACTTTTTCACCCTACTTGATAGTCCCAATCAACTCACTGTTCATCGCAATACTAGACGACAGGTTTTAATACACTACCTGCCGCCACCACAAAATTCTTCAATTCATGCACTTGCTTCGCATAATGTTTGTAGAACACTCTGGATGATTTCGATCCAGTATATGAGCGAAGACGCTCAAAGTCCATATACTGAAAAAAGTTCAGTGATGAAGCAATTTTCCTTGGATCATGACCTGTGGGTGTACTGTCAGGATTCGCTCTGTGAATGGAGTAGGTGAGCTTCACCCTCAGTTGTTTTAGGGATAAGTTTGATCCTGAAGTTTGTCCTTTGAAGAGCTGTCCTCCCCTGAAGTCTGAAGTTCTTCGAAGATAGATCTTTAGACATTCTACTGGACACAGAGAGACATCTTCCTTCAGAGGGCAGATTCTCCAAGGACCCCATCTCTTAGTGGGTAGCTCGTTTTTAGCAAGAAAGGTTGAATCAGGAAAAAGATTCAGTTCTCCCACTTCTGTGAACTGAATATGGCCCTCATTTCTGGATAGGGCCACTAACTATTTCACTAACTCTAGCCCCTGAGACTATAGCGAACAGGAAAATAACTTTTTGAATTAGATCCTTAAGAGAACAATCTTCATTGTTTACGGTTGAAGCATAATGTAGGACCTTGTCCAAGAACCATGAAATGGGCTTCGGAGGAGCTGCAGGCCTAAGTCTAGCACATGCCTTCAGGATCTTGTTAAAGAATTCGTTCGTCAGGTCCACTTGGAAGGCATATAGAAGAGGTCTAGTCAGGGCCGACTTACACATAGTTATCGTGTTGGCTGCCAGACCTTGTTCATGAAGGTGGATAAAGGACATACAAAAGTCTATTGAGATTTCTTTCGGTCCTTTTGCTTTAACGAAAGCAACCCACTTTTTCCAAGATGATTCATATTGTATTCTGGTTGACTTGGACTTGTATTCCTCTAAGGAGTCTATACTGCCTTTTGAGATCCCAAATCTTTTCTTAACCGCTAAGGCGAGAAAATCATGAGATGAAGGTTTTGGGTTCTCTGTGATGAAGCGAAGACAGTCGACTTCTGAACCCGTTGAGATAGAGCTGGGTTTGGTAGAGGGACCAGCCTCAGCTTCAGTTCCATTATCAGAGGGAACCAGTTGCTCTTGGGCCATTTGGGAGCCACTAGAGCTGCTGTTCCTCGGAAGGATCTCAGCCTGTTGAGGACCTTCAGCAGGAGATTGGTCGGAGGGAACAGGTAAATCCGATTCCATTTGTTCCAATCGAGGGACATGGCGTCCGTCGCCTCCGCTAGAGGGTCCTCGTATGGGGCTACATATCGAGGTAGTTTCTTGTTGTCGCTCATCGCGAAAAGGTCGATCTGCAGTTCCGGGACTTGTTGTAAGATGAAGGAGAATGAATCTGCATCTAGGGACCATTCTGACTCTATCGGCTTGAGCCTGGATAAAGCATCCGCCGTCACATTGCGGAACCCTTGATAAGTGCCATCTCTTCTTTTCCACCAGACGGAAGATGGCCAATATCACATGGTTGATATGGGGCGATCTCGAGCCTTGTCGGTTCAGACATCTCATTATCACTTCGCTGTCCAAGATCAGCTTGATGTGGGCTGATCTGCGAGGAGAGAGTTTTTTCAACGTCAAAAGGACTGCCATGGCCTCCAAAATGTTGATGTGAAAGGTCTTGAACAGAGAAGACCAAGTCCCTTGGACTTTCCTTTGATGGGAGTGACCTCCCCATCCTTCCGTCGAGGCATCCGTGTGGATGGTTATCGATGGTGGAGGTGGTTGTAAGGGCACAGTCCTCTTTAGGTTCTTGGCCTTCGACCATTGCTTGAGAAGTGATCGTAGTGGAGTCGGTATCGGTCTTTTTAGATCTCTTCAAGCGTTTGATGCGTATCTTCTCCAAACTCCTGACGCATCTTTCAGCTGTGCTCTTAGCACTGGGTCTGTCACTGCTGTGAACTGGAGAGAGCCCAGTACTCTTTCTTGTTGGCGTCTTGCGATCCTGTCGGATTTCAGTAGTCTCTTGACAGATCTCTCAATCTCTCTCCTCTTCCCTGGGGGAATGGAGAGGCGGTGTGACTTCAAGTTCCAATGGATTCCCAACCATTGAAACTCCTGAGCTGGAAAGAGTCGAGACTTCTTGAAGTTTATCTTGAATCCCAGATGTTCCAGGAACTGGATCACTTTCTTGGATGCTTACAGACAAGCCGTCCTGGATGCTGCCCACAAAAGCCAGTCGTCCAGGTACGCTGCTACCTCAACACCTTCTAGGCGTAGTTGTTGAACGACTGCATCTGCAAGTTTCGTGAAGATCCTTGGGGCTATGTTTAGTCAGAGGGGCATGGCTCTAAAGACGTACTTTTTCTTCTGTAGCTTGAATCCTAGGTATGAGGAGAGGGGGCAGTTGACTGGAATATGCCAGTAAGCATCTGCCAGGTCTATTGAGACTGTGTATGCCTGTTTTGGTAACAGGGTCCTTATGTGCTGAAGGGTTAACATCCTGAACTTGCTGTTCTCGATGAACTTGTTGAGTGACGACAAGTCCAGAATGACTCTGAGTTTGTCCGAGTCCTTCTTGGGAACACAAAACAGCCTTCCCTGGAATTTGATGGACTTTGCCCTCCTTATTACCCATTTGTTCAATAGTTCTAAGGTATATTCTTCCAATGAGGAATTGAGGAAATGATGGTGGAGGCTTGCTCCAGCTCCATCCAAGTCCGTTCTTGATTAGGCTGTGGGCCCAGGGATCGAAGGTCCAACGATCCTGAAATTGTTGGAGCCTCTACCTTTGGGACGAAAGGTAGTGGTTTTCGAACCCGGGGTTGAATGCTGGTGACTGGGCAACTAGCTGTTGAGGCACCACCTGGAATGTGGTTTGTGGTTGAGCAACCACTTGGGGCACCGTGGTCATGGTGACTGTGGGATGTTGTTGTTGGGCAGGCCGAGAGGGTAGTCTCAGTCTCTTGGTCTTCCTCCTAGGTTGGGGACCCGCATCCGAGGAAGACTTGCGTTTGGATGACATGCCCCACTTCTGGAGAAGGTTCCTATTCTCCGTGGGGGCTCTATCAACTACCTTCTTGACCACTTCATTTGGGAGGAGGTCTTTACCCCAGATATTGGAATCTATCAGCTTCCTGGGTTCGTGTTTTACTGTTGCTGCAGCAAACACGAACTCTCTACATGCTCTCCTGGCCTTCGTAAAGCTGTACAGGTCCTTTACTAAGGTGGCCATGTGCATTTTGGCCTTGACCATGTTCATGTCTGGGGTGCTCTTTAGGCCTGCACACATCTCCATACAGTTCTGTAGGGATAGGGATGCCGCCAGTCTCTCCTTCGTCTGTTGCTCCCTACGCAAGAGAAAGTCTGACAGTTTCGGGAGATTCTCGCTGAACTGTCGTCCCTACTGAGAAGGTTAGGTGGACTTCTTTCCATTCCTTATCCTCCATGGGCAGGGCTAACGACAGAGGTCTACACTCCTCCAGTGTAGGATAAGGTTTGCCTGCCTCCACTGCCTTGGCAACTGCTTTAAAAGCCTTCAATGTAAAGGGGAAGGCTACTGAAGCTGGAGCAAGAAAGGAAGGATGTTTCTTGCTCAGGGCGGACACTTTGAAGTTCATATAGCCCACCTTCGTCAGGCTGCTCGACAAGAGCCTGTGCCTTGTCATGGTCGAATACCATGACCTCCTTGGGTTCCGTCTCCTCTTTCGACGCTGGCTCCTGCTTCAGTCGGAGGAAGCAGTCTGGGTAGGTAAGCATTAAAGCTTGGCCAGAACTGAATGTCATTTTGGGGACCGCTCCCATCTTCTCCGATATGTAGAGCTTCCCATTGGTGATCGGCATAAACTCCGCATACCTCCAGGGATTGGTTTCGGAGAAGGCTGGGAGGTCTTGGACTCTGGGTCGCTTGTATGACCCTTGGGAGACAGAGAGTCGAGCTTCATGGAGCTATTTCTCGAGTTTCGCTTCCCTAGCTTCGCCTTGCTTGCGAATGCTCTCCATTAGGGCCGTAAGATGGGCCAGTGCCTGGCTCATGTCGCCTGATGGAGAAGCAGAAGAGGAAGATGTTGAGGGTAACGGCTCCGGTGCTGGCACAGACGGAAGGGACTCCGACTCAACATCATCATCTTCATCCGGAGGCAGAGTAGACTCCTCCTCGGGATCATCCCTAAGGAGATCCTTCTCAGTGTCCATGGACACTTTAGACATCCTTTCCTCCTGGTGGAATGTCCATGCCTTGCAACGCCTCACTGACATCCGTCTCAATGGCAATCTGGACGCAGGAAGGTTCGGGTCGTGCTTGGGGTACGACAGCTTCGCTACCCGCTTTCGGGAACAGCAAGTCGCGCATCCTTTCATTAGGTAGGTACGGTCCTGTAGAGTTCTTTTGGAACCGTCGTACCCTTCTGCGCAGCTTTGCTCGTGCTGCATCCCTCAACTCTGTTGACTTGGGGTCGTCGAAACCTTCGGTCACCAAGGTCTGGCATATGTTGCAGTCTTGGGGGTCCCAGTACCGCAGGGTTTCGGTAGTTTTGGTGCATGGGGCATGAGACCTGGACGATTTGTGACCACAGAAGTCCCTACTCCTGTGGTTGCAGAAGATCACATCGCACTTCATTTGGTCCTCCTGTAAAGAAAGGAAAATTAAATGAGTATGCGGTTGTTTATCTCACATGATAAGCAAATTATGCAAAATAATAATATTAATATTTTAACCATTATAGCTTAGGATAGTTAAGCTAGAAAGGAAATAGGAAAGACACATACTTGTGTTTCCTGTCCAGCCAATTGCTGGGACCTCCCCCAAAATTAAAGCTATAGAGTTTCCATATCCAGGCAAACTCAAAGAGAAGGGGTCTAACTTCTAGGAATAGAATAAGTGTATACTAACACTGACCCTTCTTAAGTTCTTTAATACTGTGGGGTAAGTTGTTAACTGATTAACTATCAGTGTATTGAAGGAAATCTTTTCTTTCAATATAGGATTGGTCTCAACAATAGACTGTGCAAGGACACACAAGGTATGTTGGAAAATAACTACTGTATAATATATACTATAGTTTTCTATCTGCAGTATATACTATACTGCAAATATACTGGCTACTGTATAATCAAATACTGTAGTTCAGCTGGCATGTTGCCGGCTAGGCTAGCACCTGGCGGCACGGCCCAGCTGGCGGCACGGTTAGTACTAGACAGCACGGTTAGTACCAGATGGCACCGGTCCAGTCGGCATGCTGCCAGCTGGGTTAGTACCTGGCGGCACTAGCTGACAGAGAGAGAGAAAGCATGGAGTAAAGGGCTGCCTTATTAAAATGTATGTTTACAATAAATAAGGGTGTAAGTACTTAACCT
Organism: Palaemon carinicauda; assembly: GCF_036898095.1. NCBI lineage: Eukaryota > Metazoa > Arthropoda > Malacostraca > Decapoda > Palaemonidae > Palaemon > Palaemon carinicauda. Next base: position 173,547,572 of record NC_090725.1, read on the forward strand.
TACTGCCTTCCTCCAGAATGAGGGTTCAAATGGAAGGGGAGAATGCGTCATTCAAGCTTCCATCCAGCCACAAGATCCGTTGCCGGTCACTGCCGGCTTCAGGGATGTGGATGGCAGTCCAAGGGAGGACTGAAGAACACTCGACAGTAGAGGGGTCTCCCACCGGCAGCCGTCTCAGCCGTCACAACCTTTCCCGGAGCCTTGAGTCCATAAAGGAAAGACTGAATGACTATACAGCTGCTTATGTAGGAGCCCGGCCGGCACCACAATATACCCGGCAAGCGGTGAGAATGTAGGACACCAGCAACAGGATTGCGATAGCTAGGCCATCGCTAAAGGACAGAGAGGGGCAGGGAAAAGGGTCCTGTGTCAAGTGTGGAAGAAGGTGCCAGGATTGCCGCCACTTCTACACAAGGGAGAAACTTTGTTTCAGTATCGGCGCCATCCTAGGCAGCAGAAGAATATCTATTCTTCAGCCTAGGGTCTGCCGAAACAAGACTTGTCTTCTAGACCGCAGGGAAGAAGGTGGCAGCATCATACTACCACTTCAGGTGCAGCCTAGGGAGGCCTAGCCTCCTATGCCGGCATTTGTAAGCCAGCAGGGGAGTGACTACTCGCCCTGCTGCCCGGCTGCCGGCAGAAAGACTGAATACCCTGAGGTTCTGTCGAAAACCAAAGCCAGGATACTCGCCGAGAAGGGTGGGAGACAGAAAACCCTAGCCTAGTCAAGCCGGAGTGAACTACTCTATGGCAAGACCAGATAGGGTTTTCGCCTATGGTGGCACTCAGAGGGAAGGAGGGATTAGCCTTAAATCTCCACAGGAGACAAGTATCGAGTTATATAACTAATTTAGGAGATATACTATCACCCATTGAATTGATAAAACGATACACAAGGGTAAACGGGGATAATGTATGAAAGTATACTAAAGCGCATAGGCTAGGTAGCCTAGCCCGGGCCGAGATCTCGGTTACCTAGATCGCCAAAACTCTAACGTATACGATCGACATAAGGAAGAGGAAATTGTATGCGTAAATATATCTTTACTTTTATAATTGTGCCTAAATAGCTTTCATAATTTATTAATGCCGGGAATGTCGTTCGGCTAACTAAATAACGCATGCATAATGAACGACAGCAACCATGGCGCCTCCGGTGACCGGCCAAGCTCCATAACACAATAAATTACACTAATTTCTCTGTGAAGCAGGAGCTAAAAATTATACACTGTAAAGAATAAATACTCAACTTTCCAGAGGCAAAAGAAGCTGGAGATTGCATTATTAATACTCACAATAATGATCAAAAACGTTAGATCAACAGGGAAAACCACCATGCGAAATCGCTACAGAAATAGGAATAAGCGCCACTCTTCCCCCTCGAAACGAAAACGCTATTCGGGGTGAAGATTGCCATGTATTGTATCAAGATATACGTACCCTTATATTATGTGATATCCTTAAGAGAAATTTTAAGGATATTCGCGCCAGGAGTTAGAATTCTGAAGACCTAAAGGTCAATTCTCTGGGAATATCACTGTAGCCAAATATCCCTTAGAAAGCTACCAATAGGAACCTTCCATCAGGACGACATGGCTTGAGCCCAAAAATAATGATATAAAAGTTCCACTAGCCAAAACAAACCCAAATCTATTATAATTTGTTCAGACAAAGCAAATGCACCCCTCACATTGAACGTACATTTTTATGATTATATATGTTTTGGCCAAACAATTTTTTTTCCTTGTTCCATTTAGGTTGCATTTTCTTATTAATTGATTGTTTGCCAAACAAAAAAGAAATTTATTTTCAGGACCTTAATGTTACCATTTTTCTGAATACAGGCTATACTTGTTTGATAAAAAACGGATTTTGAGCGAAAAATCTATTTTTGGGTGAGATGGCCATGTCGTCCTGATGGAAGTTCCTATAAGTGGCTTCCTAAGGGATATATGTACTACAGTGATATTCCCAGAAAATTTTACCTTTAGGTATCCAGAATTCTAACTCCTGGCGTGAATATCCTTAAATTTCTCTCAAGGATATCGCATAATATCAGAGGACGTATTCTTGACTCGTCACATAGCAATCTGCACCCCTAATAGCGTTAACGCTTCGAGGGGGAAGTGGCAGAATAGAAGGGGAGCCATATCAAGGTTACCCTAGTTCTCATACTATTGAGTATCACAACAGCGCCCTATCCAAGATGGCGAACATTCCTTGTAGCATTGAGCATGGTGCTACAGATATAGTACTTCGGGAGAAATACTGTGAAGGTCTTTTCTTTTTAGAAAAGAAGGGTGGGTCCATCAGGACGACATGGCCATCTCACCCCAAAATAGATTTTTCGCTTCGCTCAAAATCCGTTTTTTGAGCTCAAGCCATGTCGTCCTGATGAAAGCGTACCAGAGCATTAATGTATCTGTGGATTTTCATCAGTGCCTTTACCTTGGGACAACATTTCTATGGTCATTTTGGACAAATGACGTTACCGTTATCCGTCATCATCACTAATCATAAACAATGATAGTGCTTCCTGCCCCCTACAGGGAAGAGTCATTCTAGACAGTAGAAAAGGGGCCTCAAGGTTAGCATATATTGTATGAGCAAACACAAGTATACACTGAATATACAAACAGTCTCATAGTTTGTATATATTGCCGAATTAATATCAGTGTCTCTCATATCTATTGTTTGCGAGCATACAACTATTGGAAGAATACTTACTTTAGTAAGTCAAAGAACTCTGGCATTTTACACATGCAATTGTCGAGCGAATTAGGACGCAATACATTCTAATAGACATTTATTCCTAATAAATGACTAAATGAATTAACCAGTAAAACGAATGTAGCATGATAACGGAATTATACACGTAACGTATACAGAAATTATATTTCTTTTTTGAAAGGGAAAGAAATGATGAGGGCCACTCTCAGATTAAAGAAAATTTTTTATAATAAAGCTTCTCTTCGAAAATTCTGTACCGGTTACATTCTATCAACACTGTGTACTAGTACACACGGCACTAGTGGTGTCTGTATAATTCCACACCTGGGATTTTGAACAGAGATTGTGTCACCATGGTAACACTCATAAAAAGGAGGTCACACTAAAAGTGATGACCCCTTCTCCCTTTAATTGACAGTCCCAGTCAATTAGCTGTTCATCGCAGACTTAGACGGTAGGTTTAAAAATTCTACCTGCTGCCACCACATAATGCTTCAGTCCATGGACCTGCTTAGCATAGTGTTTGTAGAACACTCTGGATGATTCCCATCCAGTATATGAACGAGGACGTTCGAGGTCCCAATTAATTAACTGTCTATGACAGTAATTAGTGGGCAGGTTTTAATACGCTACCTGCTGCCACTACTTAGTGCTTTAATTCATGGACCTGTTTTGCATAGTGTTTGTAAAACACTCTGGATGATTTCCATCCAGTGAATGAACGAAGATGCTCAAAGTTCATATACTGAAAGAAGTTCAGTGATGAAGCAATTTTTCTCGGATCATGATCTGCGGGAGTGCTGTCAGGATCTGCTCTACGAATAAAGTAGGTGAGCTTTGCCCTCAGTTGTTTCAGGGATAAGTTTGATCCAGAGGTTTCTCCTTTAAAGAGCTGTCCTCCCCTGAAGTCTGAAGTTCTACGAAGATAGACCTTTAGACACTCTACAGGACATAGAGAGACATCTTCCTTCAGAGGGCAGATTCTCCAGGGACCCCACCTCTTAGTGGGTAGCTCGTTCTTAGCGAGAAAGGTTGGATCAGGGAAGAGGTTTAGTTCTCCCGCTTCTGTGAACTGAATGTGGCCCTCATCTCTAGATAGGGCCACGAACAGAAAAATAACCTTTTGGGTTAGATCCTTAAGGGAACAATCTTCATTGTTCACAGATGAGGCATAATGTAGGACCTTGTCCAAAGACCAAGAGATGGGTTTTGGTGTTGCTGCAAGCCTAAGCCTTGCACATGCCTTCGGAATCTTATTAAAGATTTCATTCGCCAGATCCACTTGAAAGACATATAGAAGAGGTCTAGTCAAGGCTGATTTGCACGTAGTTATCGTGCTGGCCGCCAGGCCTTGATTATGAAGGTGGACAAAGAAGGACAGACAGAAGTTCATCAAAATTTCTTTCGGTCCTTTTGCTTTAACAAAAGCAACCCACTTTTTCCAAGAAGACTCATATTGTCTTCTCGTTGACTTAGACTTGTATTCTTCTAAGAATTCTATATTGCCTTCTGAGATCCCAAATCTTTTCCTAACCGCTAGGAAATCATGAAATGAAGGGTTCGGGTTCTCCGTGATAAATCGAAGGCAATCAAATTCTGAACCCTCTGATATAATCCTGGGTTCAGAACTAGGGCCAGCCTCAGCTTCAGATCCTTCACTAAAGAGGACAGATTGCTCTTGGGCTACTTGGGAGCCAATAGAGCTGATTCCCCTTGGAAGGATCTCAGCATGTTGAGGACCTTCAGCAGGCGATTGGATGGGATGAACCAGGATATGAGTCCATCCCTTCTATACCAGAGATATGATGTCTGTTAACTCCACTAGAGGGTCCTCGTATGGGGCTACATATCGAGGTAGTTTCTTGAAGATGCTCGTGATGAAGAGGTCGATTTGCAGTTCTGGGACTTGATCCCATTTGGGAGAGAATAGTTCTGCGTCCGTGGACCATTCTAACATTATTGGCTTGAGCCGAAATAGAGCATCCACTGTCACATTGTGGATCTGTTGTATATGAACTGCTGACAGGTGCCATCCCTTTAAGTAAGGGATGGTTAACGTCACCTATACCGTATGAGACATTTTCTAGCATTGTCGATTGCGACGTCTCATTATCGCTTCGGTGTCCCGGATCAGTCGAAGGAAGTGTGATCTGCATGAAGAGAGCTTCCCCACTCATAACAGGACCAACATGGTCTTGAGACTTTCGGACTTTAACCTTTGTTAGAGAAGCGATTAAGGAAGGACCTATATTGGTCTTTTTAGATCTCTTCAAGTGTTTGATGCGTATCTTCTCCAGACTCTTGACGCATCTTTCAGCTGTGCTCTTTGCACTGGGTCTGTCACTATAGCGAACTGAAGAGAGTTCAGAAATCCTCCTTGTTAACGTCTTGGAAATCTGACTGATTACCCGAGTCTCTTGACTGATCTTGCAATCTCCTTTTATATTCCTATGGGAAAGGAGAGTTGGTGTGACTACAGACTTCAATGATTTTACAGTCATTGAAACCTTTGAGCTGGAGGGAATTGAGACTTCTTGAGGCTTGTCTTGCATCCGCGATATTCCAGGAACCAGTTCATCTCCTTGGATGTTCATAGACCAGCCACTTCGGGTGCTGCCCACCCCAACTTCTCGTCCAGGTACATTGTTGCCTGAACCATTTCTAGACTTGGTTATTGCATGACTAAGTCTGCCAATTCTATGAAGATATTTAGGACTGTGTTTAGTCCGACACATATCTTTCCTAGGATATACGTTACCTTCTGTAACTTGAATCCTAGATAGGAGGTGATGGGGTGATTGGCTGAAAGTTGCCAAGGGACATTTTCCAGGTCTGACAAGACTACAAACACCCCTTTTTGAAACAGGGTCCAAATGTTCAGAAGGATTAACATTCTGAACTCGCTGTTTTATTTGAACTTGTCGAGTGGCGACAAGTCCAGAATGACTCTGAGATTTCTTGAGTCCTTCTCGTGAACACCAAACAGCCTTCCCTGAAATACGATGGACTATTGTTCCCTTACCACCTGTATGCTCTAGAGCTCTTAGGTATACTCCTCCAGGAGGGTTTTGGATTATAGGAGGAGTTAAGAAAATGATGGTGGAGACATTTCTACTTCCCATCGTAGTCCCAACTTGATTAGGCCTTGGACCCAAGGATCGAAGGTCCAACGATCCTGAAGAAACCTCCCTCCTACCAGAAGCATCTCTATGCTTCGAATGATCAGTAGGATTAAATTTTTTGACCACCTGCCTGAGGCATCGCAGTCGTTGCAGCCGTGGGATGTTGTTGAACAGCCCGAAGTATATTTCCGGACTTTCCCGTCTTCCTTTTAGGTTGGGGACCCACAACCATGAAAGACTTTCTCTTTGAAAGGATGCCCCACTTTTGGAGAAGACCTACGTTCTCCGTGGTGGCATTCTTAATCACTTCCCTAACTACCTCGTCTGGGAAGTGGTCTTTACCCCAGATGTTGGAAGATATTAGCTTCCTTGTCTCATGTTTCAGTGTTGTGACAGCGAACACAAACTCCCTACATACTCTCCTAGCCTTCATAAAGGCGTAAAGGTCTTTCACCAAGGTAGCCATATGCATTTTGGCTAAGACCATGAGCATGTCTGGGGTACTGTGATGGGTTGAACACAACTCTAAGTAGTTTTGTAGAGATAGGGAGGCTGCAAGTCTATCCTTTGTCTCTTGTTCATTATACAAGAGAAACTCGGATAGTTTAGGGAGAACTTCTTTAAACTGTCGACTGGCGACATCGGCATCTAATTTTCCTACTGAAAAGGTTAAATGGACTTCCTTCCAGTCCTTGTCCTGTCTGGGAAAGGCTGGTGACAGAGGCTTGCACTCCTCAAGTGCAGGACATGGCCTACCTGCCTCCACTGCCTTGGCAACAGATTTAAATGCCTTTTCCATAAAGGGGAATGAAATTGAAGCAGGAGCAAGAAAGGAAGGGTGCCTGTTACATAGTGTGGATAACTTCGAGACCGAGTAACCCGCCTTTTCCAGGCTACTTGACAGTATAACCTGTACCTTATCATGGTCGAGAATCATGACTTCCTTCGATTTCGTTCCTTTTCTCGAACAAAACAATTAGGAAAAGCATCAAAGTTTGGCCAAAATTGAATTTTGTCCAAAGGAACAGCACCCATCTTCTCCGAAATGTAGAGTTTGCCATTTAAAATCGGCATCAGCTCCGCAAACCTCCAGGGATTGGTTTTGGAGTATGTCGGGAGGTCTTGATCCATGTGTCGTTTGTATGACCCTTGGGAAGCAACAAGTGGAGCTTTACTAGGCTCTATCTTGCATTTTACTTCCTACTTTTCGTGTTGTTTGCGAAAGCTCTCTAATAGAGTATTCATTTGGGCCTATATTTGTTCCGTTCCCTCTAATATAGGGGTAGAAGATAAAGATGTCGACGGCAATGGCTCTAGAGCCGGCATAGGCGGAAACAATTTCGACACGACATTTTTCCCTTCTTACTGTGGGCACTTCCTGCCCTCCTTCGCAAAGGCTATCTGGCCGTCGGGAGATGTAGTTGGTGCCTGGGGCGCCACTATTTCCTTACTTGCCTTCGGAAATAGTAGCTTACGCATCTTATCATTAGGTAGGTAAGGTCCCGGAGAGATTTTCTGGAAGCCTCTCACCCAGTTGCGTAATTTGTCTCGAGCTGTATCCCTAGTCTCTGTAGACTTGGGATTCTCAAAACCTTCAGACATTAAGTGTGAAGAATTTTCTTCACTCTTCTTATTTCAATCGTATTTTTAATTCTCTTCTACTAATACTTTAGCTACCCCTACATCAAGTTTTCTTCAACGAAACATCGGGAGGACTATTCTAAACTAAATCAAATAAACGTGTTGACAGTACTGTACGCCATGCTCGTGACGTCACAGCGTAGATACGCGCAACAAAGAGCCTTAGTAAACCCGGCGTATGTTGGTTCTTTCCTCAAACTACGTGTGTTGAGATTAAACATTAAACCGATTTGAATATAAATTTCAATACTGCTGAATTAATGCATCTTTTATTTCTCAATACCAATTAAGGTTTGTTAATTTTAAGATATATGCCCATGGCACCAGCCCATTGCTAATTCTCATTTTAACTGTTAATTTTTAGCAAGCCAGAATAGGTAGGGTTATTGTATGTATAAACTCCCTTAGAGCAGCAAGATTTCTCTAAAGTATCTAGTACAAAATCCTGCCTCCTCTGCACTCCTTGCAACAATATGTTGCCCTGTCCTTAAGTCCCGATATGGCACCCCCATTGGATTACCGTGCACATCATGGCCGTCACTTGTTTGGAAAGGTGAAGCTAGGTGATCCCTCTCGACCTTAGAGTCGCCCATTCGTTCGGAAGTCGCCATGACCGACTGACCTGCCTGGTCAGTGAACCCGTGCACCTCTGGCTCACCCCCACCCCTCTCTCCCAAAACTCAACTCACAGAAGAGTGCTGCTGGTCGGAGAGATTGAGAAGAAGAGGAGCCTGGTATACCATAATTGCAGCCAAAGTGAGAATTTTTGGGGTGAGCCAGTCCAGAGTGCAAAGTGCAACCAGATCAACAGCCATCACGGGAATAGAACTGTCTTCAAAGGAGTGCAGATACTACAACAGTGGCCATAGTTATTCCCCCATTTTTTAGCTTAGACTAATTTTAACTTGCTTAGAATAACTGGCTTGTACATATTCGGACTGTGTGTGGTGGGATTGTGTGTAAATATTTTTCCGTTATTATTTTTTTGCTTGGAGACTAGCATAGTCTCTGGGTCACATGGGCCACGTGTCCGACCCAATTGTGATTATTAATTACTGCAGACCACGTGTCTAACCAACAATCTTTCATTATTTTGAATTGCTTTTTTGATACCATTTTTGTTTGTTAAGATGTCCGTTTTCTTTAAATGTAAATTTGTGAAATAAATCAATATTAGGTTAATTAAACCTCCTTCGTATTTTTGCTCCCTCATTTTTTTCAATGTGCAAATTATGAATATTTGATCACGGGACAGATTACCCAATACTTGAAAGGGGTAAGTAGTTTAAGCGAGGAACTTTGTATTAATATATCTGCTTCGAAGGTAAAGATCCTTATCCTTAACTTTTCAACTTTACTTTACATCACTGCTCCCATTTTTGTTTTTTCTCTAATTACATTAACGTTAGATACCTGTCCAGCATCTCTCTGGGGTAGCTGGGACGGAGTCAGAACAGAGCCTAAAAGTGAGATGACTATAGACCTGACAAAGCTAGAGTAGGCCATATATTACTTTTATTTTCACGTGTGGAGTTCTCCAGCCTCTGGACAGTAAAATTTCCCCCTTTTGTATTTAAGAGTGAAGGTTAGTAAACTGTGGCAGTAAAGTATTAGCAGGGCGTTTGTGCCCGGAGAGTAAGTGCTCATTATCCTCCCCTGTTAAGCTTTGTGTAACTGCCGTAGGGAGACTTTCCCGAACTAAGTTCCCACTCAAACATTTAGATAAAAATTCTCCACACGAGTGGTCCTTCGAACCGGATCTTTTACCTTTGACTAGTGAAGCATTAACGTAATTAATCAGCTTGATTAAGCATATAGTAACTCGCTATATCACTTACCCACACGCACACAGTCAGTTTGTTGAATGTGTAATGCCCAGACTTTAATTGGGAAGAGAAATTTGTAATCATCATGATCTTTTTGTATCAACCACATGTTTAAGGAAAGAACTACGTAGCCAGGTTAATTTGTTGCTAGAATGTTCTCTACAGAAAGACTAGAATTTGTCGTAGGAACTTCGCTTTGTCTCGGATCCGTTCACCCACGTATTGTAGCAGAATCCATTTATAGCCAGAAAGTTCTAAGCTACTTGAACTAAGGCTTTTGTTGTTCAGACACCCGTGTTTACTGCTCAACTAGAGCACCGGTATACTCGTTCTGTCAACTAATTTTGCTAATTAAACATCTAATTTGTAACATTTTGTACCTTGAGCTACTTTCCTTTGTGTCGTTTACCTTCCCTAACCAACCTTAACTTTTCTAACTAACGTTCCCGTATACTTAGCACGTGTCCTTGTCCTACAGAACGAATTGGCGCAACCTAATTTTAAGTCTTCTTACAAGTAACGTAGAAACTTTCACTAAGTCCGTTTCATTCCACGTGTTTGTTCCGAGATGGTGGATCTTGTTTACAACCCAAACTAAGGGTGCGTAATTGTTTTCTACCGTACGTAAATTACTGAGTGTAGTTCCATTTAATTTCCTTTAGCGAGGAGAATTTTGTTTTTGTCCTTTATGAGGAGATTTTTCATTTTGTCCTTTAGCGAGGATATTTTTGTTTTACCTCTGCGTGAGGGAAATCTCATTTTTGTTTAGCCTCCACGGGAGTGCACTTTAAAAGCTAAGTCGTTGCCTCGTGCGCCTATCTACATTTTGAATAGATCAGTGGCTGCCCCAGTGCGTCCACAATTGTGAAATCGTCACAACAGTGTCATCCTCGACCTATTATTTTAACTTACATTTTTGTGTTCATAAGCCCAAGTGCTTTCTAACATGTTTTGCTTCTCATAAGTAACTTAATTCAATCATTTATCGCCACGTGCGTATATCATTCATTTTAGTAAAGTGTTTAATGTCACGTGACCTGGGCATGTCTGTTTTGTTAGGCCCCAGTTAATTTGAATTTTAAAGTAGTTTTGTTATTTACCTTTGTGTTGTCATTTAACCATTTTTTCTCATCATGAGTAAATTTAAATGTTCAATTACCATGCTAGTAAATTTGTAAAGTTTCATTTTCACATTCTTTTGAAATTCAGTTACCCTTTATTTGTTTTAAAGAGTCCGTTCCTCAAACGTGGTCATTCCAAGATGGCGGACTTCACTTTTAACGTAAACAACACTCCACCGCCGAAGGCGAAAACGCTCAGCCCCGAGGAGATTAACGCTAGGCTTAAAGAACAGGAGTTAGCATTCAACTTTGTTTGTGAGGACGCAGAACTAGCACTTCATGCTCTTGCTTGTGTAGATTTTCCCAGCATGGGTCCAGAAGCCGTAAATCATTTTAAAACCCAAATTGGTAATGTAAGAGATGAACTTTGTGATTACAAGAATTTTTGGAGAAGTCATTACGACCATCCCATTGTTAAATTAAATTATCCTGTGCTTGCTGCCTGCTCAAGTAAAGTTGAAATTGCTTTTAATAGACTCATGGCTCATCCTAATTTAATGATTAAACCTAATCAATCTTGTTCTTCCTCGAGTGCGACACCTTCAGTGACTCGCCCTGTAATTGTAACTTCTAACGTCTCGGCAGTCAACCACAATGTAATTAATTTTGCATCAACTCACCAACCTATTCAATCGTCATGTTTCAATACTATGTTGCCAACACGGCATACGATTAGTAATTTTGTATCAGTCCCACTTGCTCCGTCCTCATCTCCTAACCTTCAGCCGCCAGCGTTTGATCGCCCTCAACCCCCTTTGTCTTTACCGCCGGTGACAGTACGTCCTGGAGGAGAAACCGTTCACACTCTTAACATGGACCCCCCAAGTGGTAGCGCAAATACCACTCAACCTACCCGTGTGCTTGAAGGCCAGCAGAGGCCTGTACCGGTAAATTCAATCATTAAAACTGTACCATCCCATGGACCAGTGCTCACGTTGCCTGATTGTCCTATTCTTGAGCCCGTAACTTCCACTACAACCCGTATTGACGCTAGAACATCCCCGTTAGGATTTGAAACCTGCCCTCAGAAAGAGCCGCGTGATCGCAAGGTTAAGACTTCAGCTGTCAGAAAGCAACCTTTTGCACTGACGGCGGATTTAGCGAAGGTCACACATGTAGACCTACCACCGTAGCTTAGAGCCTGTTTACAATTCACCTTGCTTGAGGATAACGGTACATTGAACATCATTCATTATTTTCATTCAGTTTTATATGGCTCAACTGTAATCCTTTATTATTATTGCCAAGTCATTCAGCAGCATTTTTTCAGTCAATCCCTTGCTTTAACCTCCAAGCATAAATTTAATTTTTGCCTTGATACTTTGTCACGTTATTGCTATAATCCCCCTGACATGCTTCACTTCGTGCTGAATAAAACTTTTACTTTTAATGTTCCCCTTGCAAACATTTTCCTTCAAGATGACATCAAAGACTCTCGCCGTCAGAAATATGATGTCCCCATGGACCTTGTTTGTCTCGATTTATCATTCAGGCTAGTGTCAAATAACTTTTCACCTTTTAACGCCGTGAAGGAAGTAACTTTTCTCCTTTTGTCAGGCGGCGAATACAAAGTTTTCATCACGCCAGTGATTTTCTTTGAAAAATCATTTCATATAAAACGTTGGGTGTCAGATTTGGATTGGGATTCACCCCCATAATTTTTGATTTGTCATTGGCCGGACTTGTTGCTGAACTCGACCGATATTGGCTCACGTTTTGTTTGCTCTATCCGTATCCCTAGGAAGGGAAGAATTGAGTACTTTTAATCGTTTTATTACCATTGCATCGTACATTTAAAGTTAACACTGATTATTTACTTATCTTAACGCTTCCGTGAATTATTGCCTGCAGGTTCAATTTTCCCCAAGTTCACGTGCAAGCCTAACTTTAACTCCATTACTTTTAATTAACACTAACAGCATTTTGTTAACTTTAAACAGACGTTGATGTGAAGAAAAACTTCACTCTTCATTAATCCATTAAGTTTATCTCGCTCATACTAACAAGTAGTTGAATCACATTTGCCGGAACTAACCCCTCTCCCTTTTTTCTCCTCTTTATCCCCAGGGTGTGAAGAATTTTCTTCACTATTCTTCTTTTAATCGTATTTTTAACTCTCTTCTACTAATACTTTAGCTACCCCTAAATGTTCTCTCCTACATCAAGTTTTCTTTAACAAAACATTGGGAGGACTATTCTAAACTAAATCAAATAAACGTGTTGACAGTAGTGTACGCCATGCTCGTGACATCACAGCGTAGATACGCACAACAAAGAGCCTTAGTAAACCTGCGGATGTTGGTTGTTTCCTCAAACTACGTGTGTCGAGATTAAACATTAAACCGATTTGAATATAAATTTCAATACTGCTGAATTAATGCATCTTTCATTTCTCAATACCAATTAAGGTTTGTTAATTTTAAGATATATGCCCATGGCACCAGCCCATTGCTAATTCTCATTTTAACTGTTAATTTTTAGCAAGCCAGAATAGGTAGGGTTATTGTATGTATAAACTTCCTTAGAGCAGCAAGATTTCTCTAAAGTATCTAGTACAAAATCCTGCCTCCTCTGCACTCCTTACAATAATACGATGCCCTGTCCTTAAGTCCCGATATGGCACCCCCATTGGATTACCGTGCGCATCATGGCCGTCACTTGTTTGGAAAGGTGAAGCTAGGTGATCCCTTTCGACCTTAGAGTCGCCCATTTGTTCGGAAGTCGCCATGACCGACTGACCTGCCTGGTCAGTGAACCCGTGCGCCTCTGGCTCACCCCCAACCCTCTCTCCCAAAACTCGACTCACAGAAGAGTGCTGCCGGTCGGAGAGATTGAGAAGAAGAGGAGCCTGGTATACCATAATTGCAGCCAATGTGAGAATTTTTGGAGTGAGCCAGTCCAGAGTGCAAAGTGCAACCAGGTCTACAGCCATCACGGGTATAGGACTGTCTTCAAAGGAGTGCAGGTACTTCAACAATGGCCATAGTTATTCCCCCATTTTTTAGCTTAGACCAATTTTAACTTGCTTAGACCCCTTCCTTGATGTCCTTGTAGAAATAAGCAATAATAGCTTTAATACCTCGGTGTACGTAAAACCAACAAATCTTGGCCTATGTCTGAATGGTGACAGCGAGTGCCCTATTCGGTATAAAACTGCCACCATTAAGGCTTTTATTCAGAGAGCCATTTCTCACTGTTCTTCGTGGAGAGGCACCCACGAGGAACTTGACAGAAATACTAAAATTCTGGTGAATAATGGCTTCACGAATAAGGACATTAATCGGCAAATCAAAAAAGAAATCGAGAAATGGTACCAGAATGAAGGCCCTGATGATACCAATACGCCAGCAAAAATAAATCTATACTATAAAGGCATTATGAGCGTAAACTACAAAGAAGAAGAAAAGACAATGAAAAATATAATAAAAAAACAACGTTTTTGCCACGGCAGAGGATACTGAAATCAACCTCATAATTTATTACCAATCAGCAAAAACACGAGACTTGATAATGAAAAACTACCCTGCCCCTGCCATGCAAGATGACTTGAAGAAGACGAACGTAGTGTACCGATATAAATGCCCTATCCAGGAATGTTCTGGCACCTACATCGGGATGACGACGATGTGTCTTTCTAAGAGATTATCTTGCCAAGGGCAACAGGGTGCAATAAAAATGCATTGCCTCCAAAAACATAATTTCAAGACAACAAGGGAGCATATAGTGAAAAATGTAACCATCATCGGCCGTGCCCCTGACAGCAGACGTCTCCGGATAATGGAAGCTCTTTTTATTCAACAACAAAGACCTAACCTCAACACCACGCAAGAAGGGACCTTATTGCCAACATGTATAAGGTCCACCACCAACAATAGTCCAGGCAATAACAACTATGACAGGACTGATATAGCCGAAGGTCAAAACATGGATTATCTCCTGACAGAACCAGAGTCAATAATCCCACCAAACATCCCGGCGAGACAGAGGCCACTACCTCCTAGGATTAATGGTCTCCACCCCTGGGCAGTTCTTGACCACTGAAGATGGAATGTCGAAGCAGGACTCCGTATATAAGCCATCAAAACAACACCTGCATTTCAGTTCACTCTTGACAATGAGCAGAAAACCTTCTCACTGCTCGAAACCGGTTGAGTTGAAGGATGTGTTAAACTTAACTCCTCGTAATTTATAATTTTTGTACAAAAGTGACCATTACTGTGTTTGCACTAACATTGTGATAGTGTTTTATACTTTGTACATATTATCTGTACTTTTACAATGTGTTGTGATATATTAAAGACAAATTGTGAATGATATGGTCTTCATCACCTTCCTATTGATATGTCCCTTTCCCAGTTACTGGCGGATTGTTCAAATGAAGAGAAAAAAATAATAAGAATAATAGATAAAGTTAATTACAAAATTAACGCCACTGAGGCAGCAATCACTTTCAATAAAACCTAAATATTTTTCTGTTATTATTTTATTGCTTTGAGACTAGCATAGTCTCTGGGTCACATGGGCTACGTGTCCGACCCAATTGTGATTATTAATTACTGCAGACCACGTGTCTAACCAACAATCTTTCATTATTTTGAATTGCTTTTTTGATACCATTTTTGTTGGTTAAGATGTCTGTTTTCTTTAAATGTAAATTTGTGAAATAAATCAATATTAGGTTAATTAAACCTTCATATTTTTGCTCCCTCATTTTTTTCAATGTGCAAATTATGAATATTTGATCACGGGACAGAATACCCAATACTTGAAAGGGGTAAGCCTAAGTAAGTCTATAAGTGGTTTCAGCGAGGAACTTTGTATTAATATATCTGCTTCATCTTTAACTTTTCAACTTTACTTTACATCACTGCTCCCATTTTTGTTTTGTCTTCAATTACATTAACGTAAGATACCTGTCCAGCATCTCACTGGAGTAGCTGGGACGGAGTCGGAACAGAGCCTAAGAGTGAGATGACTATAGACCTGACAAAGCTATAGTAGGCCATATATTACTTTTATTTTCACGTGCGGAGTTCTCCGGCCTCTGGACAGTAAAATTTCCCCCTTTTGTATTTAAGAGTGAAGGTTAGTAAACTGAGGCAGTAAAGTATTAGCAGGGCGTTTGTGCCCGGAGAGTAAGTGCTCATTATCCTCCCCTGTTAAGCTTTGTGTAACTGCCGTAGGTAGACTTTCCCGAACTAAGTTCCCACTCAAACATATAGATAAAAATTCTCCACATTAAGGTCCGACATACATTACAAACCTGCGGGTTCCAATAATGTAGGGATTCGGAAATAATATTGCAGGGGGCATGAAACCTGTAAGTATTATGACCGTAAAAACCTTTACTCTTGATCTTGCAGAAGACTGCAGCACAAGTCATCTGGTGTTCCTCCTGTAAAGAAAGGAGAACAAAATGAGTATATAATTGATTCTCTCACTGATAATCAATATGTAAAAGTCCTTTTCTTAACAAAAGTAGCTTAGGACAGTAAGCTATAAAAGGATAGTAGGAGACACATACTAGTGTATCCCATGTAAGCAACTGCTATTACCTCCCCTCAGTGTTAGCTATAGGGAGATTCCTCTACTGAGGTAACTCCAACTAAAAGGGTTCTAACCCCTAGGGGTAGAAAAGTGTATAAGTCACTGTTCCTTTTTATTTCTAACACTCTGGGGTAATGATGACTGATTCCTCAATCAGAATATTAAAGAAATACTATTCTTTCAATATAGGAGCGGTACCAGCAGAAGCTCGCCAAGGATACCCGAGATATGTTAGAAATAACTACTGTATAATCATACTATAGTTTTCTATTTGCAGCATATGTTATGTTGCAAATTACTGGCTACTGTATAATTATATATTAAGTAGTTCAGCCATTGCGCTGCCTTTGTGGTAAGCATCTGATGACACAGTCCAGCTGGCATGACACCAACTGGACAAAGAAAAATAAAAGACATATATTTTTGGGGGTTCAGGCCATGTCGTCCCGATGGAAGTTCCTTTAAAGTAGCTTCCTAGGTTATATTTGACTACAGTGATATATCCCAAAGAATTTTACTTAAGGTATCCAGAATTCTAACTCCTGGCCCGAATATCCCAGGCTTTCGCCTTTAGGGATATCGCATAATATCAGAGGACGTATTCTTGACACGCCACATAGCTATCTACACCCCGAATAGCGTTTTTGCTTCAAGAGGGGAAAGTGGCAAGAATCGGAGGAGAGCCATTATTAAGGCACGCTCTACTCCTACTGTTGAGTACCTGTATGACGTCACGATCGGGGGCCATCTTGTTATTCCTTCATTTGTAGCGGCCTTACTCAGTGTTTTCCCAGTTCTCTCACGCTATTTTTGGATTATTTTCTCGCTATGATGCTTTTTCCAGCATCATCTGCCTCTGGAAAGTTGAGTATTATCTTTACTTTGTATAAATGTAAGTTCTTGCCAGTTTTTTCCTCGATTCAAGGTTCAATTAACGTAACAAGAGCTGTTGCCTAACCCGGAGGCGTCATGGACGCTGTCGTTCGCTATGCATGTGTCATTTAGTCAGCCAGAACGACCTTCCCGGTATATTTCGCTTTAATAAATTTAGCTATTTAGCCTTCATTGCTAGGAAATTTTTATATTGTGCTGATAGTATTCGTGGTTTCAGCGATTTAGGTAACCGATCCTCACTTACGCTAGGCTTCCTAGCCTAGACGTCTAACCTTTTACTTTCATGCATGATATATAGTTTTCCTAGTGTGGTAATTTTATTAAAGCTTTAGGCAATATTTTATACATGTAAGATATTTATTGCATAAATTTTCCTCTTCCAAAGATATATACGAGAGAGTTTCGGTGATTTAGGTAATTGATTCTCACTGCCTCTAGGCTACTAGACTAGGGGCTTTAGTATACTTTCATACATGTCCCCGATTGCTCTTGTATCGCATTATTCAAGTGGAGACTGATACCTCCTAGTCTTTTATAGGGCGATACTAATCTCCTTCGGAGATTTAAGAGCAATCTCTTCTCTCTCTGAGTTAGCCTAGGCTGAACCCTAGTCAGTTTTACCTCGAACTGCATTCATGTAAAACTAGGCTAGGGTGTTTCTGTCCCTTCCCTGTAACCGCAGATGCAGATTTTTGGGTTTTAGTCAGAACCTCAGAGTATTCCGTCTGTGGTCAGTTGCCGACTGGCAAGGTGAATTGAATTCCCTGGCTAGGTTAGGCTACCGATGCAGGAGGCTAGACCTCCCTAGGCCTCACCTGAAGGCATTAAGGTGCGTCCACATGGACGAACAGTGTCTGTCGGACAAACACTGTTACCTTATCATAAAGCAAGGATTATGATGTCATAAGCGTTGAAACGAGGGAAGTTGATATGGTAACAAACAGTAGTACCAGATGAAGTTGTCTTGATGAGTTTCTACTCTGTTCACTAGGCAAAGACCGGCAGACAATAATCGAAGCTGATGTCCGCTGGCAATACACGGGGTTATTTTATGTTATTATTATTCTGTGCTTGAGAAAAAAGTAGTTGGTGTCTGGTTCAAAAGGTGTATGATACACCATAAAATAAAACTAGATAGATTGCCTTATGCAGCGTAATTATTCATGTCATTTGTTGAGGACAGTGGAATTTGCAGAGACGAAATGATAAGAGAAGCCATTCAACCATTTCAAAGGAACCTCAAATTGATTATGAATCAAACTTTAGAAACTACAATATATACAGATGGACCCAAACACCTACGTTTTATCGAAGAAAATAAAACCTTGTACTAGTAAAGAGGACACATATATGACGGGGAGTATTTCTCCAGAAACACGTCTGGACAATTTATATATATATATATATATATATATATATATATATATATATATATATATATATACATATATATATATATATATATATGTATGTATGTATATATATATATATATATATATATATATATATATATATATATATATATATATATATGTACACACACAGTTACTTCCTGACCTCATGACCAAACACTTCTTCAGGCATATGAGAGATTTGGGTGATCATAATCGAAACAGATTCTGTCCTTTTTTTTATCTTCGAAACACCGTAAGTTGGGGGTGCAAATGCATCTTGCACCAGCCCGCCACTTTTGTTATTTCTAAACCAGTAACAGACAATCCACTTCTCTGTTGTTCTGACGTTATTTTAATAATTGCCGCTACACGTTTATTTCTGTTTTTGGAAAGAGCTGCTTTAGTTTTATAAGCTGGGTTTTTCATATAAATTTGATTAACAACTCTGCCTCCCTTCTATGCCAATGGCAGCTTTCCTCCGTAACAGAATTACAGATAGCCATGTTTACAGGGCAAGTGAAACCGAAGTAACCAACAGCTAAAGTTCATCTGGTAAATAAGTATAACTCCATCCATAATGTCCCTCCGTAGAGTACGAGCATGGGCACTAGATTTACACACCCTTGGTACTCATTATTGACGTCACCAGCTCTTCTTTCTGCTTCCGATTGTTAACCGATAACAGTTGGTGTTCGACGGACAATGTCCGACCTTGTGGACGCACCTTTATATGATATGATGCCTTCTCCCTGTGGCCTAGCAGACAGTCCTGTGCCGGCAGAACCTAAGCTGAAGAATAGAATTCTTCTACTGCTTGGCAGACCCCGACACTAGACTCTGTTCCTTCTGTCTGAGATAGCAGTGAGGGTGCTGCCAATCTCTTTCTGTATTGGGCTAACCCTAGGCTAGGGAATAGAATTCTCTGGCCCCTTGGGATAGTTCTAATACTGGAATGGAGTCTCGTTAGGTGAGGTAGGACAGGCTTTACTGCTGGCTCCTCCCACACCCTACAGGACCCTCACCCCTCCCCTCTGTGTCCTTTAGTGATGGCCTAGCCATCACATACCTTGGCCATCATCCTACAATCGACCCTAGTGCTGGTAGGTTGTTGGGCTGGCTCGGGTTTTCTGTCGGTTGCTCGGCTGTGCCGGCTGCCGGGAGAGACCCTAACCCCCTGTCAAGTGTTCTTCAGTCCTCTCTTGGTTTGCTTTCCATAACCCTGCCGGCAGAGGCCGGCGAGGTTGTGGGTGGATGGAAGACTAAAAGTTACATTTCCCCCTTCCATTTGAACCCTCATTCTGGATGGAGGACAGTAAGGCTGAGCCTTTACATGACCTCTCATCTATGCTTTCTCTCTCTCTCTTACGACTAGTACCCTAGGTTCCAAGTACCAGCAGCCGGCTGGGCTGCAGACCGCTGACATGACATAACTAATCGCCGGCTGGCGTGGGTTGCCGACGGTCGGCGACCCGCCGGAAGCCGGCGACCCATCAGTTATCTGCCGGCAGCCGGACGAACGGCTGTCTGCCGACATATTACCCGCCGCCAGCTGATGGAGGCCGCCAGCTGTCGGCGGCCTCCCGGCGGCCGGCGACCTACAACAGCCGGCGGTCTGCCACCCATTGCCCCCAAAAGGTAGTACACCTTCTGACTTGTACCCAGGTACTAGCCTTCCAGCGTATGCCGGCGGGTACTACAGTATATGACTATACAGTAGACAGTATAATTGCAATATAGAACATACTGCAATCAGAAAACCACAGTATAGTTTATATGGTAGCCCATAATTTTCTAACAGACACTGTGTCTTCATGGGCAGCCTATTGTGAGACCACTTAATATAATGAAAGTGAGTTCTTTCTTTAATTCTCAGTGATCACTAAATTCAATCCCCAACATTAAAATCCGGAAGATGGTGTTATGTTACACCTCTATATATCCTGCCGGATAGAGATCTTCCAACGGTTTTTCTATCGGTAGAAATACCCTAGAATTTAATTTTGAGGGAGGTCATAGTAATTGGCTGGACAGGAAACACGTATGTGTCTTTCCTTCTTCTTTTCTAGCTTACCTATCCTAAGCTATATATACATAATATTGTATACTGAATATTGTGAGATAATTCACCGAATACTCATTTCATTTTCCTCTCTTTACAGGAGGACCATCCCAAGTGCGGGAACCACTTCTGCAACATCCGCAGTAAGAACTTCTGCGGCCATGGACTGTGCAGGACGCACGCGCGCTGCGCAGCGACGAAGGGCACTCTGAAGTATTTGGACCCCCTGGTATGTGACGTTTGTTTCAATCTGGTTCCTGAGGCTTTTGATGACCAAAAGACTACTGAATCAAGGGATGCAGCAAGAGAGAAGCTGACTAAATGGGTCAGGGGTTCCCAGAAGAATACCACCGGGCCCTACCTTCCTAATGAAAAGATGAGTCTTTTCCCTAGGGCATCTTCGGATGCAGTAATCCCGCAACCTCAAGCAGAGATCCCCCTCGTCCAGATTCCGATAGAATCTGATGTATCGGATGCCAGGAAGGACATCCAACTAGAAGACAAGATGTCAGATGTGTCAGAAGGCACTGAAAGGAGTCTTCTTGCTGAAGATCAGGAGGAGGAGTCTGTAATGGCTCCCGAGACTGACGACGAAGGAACTGAAATAGTTTCAGTTTCATCAGCTCCGGTGGCAGAGCCCATCCCCTCGACCTCCTCTGCTCCTCAATTGGCTGACTTGAGTCAAACCTTGACTTCAATTCTCACTATGGTCCAAGACCTAAAGAAGCAGTCGACTGAGAAAGAAGTTGCGCTACGGTTGGAGATGCACCAACTCGCAGCTTCTCGTGTAGCTCCAAAGAAGCTAAATGTAAAAGATCTCCCCCCTTTCACGGCCGTCAACCCATGGAGGCATGCTGAGCACATGCCCATGTCAGGGGGAAATATCTTTATCTCCGACAAGCTGGGCACAGTTCCAGCCGAAGATGTGGAATTCTGGCCCAGCCAAGGGGCCTACCCAGACTGCTACGTTCGTCTGAGGATGGAACCACCCTCGAAAGAGGAAACAGAGCCGAAAGAGGTCATAATCCTTGACCTCCCCAAAGCTCAGGCTTTGCTATCCAGCACACTGAAGGAGAGGGCCTTCACTAACTCTAAAGTGCCGGCTCTGAGTAAGAAGCATCCGTCCTTCGTTGCTTCTTCTTCCCGTGCCTTCCCCTTTCTGGAAAAAGGGTATAAGGGAGCCTTGAAGGCAATCGAGGCAGGGAAACCATGTCCCCCACTCAAGGAGTGTAGGCCGTTCTCCCTCGCCCTACCATTGGACGAAGTTGACTGGAAGGACGTACATCATACCTTCTCAGTCGTTGGAGGCCGACATTGCCGGACGTCAGTTTGATGAAGACCTTCCTAAGCTGCCAGACTTTTACCTGCATCGGCAGCAGGAAACGAAAGAAAGACCTGCTGCCTCAATGTCTCTTCAGACTGGACTGGAGACGATGGCAAGCGTCTGCCCAGCCCCAGACATGTACATGGTCTTCGCCAAGGCTCACCTGGCAACAGTTACAAAGGGCCTGTACAACTTTATCAAAGCCAGAAGGGCTTGTAGAGAGTTCGTGTTCGCCTCGGCTGCGGTGAGGCACAAACCGAGGAAGCTGATATCATCCAGCATCTGGGGTAAGGACCTTTTTCCAAGTGAAGTGGTTAAAGAGGTCGTCAACAAAGCTGCCACGGAAAATAGAAAGCTTCCCTAAAAGTGGGACTTGTCGATGAAGAGGAAGTCTTCCCAGGATGAGGGTCCCCAATTCAAAAGAAAGACTAAGAGGCCAAGAGCGCCCTCTCGCCCACCTAGACAGCAACACCTTCCCCCAGCAGCTAGTGACACAGTCGCCTGTCTTTACCCCGGCCTTCGAAAGGCAATCCATGGCCTTTCGGCCGAAATCTAGAGGCTCCTTTCAAGGCTGCTCTAGACGCCCCTCAAGAGGCAAGGGCAACAGGGGTGGACGTGGCCAAGGAGGCAAGCCCTCCGGCCAGCACTCCAAGTGAGATGCTTCCGGTAGGAGGGAGAGACTTCTCTTTCTGGGATCGTTGGACCTTCGATCCCTGGGCCCACAGCCTAATCAAGAACGGAATAGGTTGGAGCTGGAACACAACTCCACAAACTTTCCCTCAATTCTTCCAACACTCAACCACCATTCTGGAAGAATATGTCCAGGAACTCTTAGACAAGAGAGTAATAAGGAGGGCATGTCCATCAAGTTCCAAGGAAGGCTGTTTTGTGTTCCAAAGAAGGACTCGGACAAACTCAGAGTCATTCTGGACTTGTCACCACTCAACAAGTTCATAGTGAACCACAAGTTCAGGATGCTCACCCTTCAACACATAAAGACCCTACTGCCCAAGCAGGCATACACAGTCTCCATAGACATGGCAGACGCATATTGGCATGTTCCAATCAATCAAGTTTCCTCCTACCTAGGATTCAAGCTACAAAAGAGACAATATGTCTCCAGAGCCATGCCCTTCAGACTAAACATAGCCCCAAGGGTATTCACAAAGCTTGCAAACTCAGTCATTCGTCAACTACGCTTAAAGGGAGTTCAGGTAATAGCCTACCTGGACGATTGGCTGGTGGGGGCAGCATCCGAAGCAGAATGCATGCAAGCCTCCAAGGAAGTGATCCAGTTCCTGGAACATCTAGGATTCAAGATCAACATGGAAAAGTCTCGACTATCTCCAGCTCAAAAGTTTCAATGGCTAGGTGTTCATTGGAACTTACAGTCACACCGCCTCTCCCTTCCATCAAAGAAGAGGAGAGAGATAGCGGGATCTGTCAATAGACTTCTAAAATCCGATCGGATATCATGACAGCAACAAGAGAGAGTACCGGGCTCCCTCCAGTTCGCCTCAGTGACAGACCCAGTGCTGAGGGCACAATTAAAAGATGCATCAGGAGTCTGGAGAAGATACGCATCAAACGCTCGAAGAGATCTGACAAGACTAATACCAACCCGTCTGCGATCACTTCTCAAGCCATGGTCGGAGGCCAAGCACCTGAAGAAAAAGGTGCCCTTATAACCACCTCCACCCTCAGTCATCGTTCACACGGATGCCTCAAAGGAAGGATGGGGAGGCCACTCTCACCAACGGAAAGTCCAAGGAACCTGGTCCTCCCTCTTCAAGACCTTCCACATCAACATTCTGGAAGCCATGGCAGTTTTTCTATCTTTGAAGAAACTGAAGCTTTGCTGCTCGATCAACATCAGACTGGTCCAGGACAGCGAAATGATAATGAGATGTCTAAACCGACAAGGTTCGAGATCGCCCCAAATCAACCAAGTGATGTTGGCCATCTTCCATCTGGTGGAAAAGAAGAGATGGCACTTATCAGCAGGTCACCTTCAAGGGTTCCGCAACGTGACGGCGGACGCTCTATCCAGGCTCACCCTGATAGAGTCAGAATGGTCCCTAGATGCAAGATCATTCTCCTTCATCTTACGCAAAGTCCCAGGACTGCAGATAGACCTCTTCGCGACGAGCGACAACAAAAAGCTATCTCGATACGTAGCCCCGTACGAGGATCCTCTAGCGGAAGCAGTGGACCGATGTCCCTAGATTGGAACAGATGGTCCAGGATTTACCTGTTCCCTCCAACCAACCTCCTGTTAAAGGTCCTCAACAAACTGAGATCCTTTCGGGGAACAGCAGCGCTAGTGGCTCACAAGTGGTCCAACAGCATTTGGTTCCCTCTAATAACGGAACTGCGACTGAAGCTGGTCCCGTTGCCAGATCCAGTTCTGACTCAACAAGTGCAGAAGTCGACTGTCTCCGCTTCATCACAGAAAACCAGAAACCTTCATCTCATGATTTTCTCGCCTTAACTTTTTAGAAGAATATAAGTTGAAATCTACTAAAAGACAACACGAGTCATTCTGGAAGAAATGGGTTGCCTTTGTCAAGGCAAAGAAACCAAAAGAAATCTCGACATATTTCTGTTTATCATTCTTTATTAATCTCCATGAACAAGGTTTAGCAGCCAACACGATATCTACGTGTAAATCTGCCTTGACTAGACCGTTGGTATATGCCTTCCAGGTGGACTTCTCTAACGAAATCTTCAATAAGATCCCTAAGGCCTGCGCTTGGCTTCGGCCCACAGCACCTCCGAGGCCCATTTCATGGTCCTTGGATAAGGTTCTTCATTTAGCCACAACCCTGAACAATGAAGACTGCTCTCTAAAGGATTTGACCCAAAAAGTTATATTCTTATTTGCACTAGCCTCAGGAGCCAGAGTTATCGAAATAGTGGCCCTTTCGAGGGATGACCCAGCGTTTCTCGCTAAGAATGAGCTACCCACCAAAAGGTGGGGTCCCTGGAGAATCTGCCCTCTGAAGGAAGATGCGTCTCTATGTCCAATAGAGTGCCTAAAGGTCTATCTTCATAGAACTTCAGACTTTAGGGGAGGACTGCTTTTTATGGGAGAAACCTCAGGTTCGACATTGTCTTTGAAACAATTAAGGGCGAAGATCACCTATTTCATTCGCAGAGCGGATCCAGACAGTACACCCGCAGGTCATGATCCGAGAAAAATTGCTTCGTCTCTGAACTTCTTCCAGAATATGAATTTTGAAAGTCTTCGCTCATATACTGGATGGAAGTCATCCAGGGTTTTCTTTAAACACTACGCGAAGCAAGTGCAAGATATCAAGCACTTCGTGGTGGCGGCAGGTAGTGTGCTAAAACCTGACGCTTGAAAACTGCAAGGAACAGTGCACTAATCGGGACTTTTGGTGAAGGGTGTACATGATCCCTCCCTACAGAGTGACATGTTTATTGAAGTGTCACTGTAGTGTCACTATGGACTGTTCCAAGTATAAAGGTGAAAGAAGCATAAAAGACTTACACATGTGCCATTCGTATAACTACGCAAGTGTTTATAGACTGTAATGACAGAAATAAGAAAACATGAAATATTACAATATTTCCTTTCAAAGTGGCTTCACGTTTCTTTTCAGATGAAACAAGTATTTCTGATATTACCATTTTAATTATGCTATCCATTATATTTCCAATTTCGTTTTATATTGTATTATAAAATGCACTTTGCCCTTATTTATTGTTTATCAATAAAAATATATTTGAATTTTGCCCCAAAATTCCAAATAGACAAACGTGTCCGAGCATTTCTATACAACCTTTCATATTGTAAATATATTCTGAACATATACAATATCTGTTCTAAAGCTAACAAACCTTCTAATTGTGTGTTTATATCAGGTGTATCAGTCCCTGGTTAAGACTGATTTCATATACCTTGATTGTATTACTGACTTATACAATTTTTCCTACTTGGATTAAAACCTTTCTATCTTGCATGCGACTCACCAAGTAGACCGGAGGAGGTGTCGGTAGTCAATACATACATTTGTTCCTTTCAGAATACAAACTCTGTTTTACAAAAGTATATGATGAGACCAATATACCTGTTTGTTGGCTAGATTGTTCATACGAATTTACAATCCTCAAGTTTTTTCCTAGAGTCTTCCATGACTCTTCCCTGTAGGGGGCAGGAAGCACTGACATAGTCCATGATTAGTTAAAATGGTGTATAACGGTAACACCATGTGTCTCTACGTCTAAATGACCAAGGAAAATTTATCTCGCAGTTTTTGGCCCTAATGGGAAATCCAAAGATACATTAATGCTCTGGTAAACTTCCATCAGGACGACATGGTCTGAGCCCAAAAAACGAATTTTGAGGGAAGCAATAAATCTATTTTTGAGTGAGGTAGCCATGTCATCCTGATGGACCCACCCTCCTTTTATAAAAGGCTGAAAAAATCCCTCCCAAAAGTACTGTATTTGCAGCACCTCACTAACGCTACAAGGAATAACAAGATGGCGCCCGGTCGTGACGTCATACAGGTACTCAACAGTAGGAGTAGAGCGTGCCTTAATAACAACTCTCCTCCGATTCTTGCCACTTTCCCCTCTCGAAGCGAAAATGCTATTCGGGGTGTAGATAGCTATGTGGCGTGTCAAGAATATGTCCTCTGATATTATGTGATATCCCTAAAGGCGAAAGCCAGGGATATTCGTGCCAGGAGTTAGAATTCTGGATACCTTAAGTAAAATTCTCTGGGATATATCACTGTAGACAAATATAACCTAGGAAGCTACTTTAAAGGAACTTCCATCAGGACGACATGGCTACCTCACCCAAAAATAGATTTTTCTCTTCGCTCAAAATCCGTTGTGTATCCCACCCAACGTATTTGCTGTGACCTCCCTTACAAAATTAAATCAGATTTTCCTGATCAGGGAGACTCAAGATAAGGGTTCTACCCTTTAAGGATTAGGAGTGTAACACTCCAGCCCTTCAAATATTTAATATTGTAAGGTAATCCAAAAAACTGATTTCTAATCAGAAAATTGAAGAAGTTATATTTTTACAATATAGGATTGGGCTCAACAAATACCTGGGTAGGGATACCCAAGGTATATTGGAAATAACTGCTAGTATAATATATACAGTAGTTTTCTATCTGCAGTATATCCTATACTGCAAATATACTGACTACCTGTATAAACATATACTGTAGATCAGCCGGCATGTCGGCGGCATAGCTAGTTCTTGCCGGCACATCCAGCATGATAGCTAAAAGTGAGAGAGATAGCATGGAGTGAAGGGTACCTATTACTGTGTATGTATACAGTAATTAAGGATGTAAAGTCTAATTTTACTGCCTTTCTCCAGAAATAAGGTTCAAATGGAAGGGGAGAATGTAACATTCAGGCTTCCATCCAGCCACAATACTATTGCCGCCAAGGTCCCCCCGACACGCTGCTGGCAGGCTAGCCTCCAGTAGTACTAGTACAATCGGCATGCTGCCAGCTGAGTCAGCACCTATCTGTGCCGGTCTGGCCGGCGGTACTCCGGCAATAGAACTTGTGGCTAGCAGTTCAAGTGAGAACTGAAGAACCTTAAAGACAGAAGGGACTTCCCATTCCCAGCCATTATGGTTGCCGGCAGCTGGCAGCCGCCGACAGCCGTCATGGCTGCTGGCAATTGGCATGGCTACTAGCAGTATGCCTCGCCGCCAGCAGCCGTCATAGCTGCCGACAGATGAAAGACACATAGTCGCCGGCAACCAACATGGCCGCCGGCAGTTGTCATGGCTGCATGCAGCTCTCAAAGCCGCCGGTAGCCGGACAACGGCAGTGGGAAGGGAGTCTGGCCGTCACTGGCAACCCACCGGCATCGGTAAGGTTGCAGGATACCGGTATCATAAAAGAACAGAGGGGGAGGAAAAAGGGTCCCATATGAGGTGTGGTAGGAGCTGGCAATTTTGCCAGACCTAAACACCTTCAGTATCGGCGCCATCCCAGGCGGCAGTAGAATCATCTATTCTCCAGCCTAGGGGGTGCCAATACAGTTAAGGGGATGGCAGCAGTGCCACCTCCTCTCAACAAGGGAGAAACAGTTTCAGTGCCAATCCATCCTAGGCCTAAGAAGATACTACACTTCAGCCTAGGGTCAGCGAGCATAGGACTAGTCTAATAGGCCACAGGGAGAAGATGGCGGCATCATACAACCACTGCAGGTGTAGCCTAGGGAGGGTTAGCTTCCTATGCTGGCAGCCTAGCCGCAGGGGAATGACTATTCCCCCTGCCGGCCGACTGCCGACACGAGACTAAATACTCTGAGTTTCTGACCGAATCCCAAAACTTGCCATCTGCACCTAAGGGACGAGACAGAAAAACCCTAGGTTAGTCATGCCTGAATGAAAAATTCAAGGCCAACCCACTAGGGTTGTAGCCAAAGGCTACACTCAGAGGGAAGAGGGATTACCCTTAAATCTCTAATAGAGATGAGTATCGGTTATATAATAATTCCAGGAGATATCTATCTCCAATGAATTGATAACCAATACACGAGGGTAACTGGGGAAATGTCGAAAGTATATGTTGCCTAGGTTAGGTTACCTAGGCAAGGCGAGATCTCGGTTACCTGTATCACCGAAACTCTGACATATACGATCGACGCAGGAAAAGGAAAAATTTTTATGCATATAAATATCTTTACAAATATAAAAATGCCTAAATAGCTTCATAAATAATTTATTAATGCTATTTTAAAAACCGGGAATGTCGTTCTACTAACTAAATAACACACCCAACAAACGACAGAGCCCATGGCGCCTCCGGTAACAGGCCTAGCTCCTAATCACAATAGATTACTCTAATTTCACAGTGAGACAGGAATTAATAACACATATTGTAAAGATTCAATACTCAACTTTTCAGAAGCGAAAGAAGCTGAAGAATGCATAGTAAAATCCTTGAAAATCGATCGAAAATGTCAGATCAATAGGGAACACCACCGAGCGAAATCGCTACAAAATAAGGAAATGTAATCCATCTTGGATATGGCACTGTTGTGATACTCAATAGTATGAGCACTAGGGTGACCTTGATACGGCTCCCCTTCTATTCTGCCACTTCCCTCTCGAAGCGTTAACGCTATTAGGGGTGCAGATTGCTATGTGACGTGTCAAGAATACGTCCTCTGATATTATGCTATATCCTTGAGAGAAATTTAAGGATATTCGTGCCAGGAGTTATAATTCTGGATACCATAAGGTAAAATTCTCTGGCAATATCACTGTAGTACTTATATCCCTTAGGAAGCTACTTATAGGAACTTCCTTCAGGACGACATGGCTTGAGCCCAAAAATGTGTTATTTCAGTAACTATAAAGTATCTTTTGTAATGTTAATTGTAAGTAATTTAAAAAATGTCCGCCGAGCAGTCTAAGACTAAATAAGACACCGCTATGCAAAAACTCTTACAAAAGTTTGAGAACCACTGGTACTATAGATACAGAAGATTGGGCCAAGTACTACTCCCATGAGATACCCCTCTGTATAAAGGTTCATATGGTGAATAAGAGTTCCCAATTTACACACAGTAATTTCTGCCAATCAAGAAGTCATTCAGGTATTTGAAAGCTTGATCTTCAACACCGATGTACTGTAGATCATTTAGTTGCAGTTCATGCACAACTGTATCAAAAGCAGCACTAAGATTGAGTAATATTAAAATACCACATTTATTTTCATCCATCATTTTTAGCATACATTTACAACAGAACAGATAGCTATCTCCATAAAGTATAATTTTCTGTACACAGACTGGTTGTCCGGTAAAGCTTCTATTTCTTCTGAGTGGCTGACTAGTTGTTCAAGAATTATGTATTCTAGCATTTTTGAAACAAAGGATATATTCAAAATAGGTCTATATGAGTTCAATTCCTGATAATCCAAAGCACTTTTCAGAACCGATGTGACTATAGCCCTTTTTTTTAGATTTGTGGAACTTACACTCATCGATGCATGCATTTTCTATTCTCTTAATTATTTCGGCTAGACTAGAAAAGTTACTTCCTCCAGTTACTTCAGATATTGGCATTGGGTCAATTGCACAGTTGGTTTTCTCCGCTCTCTTGATAATCTTGGTGATATCCCTGTGTTATGTTGTCGAATCTCGTCAATTTTATCTGTGTATCTAGTGTTGCATTAATCTGATGTTGAATATTGACAAATGACCTAGTTGTATTTTCTATTTTCTATTTGCTAGTTCCTGGTCGCTGTACCCCTCTGGTATCCTATTTTCATTTATTTCTCCCATTATATCATTTAAGAGAAGGTATAACCTATTATATCTGTTGCTGCTTCGTGGATCTTTCTCTTACAGTATTCGCTTTGTTTCCTTCGTAGTATGTAGTTGTATTGGTACATTGTAGTTTTAGATTCTACCCATGTGCTTTCAGCTTTTAACTGATTCCACTTTCTTTCTTTACATCTTTTTTTTCCCCTTTTCTCTAAAGTCTCACCATGATATAGTAGGGTAAGGCAATTTTGGACAGAGGCAAGTTTGGACAAGTAAGGCAAACATTGGACAGATGCAGTATCTATAAAACTATTTAAAATTTTCGAAAACTATAAGTCTGTTAGAAATTGCCCAACCTAATACTTTATAAGTATTGGTATGTTTGGCTTTGAAAAATTATTAAATACCAATAAAAAAAATTGTTGAATATGGGTGTCCAATAATTGCCTCACCATCATTTTCGGGCTTCTCAGAAATAACACTAGAAATTATTATTTCTTAAAAAACAATTAGTAGATGATACTAAAGGAATGTTTAAAATAAAAAATCAATGAAAAAATTTGGAATATCTAGTGTCCAATTTTGCCTCACCTTGAAAAATGGTAAGGCAATTTTGGACACGATTAAAAAAACTAATTCATAATGGTAAGTTATTAAATAATAGATTTTGTAAATTATCATATCTTTTATATTATTCTTATATATATTTATATATTTTCTTTATAATTTATCATAAAATATAGGTAAATGATAGTTATTTGAAAATATTTTTAACCTGTGGAAATTCTTTCCACGCTAGTAGAGAATGAGAGGTTGAACTGGGAGAATGCGGCGATGCAGAAGGAGCTTAGGGAGTTAAAGGGAATTGTAGAGAGAGTGGAAGAATGTGTTGAGATGAGGATGAAAGAGAATGAGGAACGGATGGAGAACCGATTGGAAGCTATGATGGGGCAAGTCATGGGGATGATGAAAACTATAATGGGTGAAGGTGCAGTCGGAGGAGTGTCCTTAGCTTCGGGTAATGGGTTGGTAGTGGAAGAGAAGGTTAAGGTAGGTGATAATGGGAAAGGAAGTGATAGTGATAGTAGTAATAGTGATGGTGATATTGAAGATAAGGGAATTAGGCATAGTAAGGATGAACAGAAAGTGAGAGGAAAGATGAAAGGAAAGGTAAAAGTGGTGTGAAGAAAGAGAAGAAAAAGTATCAGGCTGATAGCAAGGACGATCGTGAATGGGTGAAAGTGGTAAGTAAGAAAAAGGGTAAGAAGGGAATGGTTAAGGATAGGAATTTAAGTGTGGAAGTGGATTCATTATATTCAAATGAGGAAGAAGGTAACAAGGGAGTAGACAGTGATGATAGCAGTGAGAATGAACGTGATGTGTGTAAGACTGTGTTTATGAGAGAGGTACCTTGGTGTGAAAGGTTCAATGAGCATAGCAGTAGGGATGTATATGATTTTTTCAAGGAGTATGAGAGGTATTGTCAGGATAAGTATGGTGATAGTAAAAGAGTTTGGGCTAGGGAGTTAGGAGAATATTTGACTGGGTATTTGTTGACGATGTATGGAGTGATAATGAGTGTAGGTGACGTTGATTATGAAAGTGTGAAAAAGAGAATAATTGAGCAGGTAAAACGTATGAAAGGGAGTGTTAAGTATAAGCGTAAGAATGATTTTGATGAAGCACGGATGAATGCAGGAGAAGCGATATCGATGTATGTATGTAGGTTGAAAACTTTAGCTAGGAAGAAGTATGGGGATGAAGGTATAAATTAAAATAAGGAGTTCATGAAGAAGTTTTTGGCTACTGTACCCGAGAATGTTGCTGAGTTTGTTAATTTGAAACGGAAGGAGAAAATGAGGTGGACAAAAGAAAGATTGACATGGGATGATATTTTAGAGATAGTTGAGGATTACGAGTTGGATAGGTGTATGAAAGAAAGTAAATCTGTGAGTGTAAGAACTGGAATGGAGGAAAGTGTGCCAGAATTTGTTAGTTTTAGAGATACTGTTATGAGAGGACCGATGAGGGTAGCTGATAGTGTAGTAGATAGGAGTGTTAGGGCGAGTAATGTGGGAATACCTGTAAGGACAAATGAGGGGTTTAGGCAAGGGAATCAGGTTTGGAGGGATAGGAGTGCTAGTGCTCATCGAGGTATGTCAGATAGTCGTGTCCGTAATGAAAAGTGTTATAGGTGTGGAAAGGAAGGTCATGAGAAGAATGAATGTAGATGGGCTCTAGGTGCTTGTTTTGGATGTGGTGAGGTAGGGCATAGAATTAGCGAGTGCAAGAAAGAGAAAGGGGTAAAATGTTATCGGTGTGGTATGACTGGGCACATAGCGAGTGGATGTCGTAGTAATCATATGAATGTAATTTGTGGTAATTGTGGTAAGGATGGTCATTATGCTAGAATGTGCTGAATGTGGTGTAGATGGGCATGTAGCTAGGGTATGTAGGAAGAAGGGAGTAAATCAGCCAGGATGTTCGGGAAACTAGAGTGTAAGAGGGTTCAGCTGGGTGAGTCCTCCTGTGTGTGTGGAAGGAATAGGATTAATGTTTGTGAGAATGGGATGAATAATTGGTTGGAAATGAGCAAGTATGAATCTAGTATGCATGAGAAGTTAGGGCTGGAAAATAAACAATTAGTGTTAGTTGAATATAGGAAAAAGAGGCGGTTGAAAGTTTTAAGTGAGGAGAAAGTGCAAGGGAAATTTATAGGTATAGGTAAGAATACGAATAAGTATGACAAGGGTGTAAATGTACAAGTGAGTGTGGAGGATAAATGTACTAATACAGATGAAACTTGGCTGAGTATGAATGATACTTATAGTGTGTGTGGCTTTTCGTTAGATGATGTAAAAGAAAAAATGAATAACGCAAGAATGAGAGACAGGAGAATGATAAGTAGCATGAATGAATCTTTTGCTAAAGTTGAGAATGTTTTTTATGAAATGGATGAACTGTTTACAGAAATGAGTGTAATTATAGGGCCAAACGAGAACGCGGTAGATGGGATTGTACATGATATATTAGATGATAGGGATTTAGATAAGAATAGTGTTAATGTAGCGAATGATTGTGATAAGGAAGAAGTGAATGAGAGAGTATATGGAGGCCCAGTTACTCGGAGTAGAGGCCCCGTTCCCGACTGCGACTGGGTTATGAAAAAAATAATGTAAGTTTTGTGTGAGTAGGATTTGGCAAAGTAAGGGGGGAGGAATGTGGAGGATTAATTTTTGTTTTATTTTTTTGTTTATTTTCTTTTGCCAAATCCAGAGAGAGAGAGAGAGAGAGAGAGAGAGAGAGATTTCATTTGCTTTAGTTTTGCTAAATCGCGCGAGAGTGTGTGTGTGTGTGTGTGTGTTTGTGTGTGTGTGTTTGTGTGTGTGTGTGTCCGCGGTGCGCGCCGAAGAACAAGTGGTATTTAGCGAATGATTGTTTATAGTGGGAAAGACTGTTGGTACAAATGAAATTGTTTGTTTATGTTTTTAGTTAGGTTACGAGAGTGGTGAATGTTTCGGAGCGAATGCTTTTTTTGATTGTCTGCTGATAGAGGCGGTTGTGTGTGTGATTGCTGGATTTACTATTATCCTATATTACCAGCAAGGAAGTGTTTTGTATATTTTAACAGTAAGTACAGTTTTGTTTATCTTTGCTTGTCGTGATTGTGAATGATAGGAACAGTTTATTATTCATCTTTGATTATAGTGCGATAGTTCAGTTAGTTAGGAGTGTTTGTAAGTGTTTTCCTTTTTTATTTTGGCAGGCCGTGATTCCTCCTTTGAGAGATTTTCTTTGAATGTGACAGTAATTGATGACGACTTGGCTATAATAAGGAACTTGGCACGACTGCTTGGATTTGGATAATTGTTGATGACCTGGCCTGTAATTAATTGTTAGACTGCTCATTCGGATTGACCAAGCGTTGATGACCTGGCCTGT
This sequence comes from Palaemon carinicauda, assembly GCF_036898095.1. Taxonomy (NCBI): domain Eukaryota; kingdom Metazoa; phylum Arthropoda; class Malacostraca; order Decapoda; family Palaemonidae; genus Palaemon; species Palaemon carinicauda. The sequence goes on from NC_090725.1 coordinate 173,581,456, forward strand.
TGAACAAGACTACGTATGATGATGATGATTATGATGACAACGCACACGACCCAAAATCAATCAATGCAGTTGTGTTGATATTTGTCAGTGTCGCGGTTGCTATAAGGTTGTGGTTTTTTGGGCAATTAAAGACTGTTGGCCCTTGTGTGGACGAAGGAGTCCACTCAGAAATACATATATTAATTACGTTTATGTTTGGAGTTGAAGGGAATTTTTAGCTTTAAGTTTTGTTTTTCATGTGGTTATTTGAATGTGTTTTCTATATATAGTAAGTTAAGATTGTAGTGCTAAGTGTGATTTTTTTTGGTTATGGAATATGGTTGGTGATTTTTTTAGTATTAAGTGATTGTTTTGGTATTCATAAATATAGTTTTAAGGTTATGGTTTGTGTTTATGTCCTTTTTGTCTAAGAGTCTGGTTAATGATAAAGTAAGGGAAAAGTTTGTGCAGAGGAGACATTTGTCTATTTAGTGTGATTCAAGGGTGTGGGGCTTGTTCTTGCAACATCCCGCCACAACACCATTATTCCATTTTTTATTTTTTGTTTGTTATTTTCTGAGTTTTACGCATCTCTTTCTTTTCTTTTGTTTCCTTTGTAACCTCATTATTATACCCTTAAATATTCATTGCTGCTAACATGTCCATCATTCCCCTGTAATGCTTTACCTTTCATCACCTCATTCCTTTGTAGATGATTTTCTCTCATTTCGTGAGCTCACAGTACATTGCTTGACGATGCAACCGACCGTCGACAATTTTTAAGAAAACAGCACTTGGTTGCGTTCTGTTCCAAATGCTCTTGAAGCTTTGGATGTTTAACCACAATTGGTTTGTATTTAAGTAATTCTTTAATTTACGTAACTCATTGATCTTACCTTATTGCTATTTACATCTCAGTACCTAATTATAAGTCTGTTTAGCTAGGATTGTTTTCTGTGTTATTGAATATCACTAAATGCCACTTAATTTTTTTGTATGTATATTAATTTTTATAAACCAGACTGTAGGATTTCTTTATAATTACTTTCCCCTGGAGTTTCAAGAATGATCCTTGTATTTATAAAAAGCACCCTTCAGCGAACCACGTACTCATGGAAATTTGAAGAAGAAGAACTCGACCTGTTAGAACCAGCTCAGCGCAGGGAGGAAGAAGCGTGTGAGCGGCCGACTTAAAGACAAGGAAGCGTGGAAGTCGGACGTAGGCATAGCCTCTTCAACTGAGACGTCGTTTTAACATAGGCGTCGGATCAACTACCTGTTGGTCAACCATTTACTAACCAACAGTATGCCTTACTTTGTGCCATTATTCAGAAGATAGGCCTAAGACGACAAAACACGTCAGTGCAGAAGTGAAGATGCACCGTGTTGTTAACAGTTTACAAGATGCTTCCACTTCAACGTCTGCAATCAACCCTCAAGAGCCAAGGAACTGTCCTCCCTTTTTTTCTAGCCTTTATTTGACGATGTGCACATTTAGCTAGGAAGTCATGTTCAAACTGTCTGGTTTAATCATTCGTGGCGTGTCCATTACTATAAGTTGTGTTCCCGTTCCCCTCTATAAAGTTTGAAATTTTTGTCCGAGAGTAATGTGTTCAAAGTAGTGAGTAGAACTTTTGGTATTATTTCAGTCACCATTTTTACTTTCATTGGTTAATTAGTTATTTGATTATTGATTTACGATTTAATTGATTTGACCATTTTCTTGGCACTTTTCATTTTTCATATGCCATGCGGTCTTTATTCAAATTTCAATTAGGTAGTTTTGCTGTTTTTTTTCCTGTGTCAGTTAGGTGAAAATTCCTGTTGTACTTTATGGAAATAAACGCCATTTTTAGGTTAAAATTATTAACTGTTTTTAACTTGGCCTTTACATTTTGAAATGACTAAATGAGTTATCACATGAGGTGAGATATGACTTAAGGGTAAGTTTATATTTACATCAATCTAAAGCTATCGGTGTCAATCCTTTATTGTAATGTTCTACGGTATTACCTCTCAGTGGTCCTTAGGACGTTTTGACTTTTACAGTACTGCTCCCCCTAACTCTTTGTGAAACTGTTGTTTACATAACTGATTCAGTCCAACAACACTTGATTGGGATTTACTATTCTGCGCCCTGGAGTAGCGTCTGAACATCAAGGTGATATCGGTGCCGACAGTCCCGGTATAGAATAATCTTTGGACTTAAACGTGTGTAGGGAAAGCAAACCGTCTTCGTTGCAGTTCTCTAGTTTGTCAAGTGTGAGAGTGTTGGCGCTCTATCCTTCAGGCTCGGGTCCGGAAATCAAAAACGAGGAGGCCTTTCCCGGAATTATTTCCCACATAACCATTTACTTCAATAGAAAAAAAAATATTGATTTATAAAAAAAAGGTTTCTTTTCAAAGAAAATAATAATGAAACCTATTACTAATGAAAAAATATGTACAATACAAAACCTGAAATGAATGTGAATAATTCAATATATATCATAGCCATATACGTTGCAAAATAATTGCTTGAATATAAGACTTGTCTATTTACTTCAGCTGGATGCTAAAAACACTGCTTCAGTTATTTTAAAGATGGCACTAATCATTTTATCTTTGAGGCCTGTGTTCCATAAATAAAGGACCTTTAATTACATTTGTGATTTCAAAAAGGTTTGTATTCGTTTGGTGCCCTGGATACTCCTCTACTCTAGATTCCTGGCGGTTAATCTTACTGGAATTAATATGAACCAGCAGAGGTCACTTGCCTTAGTTAAATAGGCACTGTGCATCACAAGGAACTGTCTAACCTTTGATGAATTTAGCCAATGAATCCTCTACGGATTTAGTCAGTCTAGGGAAAGCGAAAATGAAAGAAGAAAACCCAGTCCTAGACATAGCGGGAGGCAAAGAATCTCCAGGTTTATAAATACCAAAGAATGTTAGAACCATGAATCAGATTGGGAGGTTACAGCAAGTAGAGAATGAATTTATGAAATATAGTTTGGATATCTTGGCCCTAAGTGAAACACGTTGTAAGGGGATTGGTAAAGAACTCTTAGACCAAGGCAATACATATATCTACTCAGGAAGAACAAATGGAGTTGGAAGAGAAGGAGTAGGAATGATGATGACACCAAGAGCAGAAAAGTCATTAACGAAATGGAGGGCTGTATATAGTAGATTGTTTCTTGCAAAGTATAAATCAAAGCAGTGCAATATAAGTATTATAGTTTGCTATTCACCAACAAATGTTTCCCATAAAGAAAGGAAAGACAGATACTATGAAGAACTGAATAGTGAAATAGAAATGATCCCAGAGAAAGATATGAAAATTGTGAGTGGTGACTTCAATGCTAAAGCTGGAAGGAATAATCAAGGGATAGAGAATGTGAGGGGTGTTGGGATCACATTTCAAAATTTTTGTTCAACAAACAATCTTGTTATTGGAGGTACTTATTTGCAGCACAAGGACATCTACAAATATACATGGATATCACCATGTGGCAATTACCAAAATCATACAGATCACATAATCATTGATAAGGAGAAAAGAAGGACTCTGACTCTGAGAAATGTAAGAAGCTATAGAGGTGTAGATATTGGTAGAGATCACCAGCTCCTCATTGCCGCACTGAAATTAAAACTGAAACCACCCAACAGAAATGTAGATAGAATACCTAGGTTTGATACAACCAAGCTTCTAGAAGATGAGCACAGAGAAACATTTGTAATTGAATGTATGAATCGTTTTGTAGTCTTAGAGACTTTCAGAGGCGAAGAGCGGACAATAAAGAATGGTGTGATATTAAGAATATATATCAGTCAGTTGGTAGTGAAATTTTGGACATGCAGTTACTAGGAGAAAACCATGGATATCAAATGATAGCCTACTTGGGATACTATAAAAAGGAGACGAAGACAGAAATTGAATGTTGAAAGTTTTCGAAGAAGTAATGAAAATTACAAGGTAGAGCATGCTAAGCATTCCAGTATTGGAAGTGAGGTCAAAAGAAAAGTCGGGAATGACTAGAGAGAATGTTTAGATAGGAAAGCAGAGGAGGCTGACAAAGCTATGAATTCAGGGAGTGGCTAGACAGGAAAGCAGATGAGGCTGACAAAGCTATGAATTCAGGAAGTGGCTATGGTGTAAGAATTTCTCATAGAATTATTAATGAAATCTCTACCGGAGCAAAGAAGAAGAAGCAGCATATACCCATCAAAAAGAGAGATGACGAAAGGCAACGTTGGATGGAACACTTTAGTGACGTCATGAATAGGAGATATAAATGGAATAATATGATTGATATACCTGAAGCTGAGGAAGACCTGGATGTGTCCATGAATAAATTCAGTGCGTTTGAAGTCGAAGCTATCATTAAAAAATTCAAGAGATGGAAAGCCCCTGGATACGATGAAATAATAGCCAAGATGATATTTGCCGAAAATAAAGTGCCTCCCATATTACATACAAGATTATGGCGTGAAGAGGCAAAACCTGATGAATGTGAGGTAGCAGTTTTGGAGAAAAAGGAAAAAAAAAGGAGATCTGACTGATTACAATAATTACAGAGGCATAATGCTTATGTCAGTTTTGATGAAAATATAAAGTATGCTCTTTCTAAAGTGACTAGATAGGTAGATTGATGAAAAGCTGAGCGATGAATTTAGAAAAGGTAGAAGGTGTACTGACCAAATTTTTATTTCAAGTTATGGGATGCAGCAATCTGTAGAATATAGAAATCCACTTTTGATGGCATGTTCATGAGCATAGCAAATGCAAAGTTAATGTTAGTGGAGTCCTATCGAACCATTTTCCAGTGAACAGTGGAGTACTCCAAGGGAATGTGTTGTCACCTATGCAGTTTATTTTCATAGATTTTTTAATGCATAGAACAGTTAGGGATGGTGGTGAAGGATTGCACTTGATTTGTAACAGGAAATTAGCTGACCTAGAGTATGCTGATGACGCTGTCCTTATTAGCAGAACACCACAGGGTTTGCAGACCTTGCTTAACAGAGATGATGAGAACGGAATATACAATGGAAGTAAAATTTGGAAAGCCAGTCGCCTGAAATTACATATAGAAATCAGGCTATACTATATCAGTTTAGTGACATCTGTGTTACTTTATGGACATGAATCGTGGTATAATAATGATACAATATCAAACAATTTGTAGATTTGAGAACAAAGCCCTCAGAAGAATATTGGGAGTTAAAAGGCACGACAGGATTAGATATGAAACTATAAGAGAGATTACATGAGTGCCATATGTGGATGAGATGACGGTGAGGGGTAGATGAAGATGGTTTGGGCATGCTCTTCACACTCCCCAAGGGATATTAGTTCACCAAACTTTCAACTTGGCTCCACAAGGCACTAGAAGAGTTGGAAAACCCAGGCCTACATGGCTGAGGACTATGAAGTGTGAAGTAGAAGATGATGAATGGAGAAGTATTGATTTAAAAGCTCAAGGTAGAGACGACTGGTGAAATCTAACCTAGGCCCTTTGCATCAATAGGCGTGGGAGGAGATGATGATGATGATATATGGCTTCAAGCAATCTAACTCAAGGCAAGTCATTTTGCCTCCTTCTTCCTCTAAAAACCATTTTGTTGCTCAACCAATGCAAAATAATGAACTCTACCTATCTCTATAATTTGTCACATACCTTTTTCCTACAACTGTGGCTTCTTCATATGGAGGTGAAACGCTCTTCCAAAGTGATGGTTTTAATTCCTTTTTAATTTCTTTTATTTTAGGCATAAATAAATACTGATCAGATTCACTATCGGGGCTATAGAAATAGTTTGAATTATCACTATTTATTACCTTGGTCAATTTAGATTTTTTGAACTTATTTTAGTGTTTGCAGGTATTTTTCTTAAAAAATCGAGAAATATTTGGTTGCTTTGTATTTTCATTATTTGCCATGTTTCTTTGGGGTTTCCCTTTATTTTTCTTCATTTCATCTTTTTTCTTAAATCTTCAATAACATCCCTTTTTGTTAGTATTCGAGCAAATGACTATCCTATTCTTGTCTGGTTTTTATCATACTTGATTGCTTTTTCTGTAAGATTATCTTTTAAAGGTAAAAGTGTCTCTTTGGTGGCTTTTTCATAACATGGGGGAACAAGAATGAATATGAAGTAAATAGGAACAACATTGGACGAATATTGTGAATGGGATCAGCTTTGTCATTCGTTGGTGTCTCTCACTATCATGCTGTTCACTCTAATGCTGTTGCATTTAACGCCATATCAAAAAGGCAACATGGTAGCTGTGTCTTTTCTATTGCAGTTATCAACATTGAAATTGGCAGGAACAGGAAAAATATATTTCCTTTCAATCCCTGAAATTTTCATTTGGATATGTGAATTATTCTAGGAACATTGTATATATTAGAAAGTTTTTTTCAATTATTTGTAGCATTTGTGGTGACACCCCGCTCGAGGATTTCGCCATGTTTTGGTCAATCTTTTTGAAGGTTTCATGCCTTGTGTCAACACCTATGAAGGCGTCCCAGTATTAAATAACTTTTTGAAAATCATATCATAACCCTCAAGCTAGAAAGACAAACTTTTTTCAAATTTAATTCTCAGGGTGTCACCCCCTTCTAGGGTGTCACCCTGGACAGACACCCCCCCTGTAATTGCACCCCTGATGTCTTATTTTTTATGTTTATGATTATATATATATATATATATATATATATATATATATATATATATATATATATATATATATATGTAGATTTATACATAAAATTATATCCATGTGCTTGAATACAGTTTGATTTATATATTCATATAGTAAGGCAAAACTGGACAGTTTTTAAAGCCATGGTCAGGCAAAATTGGACAGGCAAATTTTTCCGTTTTTTCTTGGCGAGGCAAAATTGGACAATCTTGGATTACGGACACAAAAATTTATGCAAGTCTATATTATTTTTGCATCATATTTATATTGATAGGGACCACAAATTGTGATAATTTGCTAAACTGATCGTTGCCGCTTAACGGAAATACAGACGTGTCCAAAATTGCCTCGCCTCTTAGATATTTTTTTATTGCTGAAATATAGGAATTTCTAATTCTTTGATGATAATGAGACAAACTGTGGGAAATAATTCCGGGAAAGGCCTCCCCTTTTCTGATTTCCGGACCCGAGCCTGAAGGATAGAGCCCCAACACTCTCACACTTGACAAACTAGAGAACTGCAACGAAGACGGTTTGCTTTCCCTACACACGTTTAAGTCCAAAGATTATTCTATACCGGGACTGTCGGCACCGATATCACCTTAATGTTCAGACGCTACTCCAGGGCGCAGAATAGTAAATCCCAATCAAGTGTTGTTGGACTGAATCAGTTACGTTAACGACAGTTTCACAAAGAGTTAGGGGGAACAGTACTGTAAAAGTCAAAACATCCTAAGGACCACCGAGAGGTAATACCGTAGAACATTACAATAAAGGATTGACACCGATAGCTTTAGATTGACGTAAATATAAACTTACCCTAGCGTACGGACAGCGTGGGTGTAACCTGGCGTATTAATGCCTTTACCTACATTGGCACTAACAATAGCCACAATCTTATGTCTCCGTCTGCCGATTTTCATATTAAATTGTACTAGATCAGAACTTTTAGGGGGTTCGGTACAATTAAATGAGTTAAGCTGGAACACCATCTGTCCAACAGGTTTAAGATTTAATGATTCAACATTTGGATGCGCAAAAGTACGTTGTGCACCACAATCTAGAAAAACTCTTGTGGAGTGTTTAAATTTACCGGAGACTAGTTCGGCAGTGAAAGTCGGTAATGCAACTAGGACGAGGTCATTAGACTCAACCCTCGCTGTGTTGTTGCGGATGCCAGCAATGTGATTGAGGTTTACCGCAGGGGTATTGATACTGGGAGGGATAAGGGGTTGCATGTTAGGGGGGTTATTAATGGGAGGTGTAATGGGTTGCATGTTAGGGGTGTTATTAATGGGAGGTCTAATGGTTTGCATGTTAGGGGGGTTATTAATGGGAGGTCTAAGGGGTTGAGAGTTAGGGGTGTTGTTAACAAACCCACTAATGGGTTGGATGAACTGGTTGGATACTGCAAGGAAATTTGGGCATACAGGCAATTTATGAGCCTGCTGACAGTTCAGGCAAGCAATGTTTGCATTGCAGTTGCTGGCAAAGTGTTGCGTGGAAAAACATTTTGTGCAACGATTCATTTCTCGCAACCTTGATATCCTACTTCTTGAATCGGGGAAATAGGGACATTTGGATTGCACGTGGTCACTATTGCCACAAAAAATACATTTACCTCTAGCAATCCCGTTACTGGGGCCAGCTATAGGCCATCCATTTGATCGACTAGGAGTCGTTTGTATATCCACGGACCGTACAGGCCCGTTATTAACTTTAAGTTTAGGTACATGATTGTTCACGTTGGAGGAAGGAGGTCTAGGCTGGTTAAGTGATTTACCGTAAGAGCGTGAGTTTTCGTAACGGTTGGCTCGCGCGGGTTTATCATGGGTATTAGGTTTGGGGCTGTGGTCAGGGCTGGTCATGAGCTTCATCATTTCCTTCATGCGAGTATGAGCATACAGGGCACTTTTCATTTCGGCCAACTTACTTCCTCGCAATTGTAATATCGGTAAACTATACCTAGGTGGAAGGGTCTGAGCTTACTAGCGAAAACATGCTCTAACATTACCTCTGGTAAAGACGATTCAGTTAGTTGTACGTATTCAGTTTCCGTGTTGTCCCATTCCATGAGGAAACGACGGAGATCAGTGCTATCATCATTAGGGGAGGATGCTTTATAAAATTTATTTATCAAGAGGTGTTTACTCAGAACGGGGGACTCATACTCTCGCTTAAGACTGTCTATCGATCTTTCATACAGACCCTCTGTCCACACTTGGTTACCGAGAAGTTTATGCGCCGGTCCTTCAAGGGTACGCAACAAAATCTTGTATTTTTCTGTGGGAGAGTACTTGGAATTTTCATGTACCATCTGGCGAAACAAACTCCACCAGCCGGCCCAACAATCTCTACGACCATCGAAGGGAGTGGGATCAGGATCTGCAGCGACTGAGACACATACAAACTGAGGGTTAGTGTTAGGCGCTTGAGGGGAATTTGAAGGGTTGATTTTTCCCTGTTACAAGTTGAAGGTGCATCGTTTCTGCGTCGGTTAACAAACTGACAAGATCGGTATAACTAGACAGGACAGTGGGGTTGTTCCAATGAGGTTTCCACAAAGTTTTAAAGTCCCTAAGTTCCGCAAGAACTCTACTTACTTTGTCTTTACAGTGCTCTAAACCCTCAGTGGTTGCACAGGCAAAATCTATTGAGGAAACAGCTTTCAGAGTTATGTTTGCCTCTTCGTAAATGAATCTGAACTCCTGCGTTTGTTTTTCAAGACAAGCATTAAGGTCTAAAGTAGCCGGCATCTCCACAGCCTGCTATGGGAGTTTAATGTGACTGTCTTTGGCCGCCATCTTGGGAAGACCACGTGTACGATGGTACAGAAGGTCCACAAAAAAAAAAAAATTATGTAGACAAACAAAGTCAAACTTAAATAACACACGACACAGAGAATGTTACAGACAAACAGTCACAGAGAGGGGTACAAAGGACAAGGATAAAGGTAGCCTACCTATAACGGGGAATAGTAAACCAAAGCGTGTGTTAGATCTTAAACTAGGCAGGATCAAGAAATGACAGTCAGCGTTGTTTCGTATCTTCATTGCAACTGATGCTGCTGCATCATGCACAGCGGAAGGAAGTACAGATAGCCCGTGACGTAGACAATGACGTCACTTATGTGGGCGGAGCTTAGGTGCTGCAAGCAGCCTCCTCTTACATCTCCCTCCCAAAATATTACGAGGGTAATATTTTCAAAACTTATAAATGACAATATCAAAAGCAGATATGACAACAAAATTCTATACTTTCTTAATGTAAAACATCAGACATATAAGGTATATCATAATCGTAATAATTAATGGTAACATGAAGAGAGAGAGAGAGAGAGAGAGAGAGAGAGAGAGAGAGAGAGAGAGAGAGAGAGAGAGAGAGAGAGACAACATCGACAGCATTAACGTAACCTCAAATGAAACAATAATTACATCAGCATTGTAAGATGTGCACTAAAATTGAGTCGTGAATGCAACACCAACTTAACTTAAAATTTCTTACAAAATATAATTTTGTAAATATGAAATCAATGCATGTCTAAGTGCAGTAAAATAAAACAGAAGTTGCTTTCATTTTATAAATGCAGAATCAAAGCAGAGATAATTAAACATAATCAATCATCCAGGCAGGGGCCTCTCTCTTCCTTGGAGGCCGTACCTCTGGCGCTGATGGGGGAAACTCAGGCTCATGACCCACTTCGTCGTCGGTAAGAGTGGCTCCTCTTGTCTCATTGACGGGCAGTTCAGCGACCTTGAGGTGTCTTCTGTTCCTTATGGACGGACGCCCACAACCATCTAGTCTCACGATGTACTGTCTATGAGGTCGTTGCTCGACTATGATTCCCAGCCTGTCCCAGGCCTTGGTCATCTGGTTCTGAATCCTAACGTGAGTGCCTGGCTGTAAGGGCGTTAGCCTCCTGTCGCTGCCGCTTTCAATTATCTTCTCATTTTTCTCTGCTACTTGAAGTTCTCTTTTTCTAATGGATTTTCTCCAGTGTTGGTCTATCATATAGTTGAGTTTCGCCGTCGGTACACCATCCCGTAACTGTCTCCCAGTTGCCAGTTGCGCCGGAGATTTATTTATACCTCTTAAAGGCGTGTTCAGGTATTGTAGCATGGCCAATGATACCTTGTCGTTATCGAGGCTTCCAGTCCCACTGATACTTGTTCTAATTATCCTTTTCGCGGACTTAACCGCGGCCTCGGCTCTCCCATTTGACTGCGGATGGTGGGCCGATGATAGGCGTATGTCAACTCTCCATCTCCTGTAGAAGGTCATCATCTCTTCACTCACCAGGTTGGTGCCGCCGTCGGTAGACAATTGTTCGAATGCTCCCCATCGAGTGAAGTAATGCCTAAGTTTTGTCATGACCTTTGCAGACGAGGTGCCATTGGGGAAGTGGGCTATTTCTAGCCAGCCTGTAAGCCTGTCACAATATGCCATATACATGCGTCCTTCGAGCTGAAACAGGTCCATGACAGTCTGTTGGAACGGATACTCTGGGGCCGGGGTCATTTTCATGACTTCAGCAGGAAGTGATGGTGCGTGGGTGTCGCACGATGTACATCGTGAACGATGATGCTGGTGATCACCCTCGATGCCTGGCCAATAGACTGAATGTCTCGCTCTCCTCAACATTGTATCTAGGCCTTGATGTCCAGCATGGAGGTTGGCGGTTATCTGGTGACGGAGCCCTTCGGGAATGACAAGGCGGATGCAGTTGTCGTTGAAACAGTATGTGACCAGGTTGCCAGATATAGAGAGACGTTCTCTGATGCCGTAGAAGGGCCTCAAACATGCAATTTCTTGAGATTTCTTCGGGTTCCAATCCCCTGCATTCACTCGAGCGACTAGCAGCTGATATGCTGGGTCGTCCAGGGCTGCCTCTTCAACAGTTTTCTCGTCCAATTGCACTACTCCTGTAGGTTTTCTGCGATTGCTGACACCATAGCAATCGTTAATTCTTCGTTGAAGCTCGCATCCTGTCTATCTGGCGTCGTCCTCAGGGTAGGAAAACGAGAGAGAAAGTCAGCAGCATGATTTCTCTTGCCTGGTAGATATTTAACATTGAAATTATACAATAATGTTTTCTCCTTTAATCTAAACAGTCTGGGGTTGGTAATGTCACCGAGACTCCTATTGCCTAGTAACTTGACTAAGGGGCGGTGGTCCGTGACAATGGTTAAGTTCGGGCAGCCCAATAAGAACAACCTTGCCTTTTTTAAGCACCAAGCCACTACAAGGGCTTCCCCCTCCACAGCTGCATACCCAGACTCGGCGGGCGTGAGGAACCGACTGCCACAAAGTGCTATTCTCCAACCATCTCTACAACAGAAGGGGGTTTCGACGGAGGTACAACTGCAATATTGTTGGAGGATGACGAAGCCCACCACCTCCTTACTCCAGTCAGTGACTGCAACAGTCGGCCGCAGCTTATCGTAGTAGGTGAGTCCGTCCTTGGCCAACTTGCAGACGATGTCTTGCACTTGGCGAAACTTTTCCTGAAGGTGCTCATCCCAATAAACCTGTTTGCCCGAGGGCTTCTTCAGCAGGTCTCTAAAGTGGGTCATGATGGGTGCCGTTGTCAGGAAGGGGGCCAGCTGATTGACAAAACCATACCATGACCTGATGTCGGATATTGTGGGCTTTTGGGGCATAGAAAAACTTTTTATGGCAGATAAATAATCTTCTGAAGGCTTGTACGAGTCCCAACCAACGTCGAATCCGACAAATTCCACTTCTTTCTTGCAAAACTTGAATTTTTCTGGTTTCAAAGTGATGCCCTTGTATGCACAGACAGTGAGGAAGTCGTACACATGCCAAAAGACTCTTTCTACGCTCGAATCGTACAGAAGTGTATCGTCCACACACTTAAACTTCCTGGGTACTTCTTCAATGGCATCATCGAAATGGCGTGTATATGCGTCGGAGGCAGAACAATGTCCCATTGGTGTCCTTCGGTATTGGTACCTACCCCAAGGTGTGATGAACGTGGTTAGGGGTATGCTCTCCTTGTCCAGTTCTACCTGGTGAAATCCCCAATAGGCGTCGGCCACAGTCTTGTATGAGCAAAGGGGAATGCTGGATACCATATCAAAGGGCGTAGGGGTATGGTGCGTCTCCCTTCTACAACTTGCATTAAGTTTTTGGTAGTCGACCGTACGTCTGGGTTGCCCCGTTTTCTTGGCCACGACCACCATACGTGAACACCATTCCGTGGGCTCTCCAGGGGGAGCTCTTTGTAGGACCCCTCTCTTGACGTCCTCCTCCAACTGGGCTTTCACCTCCTTTTCCCAGTGCTTAGGTACTGACGCAGGTGTGTGGCAGGCGTAAGGAACTGCGTCAGGTAATAAGTGAATACGGTGGGGTTCCCCATCCATTACCGGGAGGGGTTCTCTCTCGGTCTTGAAAGTCGTACTTGAGAAATGGGCTAATAACCAGTTTTCTAATCTGGCAATATTCTCCTCACTAGGGGGAAACGGAATGGCCGACAGTCTCACGGGTTGATCAGTTGCTTCCGCTAATGTAAGGGTTGTACTAGCTGCTGCGGGGGCAGAGTCCGTGAAGGGAGCGTGGTTAGGAAACGTTCCTGGCACAAGACCAAGTTTCTTGCAAGCATCCAGGGATAAATAAAAATCAATGGAGGACTTTACGAAGTATACTTCCTGAGTTGTATGCCTCCCCTTGTATTCTATGGTGCAAGAGGTTGAACCTAAACACTTCAGATGCAGATTGGCGAAGTCTCGCAATCCTCCCTTTAACCTCAGCTTAGCTGGTTTTATGTTCAACGTCGCAAGAATAGCGGGTCCTGCAACACAAACCTGGGCACCAGTGTCCGGCACCGCTCGGATGCAGGACCACTCTCCCAAGTTGGCCAAGCATACATCAACACGAATAGTGGGTTGTGGGGAGGGCCCATTCCGCAACCTTGCCTCTGCCGCCACGACTACTGCAATCACTGCACCCGCTATGTCCGACTCCTCGGCCAGACCACTGACGTTATTCCTGGCACTCCGCCCTCTGCAACACTTCTTCAGGTGACCGGTTTTACCGCACCCGTAACATGTCGTTCTTCTTGCGGGACATGAAGAATACCCAGGGCTATGGCGAGTACCACAATTACCACAAAGACGCGATTGTACTTTTACAGAGGTACTCCTGTCACACTTAGCAAGGGCGGCTGCCACCTCCACCTCGTGTTCCTCCTCGAACCCACCAAGAGCAGCCGCTCTAGGGGAGCTGCTAAGCCATGCCCTATTACGAAGGGCATCGTCATGGGCGCCCTCGAATGCACTGCACATGACTCTAAGGGAATCGATATCACGGATATTATTGCATGATTGAAACACTTGCCTTTTGAGCACTTTATCACTTAGGCCTACCATGAGCTTGCGCAAAAGCATATATTCGGATAAATCATGATTGCAATTAGGGCATGTGAATGTACAATCAGTGGCCTTTTGCGTACAATTGATGAAATAATCATTAAAGGACTCACTAGGCTCTTGGGCCAAATCAAAAAACTCGAGCCACTGCACCGCTTGGTTAGAAGCTTTCACTACCATTTGCTTAACCGCATTGAATGCCCCTTCTGTAGACAGGGCACTCCACTGGGCGTCAGTATACCTAGAATCGAGGGCACGTTGCAATATCGGAACACAATGCAGCCTTGTATGGTGAACTGCCTCGATAGGCTTCAACTTACAAAGTTGCAACCAACACTCCATTGACCGTTTCCAAGACCTGAAGGCTGCAGGGGACACCTCAGCCTCGCACTTTTCTGGAGCTGCAGATGAAGGGATCCTTGGTTGGGGGACATTGGTACCCCAGAGTGATAACGCTGTTATCTCGGCCTGAAGATTCTGGATGGCTTGTTGCTGGGTTTGCAACACTTGGTGAGCCTGCAGCACGGAAGCCGGCGACATCCTGACGCCGGTTCCTGTCCTTGCAATCCTGCCCCTAGGGGATGCAAATGAGGGTCGTCTCGACGGTGGTGCCATGCTGTGCCACGGTTATTACAGTAGGTCCTCTTAAATTCCTACTCACTGCGCCATGTTAGATCTTAAACTAGGCAGGATCAAGAAATGACAGTCAGCGTTGTTTCGTATCTTCATTGCAACTGATGCTGCTGCATCATGCACAGCGGAAGGAAGTACAGATAGCCCGTGACGTAGACAATGACGTCACTTATGTGGGCGGAGCTTAGGCGCTGCAAGCAGCCTCATCTTACAGCGTGAAAATAAATTAATGGTTAAGGGGAAAAATGAACAGATCAAAATAGCAGTTCCTAAGCTCACAGTACATACGAAAAACGTGCAACATATACCGATGATCCGAACAAATAAAATAAAACCTGAGTTCTCCTTCAGGGTAGAACTTTCTGGCTAAAACGCTTAGTTACACAGGTGCCTTTATTCGTCAAAGGTTACCATAAATTACGTCCTAAAACACTGTACATCTCGTTACCTATCAAAGTCTGGGCTTAATCATTCTACAAATTGGCTAGTATGTGAGGTTTTGAGGTACAACTTAGCTGGGTGATGTTTATGTAGCGAAAACACTACAAATGAATTTATAATGTTTAAAATTTCATTATTCCACAAATCAATGGTGTCAGATCCGGTTCGAAGGACCAGTAGTTATTTATTTAAGTGTGGGAAATAATTCCGGGAAAGGTGTCCCCGTTTCTGATTTCCGGACCCGAGCCTGAAGGATAGAGCGCCAACACTCTCACACTTGACAAACTAGAGAACCGCAACGAAGACGGTTTGCTTTCCCTACACACGTTTAAGTCTAAAGATTATTCTATACCGGGACTGTCGGCACCGATATCACCTTGATGTTCAGACGCTACTCCAGGGCGCAGAATAGTAAATCCCAATCAAGTGTTGTTGGACTGAATCAGTTACGTAAACAACAGTTTCACAAAGAGTTAGGGGGAGCAGTACTGTAGAAGTCAAAACGTCCTAAGGACCACTGAGAGGTAATACCGTAGAACATTACAATAAAGGATTGACACCGATAGCTTTAGATTGACGTAAATATAAACTTACCCTTAAGTCATATCTCACCTCGTGTGATAACTCATTTAGTCATTTCAAAATGTAAAGGTCAAGTTAAAAACAGTTAATAATTTTAACCTAAAAATGGCATTTATTTCCATAAAGTACAACATGAATTTTCACCTAACTGACACAGGAAAAAAAACAGCAAAACTACCTAATTGAAATTTGAATATGAAAAATGAAAAATGCCAAGAGAATGGTCAAATCAATTAAATCGTAAATCAATAATCAAATGACTAATCAACCGATGAAAGTAAAAATGGTGAATGAAATAATACCAAAAGTTCTACTCACTACTTTGAACACATTCCTCTCGGGCAATAAAATTTCAAACTTGATAGAGGGGAACGGGAACACAACTTATGTTAATGGACATGCCACGAATGATTAAACCAGACACTTTGAACATGACTTCCTAGCTAAATGTGCACATCGTCAAATAAAGGCTAGAAAAAAAGGGGGGACAGTTCTTTGGCCAAGGTTGAGCACCATTACTTTGTACTCACGCTCTTGAGGGTTGATTGTAGTCGTTGAAGTGGAAGCATCTTGTAAACTGTTAACAACACGGTGCATCTTCAGTTCCGCACAGTCGTGTTTTATCTTCGTATGCCTGCCTGCTAAATAATGGTTCTAAGTAAGGCATACGTTTGGTCAGTAACTGGTTGACCAACAGGTAATTCAACCGACGCCTATGTTAACGACGTCACAGATGAAGAGGCTATGCCTACGTCCGCCTTCCACGCTTGCTGGTTTTTAATTGGGCCGCTCACACGCTTCTTCCTCCCTGCGCTGAGCTGGTTCAAACAGGTCCAGTTCTTCTTCTCCAAATTTTCTTGAGTACGTGGTTCGCTGAAGGGTGCTTTTTATAAATACAAGGATCCTTCTTGAAACTCCAGGGGAAAGTAATTATAAAGAAATCCTACTGTCTGGCTTATAAAAATTAATATATATACAAAAAAATTAAGTGGCGTTTAGTGATGTTCAATAACACAGAAAACAATCCTAGCTAAACAGACATATAAATAGATACTGAGATGTAAATAGCAATAAGCTAAGATCAATGAGTTACGTAAATTAAAGAGTTACTTAAATACAAACCAATTGTGGTTAAACATCCAAAGCTTCAAGAGCATTTGGAACAGAATGCAACCAAGTGCTGTTTACTTAAAAATTGTCGACGGTCGGCTGCATCGTCAAGCAATGTACTGTGAACTCACGAAATGAGAGAAAATCATCTACAAAGGAATGAGGTGATGAAAGGTAAAGCATTACAGGGGAATGATGGACATGTTAGCAGCAATGAATATTTAAGGGTATAATAATGAAGGTTACAGAGGAAACAAAAGAAAAAAGAGATGCGTAAAACCGAGAAAATAACAAACAAAAAATAAAGAATGGAATAACGGGGTTGACTAAAATAAAGCGTGGAAAGAATTTCCACACAAACCATTTTTATAGGAGAGACCTCCCTCTTTTGAAAACATGTTTATTTTTTTGTTATAAATTATTAATATAGATTTTGTACAAAGGTTTCTAAAAATGTGTCCAAAATTGCCTCACCCTACTATATACCAAGGAGATTGGTCTTTAACAGTTATAGTCTTTTCTATTATTGGACACGATATCATATTCACCTTTACTCACTCTATTATGAGTGCTTGTGAGGCAGTCAACATACATAGGTCCCAACAAGCGCTGGTTATTGTAATCGTAGGGAATGTTTATAGCATCATTTATTTTTTTATGACTTCTTCAATAAATACAATAGGAGAGAGGTTTGATTTATTTCTAAAGTTTGTTTTCTTCACCACTGCATGTTTCTGTAGAGGTAGTCTGAATGTATTAAGTTTGTGTACTGGGGACATCATGTATTTCTCTTCTACATTTATATCAGATATAATATTATTCATTCCATCACTCAAAGCTAGGTCCAATTTATGCCCAATTAAAGTAGTTGTACAGTTGACATTATTCACTAATTGATATGATTCCAATAATAGAGAACTATGACTTATGAACGTCACCTGCACGTGACACTGTGAGCGTTGTAGAGCAAACCCCTCGCTTGTAGCTCGTTTGTACATTGTTTAAATGCCAAATACAAATGGAAATCGTTCCTATTTATGTACAAAATATCCGAGTGAGAAGTCAATAGATAAGCAGCAGGAAGAACGACATATGTTTAGGAGAGACTAGACATTATTATAAGTGATGCGACGAGCTGAGCGATAATATGGTGACTTGCGCCAGCCGATGGTAAACAAAACGTTGCCCATAGCAGAAGTGGACGAACTTAATCTAACGCAACCCGAAAGTGTCAAGAACACTGTCGCTGTGTATTAAAGTTAAGTCTGTTACTAGATGTACCTGATTGTGTGTCCCTACATGACGATTTGAGCAAACCAGCAAACCTGTGGAGAACGTGAATCCAGCTAAAAGGACTTAAAAGGTCAGTACAGTAGTACCCAAATGGCTTACAGTGATTAAAGTGACTCACTCTGTCAGTAGTTCCCAAGTAGTTCATTTATAGTGATAAGCAGCAAAATGGCCGCACAACGCATTGCTTGCCCCATGCCTGGATACACCTATCGAACTGAGGCATTCACAGAGCCCATCATTACTGCTGTGCTCCAAAACGCGCACACAACGACGCATGCCCAGGACCCAGCAGCTCAAAACCTCCCGCTAAGCACCAGGGTTGAAAAACTCAAGCGCCAACGATATCAGCGGCACAAGTGCGCTTGATGGTCTACTTCCTAACTTCCTGGGGCTAATACCGCAAGGGAACCGGGCTCGAAGGCAATGATATGGTACAGCTCATTGAATGTTGCGAGGAGAGCCTACGCAAGGACATCACCAGCGCTGCAGGGAGGAGCCTGGTAGGCAAATCAGAGGAGGCGGTGCTCAGTGTAATAAAAGCCCTCGCAGTGCACGGGGAGAACACAATAGTGGTGCGGGCAGCTCTCTCAAATATGCGACAGGGCCGCGAGGAACCGATACGGGCACTTCACGCCCATTTGAAAGCTCAAGCAAACACGTGCAAATACGTCAGAAGGTGCACATGTGGACTAAGCGTAAACTTCGCGGACGACGTGATCAAAGACGTGCTTGCACGAGGCATCGCTGACCAGGACCTCCAGCTGGATCTACTGAGCGACCAGCGGCAGGAGAGGTCGCTGGAGGAAACAATTAGATTCATTGAAGCGAGAGAGTTGGGCAAGTAGTCGGCGTCCCGATTGCTGGACACCCACAGTCATGGCGCTGAGGCTGTCACCAGCTCCTATCGCTACATCAAGAGTCAAAACGCAGTAAGTAGGGGTTATGTGCGTCAGACGGATGCAAATGACGGTGGCAGACAAGCTGTTTGCAGGTAATATGGTGAGAAGGGCCATGGTAAGAAAGCGCCCTGGCGAATCAGGAAGACTGAGTGCCCGGCTTACAGTAAAAAGGGCCGCAAATATAATCGCAATAACCACATGGAACGAATGTGCCGGAGTAAATTGGCGGGCGAATCCGCTCACACAGACGGATACAACGAACAGACGGCGGCACTCGTAGAGTTGTGTGCCATGTCAGACATCCGAACGATCGACGGTGAACAGTTGCTAGCATTAGATCATCACCTGTATGACATGTGCGACAGATGGCTCAGGTGGAGTTCCCAACCTCAGCCCTTCATAAACCTCCGACTCAGCATCCATGCAGGGGATTACCTCGCCATGGGATTCAGACTGGTCAAGCGCATAAGACCCGCAACACTCCCTGCCATAGCCCTCACTGGTTGCCAAAGTTGTCTGGTCGGGGTTAACGTTATCGAGCAGATGCGCCTGACGATCGTGGACCTGCTCCCGGTCTTGATGAGAATGAAGGCGGCGAATATGCAAGATATCCGGATCTTAGGGCAGCCATCGTCTGGTTCCGCGGAACGCGCACCAGAGAACCACAAACCGAATCTCGGCAAATAGTGTATGTCACGGACTCGATCGACAGGGTGTTCTTGTCACGCAGCGCCTGTGTCGATCTTGGCATAATCTCTTAGGACTTTCCCACACTGGGTGAGATATCGTGCAGTGCGGCAACCACAGACAATTGTACACCGGTAAGTGATACATGTGACAATGGCCTGACATAATGCGATTCTCCTCGGCACACGGCGCCCCCACCTAAACCTATGTCTATGCCCATGCCAGCCGCAGAAGGTAACAGGGAGGCCATTCAACATTACCTGAAAGAACTTTATGCCAAGAGCACATTCAACAAGTGAGTCCACCAGCCCCTCCCCATGATGGCAGGCTCACCGATGCGCTTGATGGTCTACCCAGATGCTAAGTCTGTCGCCCATCACACCCCCATCCCAGTAGCGTAACACTGGCAAGAAGACGTGAAAGCGGTCTGGACCAAGACGCCAAAATAGGAGTTATCGAGCCAGTGCCAGTAAAGGAGCCGGTGACATGGTGCCACAGAATAGTAGTCTGTGCCAAGAAGACGGGCAAGCCTAGGAGGACAGTAGACCTTCAGGCCCTCAATGGTCATGTCACGCACGAAACACACCACACACAATCACCCTTTCATCGGGCCCGTTGTGTCCCACCGGGGAAACTAAAAACAGTGTTCAATGCCTGGAATGGGTACCACAGTGTACCACTGCACAAGGATGACCGCCACATGACCAACTTTATCACACCCTGGGGCAGATATCGATACTGTGTCGCCCCACAAGGCTATGCAGCGTCTTGTTATGGCTACTCAAGGAGATACGATGAGATAGTATCCGACGTTCGTGACATGAAGAATTGCGTTGACGACACATTACTGTAGGCCGACACTATTGAGAAAATCTTCTACTAGGCAGCCACCTGGCTCGATGTCTGCGGGAGAAACGGCATCGCCTTCAATCCCAACAAATTTTTGTTTGGCTGTCGCGAGGGAGAATTCGCCGGCTTCACTATCTCAATGGACAGTGTGCGCCCGTGTGCAAAATACCTCCAGGTAATATCAGACTTCCCACACCCAAAGAACATTACCGACGCTCGATCGTGGTTTGGCCTAGTAAACCAATTGTCCTATGCTTTCAGTATGGCTGAGCACATGCTCCCATACCACGACCTGCTGAAACCCGACAAGGCATTTATGTGGACCAACGATCTTGAAAGCACATTGCAAGCATCTAAAGAGGACATTGTGGATGAAATTACCAATGGGGTGCACATCTTTGACAAAACCAAGCCGTTGTGCCTTGTGACTAACTGGTCTAAAGAGTGCATCGGGTGACCCTAGTCAGGAGTCGCTTCACGCACCCAGCCGAATCCAGGTATGCCACTATAGAGGGGGAAGTTCTGGCTGTAGCCGATGCCTTTGACAAATCACGCTACTTTTTACTCGGCTGCTCATACCTGGTTATTGCGGTAGATCACAAGCCACCATTAAAGGTGTTTGGGAACCGATCCCTGGATGACATCCCGAATCCCCGCCTGCGTAACCTAAAGGAGAAGACTCTGCGCTACCGCTTCTGCATCGTACACATGCCAGGAATGTGCAACAAAGCAGCTGACGCTATTTCACGTCCTCCAAGAGGCGACACCAACCCGGAAAAACTGTATCTCCCCGACGACAATGCATCAGTCAGCGACCACTTCATACCGTCGGTCCATCACAATATCCTTACCGGCATACGCATGAGGGACTGTGACACATGCACAATTGAAGAGCCCGCATACCTCACAGCACTAGATTCCCTTCCCACGGTTACTTGGGACCGTCTACGGGAATCTATAGCAAGCGATCCCACCCTTCACATGCTCACAGAGCTCATCGTATATGGGTTCCCGACGTCAAAAAATGACATGCTGCAACACTTCCGTGTGTACTACCACCTACAGAAAGAGCTCACCACCTTCGACGGCGTCGCATTGTTCAAAGATAGTGTTATCGTCCCAACGTGCTTGCGCCAGGGTGTCCTATCCGCGTTACACTCTGCACATCAGGGTGTTTCCATGATGACTGCTCGTGCAGAGGCATCAGTGTACTGCCCAGGCATTACCGTAGACATACTGGCAGCTAGAGATAACTGCGAGGATTGCCACCACATGGCCCCCTCTCAACCATCCGCCCACCTTACCCCACCCTTCTTGCCTGTTTACCCATTCCAGTCGATGTGTGCCGACTACTTCACTCACAAGGGCGCTCACTACCTGGTGATTGTGGACCGATACTCAAACTGGCCACTTATATCAAAGTCTACCGGTGGTGCCAAAGGACTAATTAACAACCTGAGCCGTGCATTCGTCACGTACGGAATTCCTGAGGATCTTGCCAGTGATGGTGGGCCAGAATTTACGGCAACCAAAAAACGCAGGTTCTTGAGAGACTGGGTTGTCCACCACCGACTGTCATCAGTAGCATATCCACACAGCAATTGCAGAGCTGAAATCGGAGTGAAAACGATGAAGCACCTGATTGCTAACAACACTGGGACAAATGGAAACCTGGACACATATGACGTTCAGAAAGCAGTCCTCCAATATAGGAACACTCCAGACCCAGTCACCAGAATCTCCCCAGCCAAGTGTGTCTTGACGCCCAAACATTACTAAGTATTAAGAGTGGAGAGGTAGAAATCATTATCTTTGATGACGTTATTGATAATTTTTCTTCAACAAAGTCTCGCAGTCCAAATATAGCCTAATCGGCAACAATTCTTTTTCTAATCTCCTTAAAATCAATGTTGTATTTTAAATGTTAAATCTAAGCAGTTTCAGAAGCTGACAAATTAGTTTTCCTTTTTTATTCAGTTTTAATGAAAGTGCTTTGATTGGTAAGGACTAAGAGCTATTAGAGAATAACCAGTCAAATAATTATTCTAACTAACAAATTTCCAACACTGTAAAGCTTGGGTACATTTAAACATTTTAGCTAAAACTTTTTTAATCGATACTAATTTACAATATTTATTTAGTTTGGAATTTCAGGATTTTGCTTTTTTTATTTTTTTTTTTACAAATAATAGGTCCTTATTTCGCTTGCTTATTTATTTTTGTGCAGAATGGTGTGGGTAATATTTGTGTATCTCCCTCAATAATGTTGGTATCACTAAATTCCATGACTTTAACAAACGAGTGAATTTAAAAAATTTGATTAAAACTGTTTTTATTAATGCTTATTTCCATAGTTTTTCAGTTCAGATCATCAGGATTATGTAGGCCAATTGTTTTTGTTTTTCTTTTAAATACATCCTTAAAATTTTGTGTGTAGAATAGTATTTGTCGTGAATTTCACTTCGACAAATATATTAAGTTCTAAGCCCGATGTTAAGGGCGGATAGCAAGACCTTGATGAGGTAAGACTCCTAAAACCTTCCAGGAATCAACAAAATACAGCTACACTTTAACAATTTTATTGCAAAAATAGTTATTTAAAAAGGGAATAACATAACAAAACATTTACTCTGCATACTAAATGAAATATCTGACTTGAAATAATTTCACGTGCTCGCAAAAACACTAAGTCCACATCGGACTTAAAATAAGAAAAATGCACACAATTTCAGCAATATACCTTGGTAGACCACATACCAAGGCTTTCTATCGCAATTTAATGAATAACGCTGATCCCCAATCACAAGGATCAGCTAAATATATATAGATACAAATCTCACATCAGACGTACAAAAACTGTAGGGAAACCGACCTGGTTACACAAGGAGCAGAGACATAACAATTTTTAGACAACTTACTTGGTCTGGGGATATTAGGCAAAAGAGGACGATCTGAGCTCCGTAGCTCCAACGAAAATTCTGATTTCTCGCGCTGACTAATGTGTCCTTGGCAAAGGGGAGGGAATTCTTACCTTATTCATTTATGAGGGGTTGGTTAAGCTTCTTTATTTGCCACAAGACTGAGAAACTGTTAAAGTCCTATTTTAAATACAAGTGGGGGTTTAATGATTCGGCTGAAGGCCATAATTTGCCGTAATCCACCGGCTTAGGGAGTCCTTGGCTCTAAACATATACATAGGACATTTTCATCGTGGTACAGTAAAATAACATTACATTCGTGAATCATAAATTACAAATACTCAATTTCTTTAACATACGCTCCTTCCCTACCAGGTGGTTAAGTTTTAGGCCCTAATACCGTCTCGTATTAGACCATAGTCATTCGTCTCAACGCCCGCGAGTTCTTCCAACCTTCCCTCAATTTAACATAACGTTTGTGGAGTTAAATGGCGGGACTTTCGAATGATCAGTTCGAAATTCCCGACAGTATTGGTAAAACATTTGTACTCTCTCAATAATGCTGGTAACACTAAACTTCATGGTTATACCTCCTGCTAATATATAATTTTAATTTGTATTAGTAAATTCAATATATATATATATATATATATATATATATATATATATATATATATATATAGATATATATATATATATATATATATATATATATATATATATATATATATATATCTTCTGGGAGTAAATAATGTTAGTTTGTTTTTCATATCAACTTAAACATTGTGGTACTGATCCAGAATCCTTAAGATATTTTTCCATCACAAAGGGTGCCATTTTCTGTGCTTGCCCTGGGCGCTAGTAACCCTAGTTACGCATCTGCTTCTCTATCAATTCGATAGTTATTACATTCAGCATTAGCCAATTTTCTACTTTTAAAAGAAATGGTAGAAATTTTACACTTATATTCTTGTTTAAGAACAGCTCCCACACCTACAGGGCTAGCATCAACTTCTAAAATCATTGTAGCATTGGAGTTGAATTATCCAAAACATCAGCTCTCCCCAGAGCTTCCTTAATATTCTGAAAAGTTTCTTCATGAACTGTTGACCAGTGAAATTCAAAATTCTTTTCGGTTAAATTATATAAAGAACATAAATTAGAGCTGAGCTGAGGTACAAAGCTATTGTGGCCCCCAAATAGCCCAAAAGCAATTGGTTCCCTCTAGTTCTAGAGCTGAAACTGAAGCTGTTTCCTCTGCCGGATCCAGTATTATCCCAACTGGTCCAAAAGTCGACTGTCTACGCTTCACCCTCGAGAACCAACAACCTACATCTCATGATTTTCTCGCCCTAGCGGCGAACAAAAAGTTTGGAATCTTGAAGGATAAAGTTGACTTCATCGAAGAGTATAAGTCAAGTTCGACTAGGAGACCATACGAATTATCATGGAAGAAATGGGTTTCCTTTGTGAAAACAAGGAAACCGACAGAAATATCGATAGATTTCTGTCTCGCATTCTTCATATACCTACATGAACAAGGCCGGGCTTCTACTACGATTACCTCGTGTAAGTGGGCCCTGACTAGACCACTTCTGTACGCCTTTGAAGTGGACCTCTCTGGGTAAAATCGTCAATAAGTTCCCAAAAGCATGCACTAGACTCAAGCCAGCAACCCCACCAGAGCCCATTACGTGGTCTTTGGACAAAGTCTTCCACTATGCTTCGAACCTAAACAATGAAGGTTGTACTCTAAAGGATCTAACACTGAAAGTCATTTTTCTGTTTGCAATAGCCTCAGGGGCTAGAGTTAGTGAAATAGTGGCCTTATCCAGAAACGAAGGCCATATTCAGTTCTTAGACACAGGAGAACTGAACCTCTTTCCTGATCCTGCCTTCCTTGCCAAGAATGAGCTACCCACTAAGAGATGGGGTCCTTGGAGAATCTGCCCACTGAAGGAAGATGCCTCTCTGTGCCCAGTAGAGTGTCTTAAGGTCTATCTTTGAAGAACTTCAGACTTCAAGGGAGTACAGCTTTTCAGAGGCAAAACCTCAGGATCAAACCTATCCCTAAGACAACTGAGAGCAAAACTCACCTACTTTATTCGCAGAGCGGATCCTGACAGTACGCCCGCAGGTCACGGTCCGAGGAAAGTTGCTTCTTCGTTGAACTTCTTTCAACATATGGACTTTGAAAAACTCCACTCATACACTGGGTGGAGATCATCCAGGGTCTTCTACAAACACTATATGAAGCAAGTACATGAAATAAAACATTTTGTGATGGCGGCGGGTAGTGTCATAAAACCCGTCGTCTAGTGCTGCGATGAACAATGGACTGTTTTGGGACTCTACAGTGTATCGGGTGCATGGGTATACGTACCTTCTAGTGCAAATCATAACGTTGATTAACATACTGTTCCATATAGGTGCATATCTGACCAATAACACCAGTGACGAGTGAACGTTTGCATCACAGTGTTTACGCATGTCCAAAATCTAAGCAAGTCAGAACGATTTGGTTTCACATCTCCATTGAGTGGCATTATCCCGATAATGAAATTATATATATTTTTCCATACAGGTGAAAATATGGACCCTGATGTTTATTATTGCTGGATCAGATTCATACTTTATTGTAACTACATTTGATAATTTAGTTGCAAAATAAAGATACTAAAACGTATCTGCGTCTTATTACTGCTACCTCAGTTACATACAAATAAAACATGCCAGAGTTTTATCTAATCCCTATAAGGTCATAGAACTTGAAATCAGTATACAGATTTCCATGGTAAGTAAAAGGTAAGCTCTAAAGTTTTCCCTTTTGTTCCTACAGAAATACAAACCTTGAATCCTTATTGTCGAAGTCGACACTTAACCTGCAGGGGGCAGGAAGTACTAAGACAGTTCCAGGCTTACTAGAAATGACAGTTAACTGGAATTTCACATACAGGTCTAGGAGCCCAGATAAGGAAATCCATTCAAGGGAGAAGGTACATACACAAACCCACAGCTATAGTAATTTCAAGTTAATTCTTTGGTATGCTTCCATCAGGACGACATGGCCCGAGCCCAATAAACGGATTTTGACCAAAGTGAAAAAATCTATTTTTAGGTGAGAGTGCCATGTCGTCCTGATGGACCCACCCTTTTGCTGACCCCACCCGAAATTACTCTATCTGCAGCTATTTCTGCTTAACGACAAGAAAAGGAATGGGGCGCGGTGGTATTACGGATAGGAGGTCCATCAGGTACCTAGATCGCCACCCCTTTCTTTTGCCACTCTTCCCCCTTACATCAAAGAGTTAAATCTATTCGGGGTGAAGATTGCTATGTGGCGTATCTAAAAAATACATCCCCTGATATTATGCGATATCTTTAATTGGATACTCGTGCCAGGAGTTAGAATTCTGGAGACCTTCAGTTTATTTCTCTGGGAGTATCACTGTAGCAAAAATCCCTTAGAAGGCTACCTAAAGGAACCCTTCCATCAGGACGACATGGCACTCACCCAAAAATAGATTTTTCACTTTGCTCAAAATCCATTTTATAATGATAAGGAACAGATCTAGCTTTAAAATACTTGGGCACAGCATTTTCTTTTAACATTAATTGAGATTCATAATTTGTAATGGGTGGTCCTTCAACCACCTTAAACTTGTTGAACATTTGTACACAATCAGGCTTAGGCCTAGATATACTGCTTGGGGTAATAAGAGGACCTTTAAATTTATCATCACACACATTATTAATTTGTACCCACTGGTATTTCAATTTCTTCATCAAAGACCTCCCTGCTAAATTCAAATCATTATCTACAACATAACATTTTTGTTCCTTGACAACTTGGCTTTTAAAAGAAACATCACAATTTATTTCACGTAACTTGCATTTCAACCTTATCATAATTTGCTAAGCGTTTCCTTGCTGGTAATGGGATTAAATTCAGTTTATTAGCATTATGCCGTTAAATAGTAGATGCACCACTGCCAGTGTCTAATTCAAATTCTAGGGGGAACTTTTTTAACATTAAAACTTCTCTATATGGTTTCTCATAATTATCAACAGAATCGATAGAATTCACATTAACATCAAAAGGTTGTAATAAACCATAAGAACCATGGAAATTTTTCATCAACATGAACAGGCGTTCTAGTAGCCTTGTCTACATCAAGCACTGTGTTAACATTCCTAGATTTATTTCTAGACTTTCTATTGGGACATACTGTACTAATATGGTCTTCCTTACCACAGTAATAACAATTAGCATTCTTAAATTTACAATTCTTGGCTTAATGGTTATCACGTCCACAACGTGTGCATTTACCTTGAACTTTAGAATAATCACTTTTACCTCCCCATTTAGAGTCTGCACTAAAATTAGGCCTAGGCACCTTATGCCTCACTTTGTTTACAGTACCTGTAGGTTTATTATTTGCAAAAGAACTTGAAATATCACTGCACCCTGCAACATAATCAGTCTCTAAGTTGGTAACCTTGGCAAGTAATTCACGAGAGGATATTTATTAAAATCGAAAGGATCTGCTAATAATACCTTAAAATAAACCTCATTATCAATACCTACCAATAACTGTTCCTTCAACCTTCGGTCAAAATCACTATCAAATTCACAGTTGAGCTAACAATTTTAGTTCTGCTTAATATTCCTTCTCTGGCTCACTGCTTTTCTTCTTTCGCTGTAGGAAATCACTAGGTGATCGATTAGGTCATCAAAGGGAACTGCAGACGACAAATTCAAGGCTCGTAACTTACAGATTGTAGAAAATGTCTCTATTCCAACTGAAGAAAGATATAAGGGCTTTTTTCCGTTTCCTCTGTTACTTCATTTACCTCAATTCATGGTGAATAAATCTAGCCAACAAAATAATTCCAACTTATCTGGGTTAAACTCAGGAATTGTTGGTCTCTTTGTGGCTGTCATCCTTCCTGAGGGTGTATGGAACTTTGGTAGTCCCAATCAAATACAGCTGAACTCGGCTAACTTAATTACTAAGTGTCTCGACGTTGTCCTGGCCTAAATTGCTATACTAGGCTAGATAGGTACTGTCGGTTTTGTTGGTACACTAACTTTTGTTCACTATTACATACCTCCTGACACCTGCTGACAATTGTCTCAACAAAACAAACTTTCCCCTTACGTTATTAGCAGCGGAACTCTTGGACAAAAAGTACATAAATACAAAACATAACATTAAAAGTATATTTCCTTACTAACTAAAACGCTTAACATAAACCAAAAAAAATCACACTTATCGCTAATCATACACTTAAAAAAATAGAAATTGAGGGACCCTATTTACTAAAAAAAAAAAAAAAAAGAAAAAAAAAATAAGACCTAATGGGTAGCTAGAATTATTTTTTCAAGTAGGCAGAGGAAGGGACAGAGAGACGAACTGAACGGATGCAAGCACCCTTATTATTAAAAAAAATAAAATTGAGGGACCCTATTTTCGAAAAAAGAAAACCTAATGGCGAAAGATATGAGTGGTTGGAAGTAGCCTGTAGCTAGAAATATTTTTTTCAAGTAGGCAGAGTAAGGGACAGAGAGACGATCTGAACGGATGCAAGCACCCTTTTAATCAAAAAAATAAAAATTGAAGGACCCTATTTTCAAGAAAAAAAAAATACCTAATGGGTAGCTAAAAATATTTTTTTCAAGTAGGCAGAGGAAGGGACAGAGAGACGATCTGAACGGATGCAAGCACCCTTTTAATTAAAAAAATAAAAATTGAGGGACCATATTTTCAAAAAAAAAAAAAAAAAAAAAAATAATGGCGAAAGATATGAGTGGTTGGAAGTAGCCTGTAGCTAGAAATATTTTTTTCAAGTAGGCAGAGGAAGGGACAGAGAGACGATCTGAACGGATGCAAGCACCCTTGTTATTAAAAAAATAAAAATTGAGGGACCATATTTTCAAAAAAAAAAAAAAAAAAAAAAAATAATGGCGAAAGATATGAGTGGTTGGAAGTAGCCTGTAGCTAGAAATATTTTTTTCAAGTAGGCAGAGGAAGGGACAGAGAGCCGATCTGAATGGATGCAAGCACCCTTGTTATTAAAAAAATAAAAATTGAGGGACCCTATTTTCGAAAAAAGAAAACCTAATGGCGAAAGATATGAGTGGTTGGAAGTAGCATGCAGCTAGAAATATTTTTTTTCAAGTAGGCAGAGGAAGGGACAGAGAGACGATCTGAACGGATGCAAGCACCCTTATTATTAAAAAAAAAATAAAAGTTGAGGGACCCTATTTAAAAAAAAAAAAAAAAAAAAAAGACCTAATGGATATCTAGAAATATTTTTTTCAAGTAGGCAGAGGAAGGGACAGAGAGACGATCTGAACGGATGCAAGCACCCTTGTTATTAAAAAAATAAAAATTGAGGGACCTTATTTAAAAAAAAAAAAAAAAAAAAAAAAAAGACCTAATGGATATCTAGAAATATTTTTTTCAAGTAGGCAGAGGAAGGGACAGAGAGACGATCTGAACGGATGCAAGCACCCTTGTTATTAAAAAAATAAAAATTGAGGGACCCTATTTAAAAAAAAAAAAAAAAAAGACCTAATGGATATCTAGAATTATTTTTTTCAAGTAGGCAGAGGAAGGGACAGAGAGAGGATCTGAACGGATGCAAGCACCCTTGTTATTAAAAAAATAAAAATTGAGGGACCCTATTTAAAAAAAAAAAAAAAAAAAAAAAAAAAAAAAAAAGACCTAATGGATATCTAGAAATATTTTTTTCAAGTAGGCAGAGGAAGGGACAGAGAGACGATCTGAACGGATGCAAGCACCCTTGTTATTAAAAAAATAAAAATTGAGGGACCCTATTTAAAAAAAAAAAAAAAAAAGACCTAATGGATATCTAGAATTATTTTTTTCAAGTAGGCAGAGGAAGGGACAGAGAGACGATCTGAACGGATGCAAGCACCCTTGTTATTAAAAAAATAAAAATTGAGGGACCCTATTTAAAAAAAAAAAAAAAAAGACCTAATGGATATCTAGAATTATTTTTTTCAAGTAGGCAGAGGAAGGGACAGAGAGACGATCTGAACGGATGCAAGCACCCTTGTTATTAAAAAAATAAAAATTGAGGGACCCTATTTAAAAAAAAAAAAAAAAAAGACCTAATGGATATCTAGAAATATTTTTTTCAAGTAGGCAGAGGAAGAGACAGAGAGACGATCTGAACGGATGCAAGCACCCTTATTATTAAAAAAATAAAAATTGAGGGACCCTTTTTTCAAAAAAAAAAAAAAAAAAAAAAAGACCTAATGGGTAGCTAGCAATATTTTTTTCAAGTAGGCAGAGGAAGGGACAGAGACGATCTGAACGGATGCAAGCATCCTAATTATTAAAAAAATAAAAATTTAGGGACCCTTTTTTCAAAAAAAAAAAAAAAAAAAAAAGACCTAATGGATAGCTAGCAATATTTTTTTCAAGTAGGCAGAAGAAGGGACAGAGAAACGATCTGAACGGATGCAAGCACCCTTATTAAAAAAAAAAATAAAAATTGAGGGACCCTATTTTCGAAAAAAAGAAAACCTAATGGCGAAAGATATGAGTGGTTGGAAGTAGCCTGTAGCTAGAAATATTTTTTTCAAGTAGGCAGAGGAAGGGACAGAGAGCCGATCTGAATGGATGCAAGCACCCTTGTTATTAAAAAAATAAAAATTGAGGGACCCTATTTTCAAAAAAAGAAAACCTAATGGCGAAAGATATGAGTGGTTGGAAGTATCCTGTAGCTAGAAATATTTTTTTCAAGTAGGCAGAGGAAGGGACAGAGAGACGATCTGAACGGATGCAAGCACCCTTATTATTAACACAAAATAGACATTAACCTTATCACCATTAAAATAAACCAACAAAACCCCCAACAAAACTTAAAATTAGCCCGCACACTAACACCAAAATATGTATGTTTATATAATGTATTCTATTTACACCAACACTGTCGTCCACACAACGCCGAATTGTCTTTCACGGCACAACCACCAATCTGTGGCAAACGGAACTATATTAAGTTCCATCTGGACTGAATAGTCAATTAATGGTGGCTATAATCGTCGTCATCATCATCATCATCATCATCATCATCATCAATCAAAATACACAGGCCAGGCCATCAACGGTTGAGCAATTCAATAGAGCAGTCTAAACACAATCGTAATACAGGCCAGGTCATCAATTAAAGATCAGCATTCAAACAAAATAATAATTCTCCAAAGGAGGAATTACGGCTCAAAAAATAATTGAACACTTCCACGCAGGCCGAAATAAAAATTATAATCCAGCATTCACAAACACAACAGCCTCTAGCTGCAGTCAAATCAAGATAATCATTTTCCCAAGACAAGCACCACTGTCATAACCTAGCTAAAACATAAACAAACAATCGCATTTATACCAACAGTCTTTCTCACAACAAACAATCATTACACTAACTACCTTTCGCTCGCTGACTCTCTCTCTCTCTCTCTCTCTCTCTCTCTCTCTCTCTCTCTCTCTCTCTCTCTCTCTCTCTCTCTCTCTCAGGATTTGGCAAAAAACAAAAAATAAAAATTAATAAAAACTTATCCTCCACATTCCTCTCCCCTTACTTTGCCAAATCCGTCTTACACAACACTTACTTGATTTTTCTCATAGCCCAGTCGCAGTTGGGAACAGGACCTCAACTCCGAGTAACTGGGCCTTCATACACTCTCTCATTCACTTCTTCCTCATCACAATCATTCGCAACATTAACACTAATCCTATCTAAATCCCTATCATCTAATATATCATGTACTATCCCATCTACCTCACTGTCATCTGGCCCTAAAATCTCTCTTACTTCCGTCAGCAATTCATCCATTTCATCAAAACCATTTTCTACTTTAATAAAAGATTCATTCATACTATTTATCATTCTCCTATCTCTCATTCTCGAATTTGTCATACTTTCTTTTACATCATCTAAGGAAAAACTACACACACTATAGGTATCATTCATACTCAGCCATAATTCATCCGTATTAACACATTTATCTTCCATACTCACCTGTACATTTACACCCTTGTCATGCCTATTCTGATTCCTACCTATACCTATAAATTTTCCCTGCACTTTATCCCCACTAAAAAATTTCTAACTAACTCTTTTTCCTATATTCAACTAAAACTATTTGTTTATTTTCTAGCCCTAACTTCTCAAGCATACTGGGTTCATACTTACTCATTTCCAACCAGTTATTCATCCCATTCTCACGAACATTGATCTTATTCCTTCCACACACACAGGAGGACTCACTCAGTTGAACCCTCTGAGTACTTAGTTTCCCGAACATGCTGGCTGGCCTAATCCCTTCTTCCTACAAACCCTAGGTATATGCCCATCTACACCACATTCAGTACATTTAGCACGCTGCTCCTCGCACATCCTCGCATAATTACCATTCTTACCACAAATCACATTCATACGATTACTACGACATCCACTCGCTATTTGCCCAGTCATACCACACCGATAACATATTACCCCTTTCTCATTCTTGCACTCGCTAATTCTATGCCCTACCTCACCACATCCAAAACAAGCACCTAGAGCCCATCTACATTCATTCTTCTTATGACCTCTCTTTCCACACGTATAATACTTTTCATCATGGATACGACTATCTGACATACCTCATTGTGCACTCACACTCTTATCCCTATTACGCCAATTACCCGGCCTAAATCCACCATTTGCTTGCAGAGTTCCTCTGTTACTTGCCCTAACACTCCTATCTATTACCTGATCAGCTATCCTCATTGGCCCTCTCAAAATTGCATCCTTATAACTACCAAATTCTATTACACTTTCTTCCATTCCAGTTCTTACACTCACAGATTTACTTTCTTTCATGCACCTATCTAACTCATAATCCTCATCTATCTCTAGTATATCATCCTATGTCAATCTCTCTTGCATCCACCTCATTTTCTCCTTCCGTTTCAAATTAATAAATTCACACACATTCTCAGGTACTGTCGCTAAAAACTTCCTCATTAACTCCTTATTCTCATTTATACCTTCATCTCCATACTTCTTCTTAGCTAAAGTTTCCAACCTACATACATGCATTGATATCGCTTCTCCTACATTCATCCATGCCGCATCAAAATCATTCTTACACTTATACCTAACACTCCCTTTCATACGTTTTACCTGTTCAATTATTCTCTTTTTCACACTTTCATAATCAACATCCCCTACACTCATTATCACACCATACATTGTCAACAAATACCCAGTCAAATATTCTCTTAACTCCCTAGCCCAAACTCTCATACTATCACCATACTTACCCTGACAATACCTCTCATACTCCTTGAAAAAATTGTATACATCCCTACTACTATGCTCATTGAATCATTCACACTGAGGTACCTCTCTCATAAACACAGTCTTACACACATCACGTTCATTCTCACTGCTATCATCACTGCTACCTTCCTTCTTGTTTGCTACTTCCTCGCTAGAATATAAAGAATCTAATTCCACACTCATACTCCTATCCTTGATTATACTCTTCCTAGCCCTTTTCTTACTCACCACTTTCACCCATTCACGATCATCCTCGCTCTCATCCTGACACTTCTTCTTTTTCTTCACATCACTTTTACCTTTCCGTTCATCCTTCCTCTCACCTTTCTGTTCATCCTTACTATACCTAGTCCCTTTAGCTTTACTATCACTATTAATATCACTATCACTTCCTTTCCCATTATCCCCTACCTTAACCTTTTCTTCCACTAGCAACCCTTTACCCGTAGCAGAGCCACTCCTCCGACTGCGCCTTCACCCATGAACTCTTTAATCATATTCATTATTTGACCTGTCATCACCCAAACCATTCATCCATATGCTCATCCATTCGCCTCTCATTATCTTGTATCCTAATCTCTAACCCTTCTTCCACTCTCTCTACTGTTCCCTTTAACTCTTTAAGCTCCTTCTGCATCGCCTCATTCTCACAGTTCAACCTCTCATTCTCTACTAGCATTCTCTCTTTCTCAACTATCAACTTCTGCTCCCGTTCTTTGTAATGTCACAATTCCTCCCCCAAAGCCTTTAATTTGCCTTCCATTGTCATCAATTTGTTCTTCAGCGTTAAATCTAATTCCTAATCCTATCAGTCCTTCGTCCAAGAGTCCAGCTTCCAATCCCACCTCGGCAGTCTCTGTTCGGGCGTCAAAATAATGTGGCGGGATGTTGCAACAACAAACCCCACACCCTGAATCACACCTACTGACAATTGTCTCAACAAAACAAACTTTCCCCTTACGTTATCAGCAGTGGGACTCTTGGACAAAAAGGACCTAAAAACAAAACATAACCTTAAAACTATATTTCCTTACAAACTAAAATGCTTAACATAAAGCCCCAAAAAATCATACTTATCACTAATCATACACTTAACACAAAATAGACATTAACCATATCACCAATCAAATAAACCAACAAAACCCCTAACAAAACTTAAAATTAACTCGCACACTAACACCAAAATATGTATGTTTATATAATATATTTTATTTACACCAACACTCGTCCACACAACACAGAATCATCTTTCATGGCACAACCACCAATCTGTGGCAAACGGAACTATATTAAGTTCCAATTGGACTGAACAGTCAATTAATGGTGGTTATAATCGTTGTCCTCATCATCATCATCATCATCATCATCAATCAAAATACACAGGCCAGGTCATCAACGGTTGAGCAATCCAGTAGAGAAGTCTAAACACAATTGTAAAACAGGCCAGGTCATCAATTAAAGATCAGCATTCAAACAAAATAATTCTCCAAAGGATGAATTATGGCTTAAAAAATAATTGAACACTTCCACGCTGGTCGAAATAAGAATTATAATCCAGCATTCACAAACACAACTGCCTCTAGCTGCAGTCAAATCAAAATAATCATTTTCCCAAGACAAGCACCACTGTCATAACCTAGCTAAAACATAAACAAACAATCTCATTTATACCAGCAGTCTTTCTCACAACAAACAATCGATACACTAACTACCTTTCGCTCGCTGACACACACTCTCTCTCTCTCTCTCTCTCTCTCTCTCTCTCTCTCTCTCTCTCTCTCTCTCTCTCTCTCTCTCTCTCTCAAGATTTGGCAAAAAAACAAAAAATGAAAATAAATAAAAAAGGATCCTCCACAGCATCCTCGTCTATCAATACTTACTGTAGGATCCAAGAAGACTGGTTGGTAATGCACTTGCTCCATGCTGCTGCTAACGTCACAGTTCGGGGATGGCGGAAGGCAGATAACAACAGCACCCAGAAGGTTCAACACAGGGGAATCAGATCAACACAGTAGAATGAAAGAGTAGTGTTTCTCAATATTTTGCATCTGTGTTGTTTGGGTGTGAAAATTCAGAGACTTTCTTCTTGATTCAAAATTCATCCTTAGGAATGATCAAAATCCAATGCGCAAACTGTTTTTCCGTACAGCATGTTCTGCTAGGTTACAGCATTGCTATCTAAGACTAGCTCAGTTTAATTATTGTTTTGAATATTCAAAAAGCACAGATAATGTTAACAGCGATTGTTTAAGTAGACTGCCTCTACCTAAATATGATCATGATTGTGAGCCCTATGAACTAATCTTTACTGTAAATTCCTGTTCGGATATGAATATAACCTGTGTTGAAATTCAAAAGGAGACAGATAAGGATGAAAGTTCATCTGAATTGAAACATTATATAAAATACAGTGTTCCTATCAATGCCAAGTCTAACTTGTTGCGATATAAGAACGTTCTGATGGAAATGTCTCTTGTGAAAGGCTGTATTCTGTATCAGAATCGTTTTTTAATTCCTCATTTTGTGTACAGCAAATGGTATTAGAGAAATTTCATGTAGGCCATCCAGGAATATGTAGTATGAAGTCTTTGGCGCGCTCTCTTATCTGGTACCCTAACATTGATCATGATGTTGAAAGGCTGGTTAAAAATTGAGTTGTGTCAGTCTGTTCAAGCAAGACCAAGTAAGAATCAACATATAGTATGGCCTGCTCCTCTGAGCCCTTGGTATTGTATTCATATATACCATTTTTTTTATGAATCTCATACAAGTAGATACACACAGTAAGTATATAGAAGTGGAAATAGTGCACAGTACAAGTGCAAATAAACAATTGACGCTTTGCGTTTGATGTTTTCATGTAATGGGTTGTGTGGCACACTTGTATCAGATAATGCTTCGTGTTTCACCAACAGTAAATGTAAACAGTTTCTGGAGAACAATGGCATTAACTCCTCCTCACTATTCACCGTCAAGTAATGGTCAAGCAGAGAGGGGGGTCAAGGGTTGTAAAAGATTTGCTTAAGAAAAATCAAAGTGGTGAATCATTCAAAGCACACTTGGCTTGAGTTTTATTCCATAATCATACTGTTCCACATTCTGTTACCAACATTCCTCCCATCAATGTCCCTTAATAATAGAAAGTTTGTATTGGTCAGAGATAGAATAAACCCTAAATATGCTCCTAATAAACCATCTGCAGAATTCAAACAAATATACGGATTTTGAGCGAAGTGAAAAATCTATTTTTGGGTGAGATAGCCATGTCATCCTGATGGAAGGTTCCTTTAAGTAGCTTCCTGGGGTATATTTGACTATAGTGATATTCCCAGAGAATTTAACTTAAGGTCTCCAGAATTCTAACTCCTGGCGCGAATATCCTTAAAGTTTCCTTTTAGAATATCGCATAATATCAGGGGATGTATTCTTGACACGCCACATAGCAATCTGCACCCCACATAGTGTTTACGCTTCGAAGGGGAAAAGTGGCCATTTAAAAGAGGAGCCGTTAATAAGGTTCCCTTCCTCCGTTACTGTTTTAGTACTCAGATGGTGCCATAATCGCCGCCATCTTTATTCCTTGTAGCGTTGAGCCGGTACTTATAGATACAGTATTATTGGGAGGGATCCACTAGGACGACATGGCTATCTCACACAAAAATAGATTTTTCGCGTCGTTTTTTGGGCTCAGGCCATGTCGTCCTGATGGAAGTTTACCAGAGCATTAATGTATCCGTGGATTTCCTAGTCGTGCCTTAACCTCAAGACAATATTTCCTTGGTCATTTAGACCTAGAGACCTATGACATTACCGTTATATGTCATTACTTCTAATCATGAACCATGTTAGTGCTGCCTGCCCCCTACAGGAAAGAGTCATGCCAGACTCGGGAAAAAGTCTCAAAGTTTGCATATTCCATATGACCAACCTAGTAATCAAAAGGGCGTACAGGTCTCACTGTATGCCTCAAGCCAAAGTTTGTATTTATAAACACTACATGGGTACATGTAAACCACCATAGCATCCAAGGTATATCAGCGTAGCTGTATACCACCGCAGACACGTTTCTATCTGTATCAGAACAAGGTAAGCCTGGTCAGAAGAGGTTTGTTTACGTATAGGAACAAATTTACTATATTCATTCAATATAATTATGCAGAATAGTAAGAAATAAAGGTAATGCTTAGACATAACTTTATTTATATGTAAGTTTATATATGTTTAGGGCGAAATAAGACGCACAAAACCATTAGACATTAATTGTTAAACAGTAAACCAAAAATTCAGCATACATTTTCATACTAATGTAAAAAATGCAAGTGAAATAGAATTTATCAACATAGATGAAACAAAATCAAATCAGAAATACTTGTTTTACCTGAAAACAAAATTTTTATGCCACTTATTTGAAAATTTTTAAATACATTTCTAATGTCTATCTGAGAAGTCTGTTTATTTACACTTGTGTAAAAACACACGGCACTGGTATTAAGTCTATGTTTCTTCACCTATATACACTGGAACAGTTCATAATGTCACCATGATGACATCTCATTTACCATGTTGCACCATAACGTGCCCACATGTACATCCTCTAGAATTATAGTCCCAAATAATTCACTGTTCCTCGCAGCACTAAGCGACAGGTTTTAGTGCACTACCATGCCGCCACCACATATTTCTGTAATTCTTGGACTTGCTTCGCGTAGTGTTTGAAGAACACTCTGGATGATTTCCATCCAGTAAACGAGCTAAGGATCTCGAAATCCATGAGATGGAAAAACTTTTAACGACGAAGCAATTTTCCTAGGATCACGACCTGCAGGTGTACTGTTAGGATCCGCTCTGCGAATAAAATAGGTGATCTTTTCCCTTAGTTGTTTCAGGGATAAGTTTGAGCGCGATGTTTCTCCTTTAAAGAGCTGTCCTCCCCTGAAGTCTGAAGTTCTACGAAGATAGACCTGTAGACACTCTACTGGACACAGCGAGACATCTTCCTTCAGAGGGCAGATTCTCCAGGGACCCCACCTCTTAGTGGGTAGCTCATTCTTAGCAAGAAACGTTGGGTCGGGAAAGAGATTTAGTTCTCCCGTTTCAGTAAAATGGATATGGCCCTCCTCCCTAGAGAGGGCCACTATTTCACTAACTCTAGCCCCTGAGGCTAGAGCAAACAAGAAAATAACTTTTTGAGTCAAATTTTTCAGAGAGCAATCTTCGTTATTCAAACTTGAAGCCAAGGACCAAGAAATGGGCCTTGGAGATGCTGCCGGCCTAAGCCTAGCACAGGCCTTAAGGATTTTGTTAAAAATGTCATTAGAAAAGTCTACTTGGAAAGCATAAAGCAGGGGTCTAGTCAAGGCAGATTTACACGTAGTTATCATGTTGGCTGCAAACCTTGTTCATGAAGGTAAATAAAGAAAGATAAGCAGAAATCCATCAAGATTTCCTTTAGTTTCTTTGCCTTGACGAAGGCTACCCATTTCTTCTAAGATGACTCATATTGCCTTCTGGTAGATTTAGACTTATATTCCTCTAAGAAGTCTATACTTTCTTTCGAGATCCCAAACCTCTTTCTTACTGCTAGGGAGAGAAAATCATGAGATGAAGGTCTTGGGTTTTCTGTAATGAAGCAAAGGCAGTCGACTTCTGTACTTGTTGAGACAGAACTGGGTCCGGCAGGGGAATCAGCCTCGGCTGCAATTCCAATATTAGAGGGAACCAGTTGCTCCGGGGCCACTTGGGAGCCACTAGGGCTGCTGTTCCTTGAAAAGATCTCAGCTTGTTGAGGATCTTCATTAGCAGGTTGTATGGAGGGAACAGGTAAATCCTGCTCCAATTGTTCCAGTCGAGGGACATGGCATCCACTGCTTCTGCTAGAGGGTCCTCGTATGGGGCCACGTATTGAGGAAGTTTCTTGTTGTCGCTCAACGCGAAGAGGTCGATCTGCAGTTCCGGGACTTGATGTAAGATGAAGGAGAATGATCTTGCATCTAGGGACCTTTCTGACTCTATCAGGGTTAACCTGGATAGAGCGTCCGCCGTCACATTGCGGAACCCTTGAAGGTGAACTGCTGATATGTGCCATTTCTTCTTTTCCGCCAAGCGGAAGATGGCCAACATTACTTGGTTGATTTGAGGTGATCTCGAGCCTTGACGATTCAGACATCTCATTACCACCTTGCTGCCCAGGATCAGTCTTATGTAGACCGCAGGGCGAGGGGATAATTTCTTCAGTGTAAGGAAGACTGCCATGGCCTTCAAAATGTTGATGTGGAAGGTCTTGAATAGAGAGGACCAAGTTCCTTGAACTTTCCGATGATGAGAGTGACCTCCCCATCCATCCAATGATGCGTCCATGTGGATGATGACTGAGGGTGGAGGCGGTTGCAGAGGTATTGACCTCTTCAAATTTTTGGCCTCCCACCATGGCTTGAGAAGTGATCGAAGTCGGATCGGTATTGGTCTTCTTAGATCTCTTCGAGCGTTTGATGCGTATCTTCTCCAGACTCCTGATGCATCTTTTAGCTGTGCTCTTACCACTGGGTCTGTCACTGATGCAAACTGGAGGGAGCCCAGCACCCTATCCTGTTGGCGTCTTGAAATCCTATTGGATTTTAGTAGTCTCTTGACAGATCTCGCTATCTCTCTCCTCTTCTTTAATGGAATGTAGAGGCGATGTGACTGTAAGTCCCAATGTATACCTAGCCATTGAAACTTCTGAGCTGGAGACAGTCGAGACTTTTTGGTGTTGATTTTGAATCCCAGATGTTCCAGGAACTGGATCACTTTCCTGGATGCTTACATGCATTTCGTCTCGGATGCTGCCCACACCAGCCAATCGTCCAGGTAGGATATTACCTGAACCCCTTGTAGGCATAGTTGTTGAACAACTGCTTCTGCAAGCTTCGTGAAGATCCTTGGGGCTATGTTTAGTCTGAAGGGCATGGCTCTGAAAGCGTACTTTCTTTTTTGTAGCCCGAATCCTAGGTAGAAGGAAAGTTGGCGATTGATCGGAATGTGCCAATAGGCATCCGCCATGTCTATGGAGATTGTGTATGTCTTTTTGGGCAACAAGGCCCTTATGTGTTGAAGGGTCAGCATCTTGAACTTGTCGTTTTCTATGAACTTGTTGAGAGGTGACAAATCCAGAATGACTCTGAGTTTGTCTGAGTCCTTCTTGGGAACACAAAACAGCCTTCCTTGGAATATGATGGACTTCGCCC
The DNA here is from genome assembly GCF_036898095.1 of Palaemon carinicauda. NCBI lineage: Eukaryota > Metazoa > Arthropoda > Malacostraca > Decapoda > Palaemonidae > Palaemon > Palaemon carinicauda. The sequence goes on from NC_090725.1 coordinate 173,622,511, forward strand.
TCCTTATTACCCGTTTGCTCAGGAGCTCTCGGGTGTATTCTTCCAGGACGGGGGTGGAGTGTTGGAAGAATTGGGGGAATGATGGTGGAGCTGTCCTCCAGCTCCAACCCAGTCCGTTCTTGATTAGGCTGTGGGCCCAAGGATCGAAGGTCCAACGATCCCGAAATAGACAGAGTCTTCCTCCTACCGGAAGCATCTCATTGCTTCTGGTTTCCGGAGGTCTTGCCTCCTTGGCCGCGTCCTCCCCTACCCCCTCTTCCTCCAAAGGGACGTCTAGAGGAACCTCTGTTTGACCCTCTACCTTTAGGGCGAAAGGTAGTGGTCTGCCTCTCATAGGCAGGAGTGAAGGCTGGTGAAGCAGGGCGAGAAGGCAACCTTGCCCTCTTTGTCTTCCGTTTCGGTTGGGGACCCTCATCCGGAGAAGACTTCCTTTTGGCCGACATGCCCCACTTCTGGAGAAGATTCCTATTCTCTGTGGCGGCTTTGTCGACTATCTCTTTGACCACTTCATTCAGGAAGAGGTCTTTCCCCCAGGTGTTGGAAGATATCAACTTCTTGGTTCGTGTCGTACCGCAGCCGAGGCAAACACGAACTCCCTACAAGCCCTTCTACCCCTAACAAAGCTATAAAAGTCTTTAGTTAGGGTTGCCAAGTGTGTCTTGGCTATGACTATGAACATATCTGGGGACCTATGTTCACTGGCCATTGCCTCCAGGGTCACCTGGAGGGACAGAGAGGCAGCAAGCCTTTCTTTTGTGTCCTGTTTCCTACGCTGGAGGAACTCTGACAACTTGGGGAGGTTTTCACTAAACTGCCATCCAGCGATGTTGGCCTCCAACTTCCTGACTGAGAAGGTAAGCTGAACGTCCTTCCAGTCCTTCTGATCTGTCGGCAGGGCGAGGGAGAGGGGTCTACACTCCTCGAGTGTAGGGCAAGGTTTCCCAGCTTCCACTGCCTTGATCACTGCCTTGAACCCTTTTTCAGCAAAGGGAAAGGCCATTGTTGCTGGAGCAAGAAAGGAAGGGTGTTTCTTACTCAGGGCTGGCACCTTAGAGTTGGTGAAGCCCCTGTCCTTCAGACTGCTGGCTAGCAAAGCTTGAGCCTTCGTATGGTCAAGCACTATGATCTCCTTGGGCTCTGTCTCCTCCTTGGAGATGAGTTTCATCCTTAGACAAACAAAGCAGTCAGGATAGGACTCAAAGCTGGGCCAGAACTCAATGTCCTCAATAAGGACAGCTCCCAGCTTTTCTGAAAATAAAGATCTTGCCGTTTGTTATTGGCATGTACTCGCCATGCCTCCATGGGTTTACCTCGGAGCACGAGTGAAGATTCTTTACGTTCAGTCTCATATGAGACCTACGGGTCGCTGCAAGCTGGTTAATCTCCTTCCTTAGCACAGCTTCCCTTTCTTCGCTCTTCTTCTGAAACATCTCCATCATGGCTTTGATGGCAGACAGGGTGTCATCCGACTTTTAAGGTGGAGGAGTGGAGGACATAGAGGGGACTGGTTCTGGGGCAGGAACCGACAAAACAGACACTGTTTCGACTTCATCCTCTTCCGTCTCTGGAGCTAACGTAGACTCCTCTTCTTGACCTTCAGCTAGATGGTCCTTTTCGGTGTCCTCTGACACCTCTGACATCCTCTCATCATCTAGATGAATGTCGTTCATCATATCCGAGACATCTGTGTCCACGGCTGTCTGGATGCAAGGGATCTCAGGGTGAGGCTGAGGAATAACAGCATCCGCAGATGCTTTGGGGAAAAGATAAGCCCTCATACGCTCATTGGGGAGCCATGAACCCATCTGCGCAGCTTATTCTGAGCTGCATCCCTTGACTCTGTTGTCTTGGGGTTCTCAAAAGCCTCATAAACCAAGTCTTTGCACACATTACATACCTGTGGGTCCCAATATTTGAGAGGTCCCTTGGTGATGGAACAATGGGAGTGTGTCCTAAACTTCAGGTGGCCGCAGCAATCCCCGCTACGAACGTTGCAGAAGATGCTGCCGCACTTCACATGGTCCTCCTGTAAAGAGAGGAAAATAAAATGAGTATTCTGTAGTTCATCTCACTAGATAAACTAATAAATGTCATTACTAATATTTTCCATTTTATTTTATTGCATATGGCATAGGATAGATAAGCCAGAAATGAATTAAGAAAGACACCTACATGTGTTTCCTGCCCAGCCAATTGCTGTGACCTCCCTCAATATTAATCCTAGGGTTATCCTCCTCATGAGGCCCGGTGGAAGAATCTAGCCTTAAGGATAGAAGAGTGTAGCTAACACTCACTTCCAAAGGGATTAATAATGAGGGTCATTAATAACTGATCATCTATCAGTATATAGCAAGGGAAATCCTTTCCCTATCTATAAGGTCTCAACAATAGACTGAGCCTGGACACACAGAGTATGTTAGAAAACTTTTAACTACTGTATACTTTCATACCATAGTTTTCTGTCTGCAGTATGTTCTATACTACAGATTTACTGGCTACTGTATATATGCATACTGTAGTTGTCGCCGGCATGCAGCCGGCAAGGCTAGTATCTAAGGCACAGTTCTACTGACACAATATTGAAAATATTTTGTAGCCGGCAGCCCACAGTATTGCCGGTGGCTTACCGGATGCCGGCGGGGTCGCCGGCTGTCGGCACACTAGCCCAGACAGCAATCTATGTGACAGGGTAGTTGCCGATAGAGCAAACTCGGCTGGCTCTTGCCGGCTGAGTCAGTTATGTCATGTGAATCATTGGCTGTCGGTCCACAAGTCTAGCCAGCATCTTGCCGGCTAGGTTAGTGGCCGGCAGCCGCGAGTTAGGTTAGTACCTGGTGGCACTAGCCAAGAGAGAGAGAGAAAGAAAGGAGTGAAGGGTGATGTAAGAGCATTGGCTCACTTCCTTCCACCGGAATGAATGTTCTAATGGAAGGGGAGAATATAAGATAATCAAGCTTCCAAGCATCCACCTCCGTTGCCGGTCCCTGCCGGTCATAGGATGTGAATGGCAGCCCAGGGGAGGACTGAAGAACATTCAAATGTTAATGGGTCTTCTGCCGGTAGCTGGTCCTGCCGACACAGCTATCCCGGAGCACTGTGTCCGATATGGAAGCTGAACAACTAGGCCATACAAGCAGAAGCCCAAGCCCAAGCCGTCCCTACAACCTGCCGGCAAGAATGGGGAGGGGGAAAGGGTCCTGTATAAGGTGTGAGAGGAGCCGGCAGTAAGCCGGTACTACCACACCTCAAAGAAACTCTGTTTCCATATCAGCGCATTCCTAGGCGGACGGAGAATTCATTCCCCCGGCTAGGGTCTACCAATACAGTAAGGGGGCCGGCATCATCTAGCCGCCACCCTTTACCATAGAGAAACAGAGTTAAAGAGCCGGCGCCATCCTAGGCAGCAGAAAATCTCTATTCTGCGGCCTAGGGTCTGCAAGCACAGGACTAGTCGACTAAACCGCAGGGAGAAGGGGGATCACATGACCCCTTCAAGTGCAGTCTAGGGAGGCTAAGCCTCCTATGCCAACAACCAAAGCCCAACAGGGGAATACATTCACCTTGTCGACCAGTTGCCGGCAGACGACATATACTTTGAGGTTCTGACCTAAACCCAAAGCTTACCATCTGTAGCTAGGGGAAGGGGCAGAAAAACCCTAGCCTAACCTTGCCTGAATGACAACTCGAGGCAAGACCAACTAGGCTTGTAGCCTTAGGCTACCCACAGAGGGAAGGAGGGATTACCCTATACATTAGGATGACCAGGGAGATTGTATGAAAGTATACTAAAGCCCCTAGGCTACTAGGCTAGTGACAGTGAGATCGACTACCTAACTCATCGAAGCTCTTTCGTACACTATCTTGGAAGAGGAAAAACGGATTTTGAGCGAAGCGAAAAATCTATTTTTGGGGGAGATAGCCATGACGTCCTGATGGAGGGGTTCCTTTAGTAGCTTCCTAAGGGTATATATGACTGCAGTAGATATTCCCAGAGAATTAAACTAAAGGTTTCACAGAATTCTAACTTCTAGTGCGAGTACCCATAAGGTTTCCCTTTAGGATATTGTATATCAACAGGAGACCTATGCTTGACACGCCACATAGCTATCTGCACCCCAGATAGCGTTTATGCTTCGAGGGGGAAGGGTGGCAAGTTATGAGAGGAGCCATTACGAAGTTCTCATCCTCCGTTACTGTTACGGTATTCGGTGACGTCACAACCGCCGCCATTGTTGGCCGCCATCTTGACTGACGTCACCGTTGCGCGCCATTTCCTCATTCCTAACGGCGTTTATGCCAGCCTCCATGATACGATAAGATAGGGAGGGCCCTGACAGGCCAGAATAGAGAATCAGGGTGGGTCCATCAGGACGTCATGGCAATCTCACCCAAAAATAGATTTTTCGCTTTGCTCAAAATCCGTTTTTTGGGCTCAAGCCATGACATCCTGATGGAAGTGTACCAGAGAATTAATGTATCATGGATTTTTTACCCTTTTTGGGAGTGCCTTCGACTTCTAAACAATATTCCTTTCGTGTGATGACCTTAGAGACCGTGACATCTCGGTTACATGTCACTACCAATAGCATATGCTATGTTATGGCTTCCTGCCCACCTGGCAGGGAAGTCCTATTTGGACGAAAGGAACATCTTGAAGCTAACCTGATGAAGAAACTCGTCTGTAGACGAAGATCTTGCCGGTCTCGTAGACAGATCAGGAAAGTTAAGTAATTGTGTTGGAACAATTTTTTACTTTTCCCTAGGTGAGTATACATCAAATAGGAACAATATTATAACATAGATTATAATAATGATCAAATAATAGGGATAATAAAAATCTCTAACAGTATTTTATTTCATATGATAGGGCGAAATGAGACGCATATGGTAGCAAAAATTTCTATTTTATTCAATAAAATTTTTGAATTAATATGAAATAAATAAATAAATTTCAATAAAATGTAGTTAACAAACATAGACTAAAGACAACAGAAGACGTGGGTGTGGAATCTGAAAAGGAAAAACTTGCCATTACACACATAAGTTCCAAGGGAACTATAAAGTCTTTTAAAGTCTTATATACACTTAATGTCCAAAAAAAACATGTGGCACACATGTTCTTGTCTATGTTACTTCACCTTTGTAGAAGAACAGTCCTTAGTGTCACCAGGTGGCACTTAAAATCACTATGCTTCGCACTAGGGTCAACACAGGCAACCGTTGAGTTAGAGTCCCGAGATAACTCACTGTTCTGCGCAGCTCTAGGGAGCAGGCTTTAACAAACTACCTGCTGCCACCACATAACGCTTCAGTTCATGCACCTGCTTCGCATAGTGTTTGAAAAACACTCTTGAGGATTTCCAGCCTCTGAAAGATCGAAGGCTTTCGAAATCCATTACTTGAAAGAAGTTTAGGGAAGAGGCGACTTTCCTGGGATCATGATCTGCGGGTGTACTGTCAGGATCCGCTCTGCGAATAAAGTAGGTGATCTTCGCCCTTAGTTGTTTGAGTGACAGGTCGGAACCCGATGTTTCTCCTTTAAAGAGCTGTCCTCCACCAAAGTCTGAAGTTCTTCGAAAATAGACCTTAAGACTCTCCACTGAGCATAGAGAGACATCTTCCTTCAGAGAGCAGATTCTCCAGGGACCCCACCTCTTAGTGGGAAGTTCATTCTTGGCGAGAAACGTTGGGTCAGGGAAGAGGGTAAGTTCCCCTGTTTCGGCAAACTGTATCTGGCCCTCTTCTCTAGATAAAGCCACTATTTCACTGACTTGGGCTCCTGAGGTGAGAGCAAAAAGGAAAATCACTTTTTGAGTCAAGTCTTTCAGAGGGCAAGACTCATTGTCCAGACTAGAGGCAAAATGGAGCACCTTATCAAGAGACCAAGAGATGGGTCACGGTGGAGGTGCAGGACAGAGTCTAGCACATGCCTTTCGAAGCTTGTTAAAGATGTCATTGGACAGGTCTATCTGGAAGGCGTAAAGTAATGGTCTTGTCAAGGCCGATTTGCAAGTGGAAATCGTGTTGGCTGCTAAGCCTTGTCCATGAAGGTGAATGAAGGACAGACAAAAATCTATAGAGATTTCTGTAGGATTTTTAGCCTTGACGAAGGACACCCACTTCTTCCAGGATGACTCATATTGCCTTCTGGTAGACTTAGTTTTGTATTCCTCTAGGAAGTCTAAACATTTCTTCGAAATCCCAACCCTCTTCTTCACGGCTAGGGAGAGAAAATCATGAGATGTAGGTCTCGGGTTATCCTTGATGAAGCGAAGACAGTCGACTTCTGAACCTGCTGGGAGAGAACTGGGTCCGGCAGAGGGATCAGCTTGGGCTGTAGCTCCAAGATTAGAGGGAACCAGTTGCTCCGGGACCACTTGGGTGCCACTAGGGCTTCTGTTCCCTTGAAGGATCTCAGCTTGGTGAGGACTTTCAACAGAAGGTTGGGTGGAGGGAACAGGTAAATCTTGGACTATCTGTTCCAGTCCAGGGACATGGCGTCCACCGCCTCCGCTCTGGGGTCCTCGTATGGGGCCACGTAAAGAGGAAGTTGCTTGTTGTCGCTCATCGCGAAGAGGTCGATCTGCAGTTCCAGGACTTGACAGGAGATGAAGGAGAATGATCTTGCGTCTAGGGACCATTCCAACTCTATTGGGCTTGTCCTCGATAGAACGTCCGCCGTCACATTGCGGAATCCTTGTAGGTGAACTGCTGAGAGGTGCCATCTTTTCTTGTCTGCTAGGCGGAAGATGGGCAATAGCACTTGGTTGAGTTAGGGCGATCTTGAGCTCTGACGGTTGAGACATCTGACCACAACGGCGCTGTCCAGAGTTAGACGGATGTGGATCGAAAGACGTGGGGACAGTTTCTTCAGAGTAAGAAGAACTGCCATGGCCTCCAAGATGTTGATGTGAAACGTCTTGAATAGGGGAGACCATGTTCCTTGAACTTGTCGCTGATGGGAGTGACCCCCCCCCCCCCCATCCTTCTAGCGAAGCATCCGTGTGGATGGTAACCGACGGAGGTGGTGGTTGAAGAGGAACTGATCTTTTCAGGTTCTTTGCCTCCGACCATGGCTTTAGGAGTGAGCGAAGCCTGGTTGGTACAGGTCTCTTGAGATCTCTTCGAGTGATGGATGCATTTCTTCTCCAGACTCCCGATGCATCTTTTAGCTGTGCTCGTAGAACTGGGTCTGTCACTGAGGCAAACTGGAGGGAGCCGAGCACTTGTTCCTGTTGTCGCCTTGAAGTCCGTTTGGATTTTAGGAGTCTCTTGACAGATCCCGCTATTTCCTTCCTTTTCTTCGGAGGGATGGAAAGACAGTGTGATTGAAGGTTCCGATGGATTCCCAACCATTGAAACTTCTGAGCTGGAGACAGTCGAGACTTTTTGGTGTTGATTTTGAAACCCAGATGTTCCAGGAACTGGGTCACCTTTCTGCAAGCAGGCAAGCATTCTTCTGAGGATGCTGCCCAAACCAGCCAGTCGTCTAGGTAAGCCATCACCTGGACGCCTTGAAGGCGTAGCTGTTGGACGATCGTGTCTGTGAGCTTCGTGAAGATTCTTGGAGCTATGTTGAGTCCGGAGGGCATGACCCTGAAAGCGTACTGCCTTCTTTGAAGCTTGAATCCTAGGTAGGAGGAAGCCTGGTGATTCATTGAAATGTGCCAGTAGGCGTCCGCCAGGTCTATTGAGACCGTGTAAGCCTTGTGAGGCAGTAGGGCTCTTATATGTTGAAGAGTCAGCATCCTCAATTTGTTGTTCGCAATGAACTTGTTGAGAGGGGACAAGTCCAGAATGACACTGAGTTTGTCGGAGTCCTACTTGGGAACACAGAACAGTCTTCCCTGGAACCTGGTGGACTTTACCCTCTTGATCACCTTCTTGTTCAAGAGTTCTAGGACGTATTCTTCCAGGACGGGGGTGGAGTGTTGGAAGAATTGGTGGAAGGTTGGAGGTGGTATCACCCAGCTCCACCCTAGTCCCTTCTTTATGATGCTGTGGGCCCAAGGATCGAAGGTCCAACGATCCTAGAAGTGGCAGAGTCTTCCTCCCACCGGAAGCATTTCATTGCTTCTGGTTTCCCGAGGATTTACCACCTCGGCCGCCTGCTCCCCTCCCTCCTCTCCCTCTAGATGGACGTCAAGAGGAGTTTTTGCCGGAACCTCTACCTTTGGGGCGAAAGGTAGTAGATTGCCTTTCATAGGCTGGTGTGAAGACTGGTGACAGAGCCACCACCAGCTGAGGGACCAACTGAAAGGTCTGTTGTGGCTGAGCCACCAACTGGGGAGTAGCGGGTGCTGGAAACTGGCGCTTAGCCTGACGCTGTTGGGGTCGGGGCTTGTTGGACTTCTTAGGTTGGGGGCCTTCATCCTGAGAAGATTTCCTCTTTCGGGATATGCCCCACTTGTTGAGAAGGTTCCGGTTCTCAGTGGCGGCTCTGTCAATGATCTCTTTCACGAGGTCGTTAGGAAAGAGATATTTGCCCCAAATATTGGAGGAAATCAGTTTCCGGGGTTCGTGTTTGACGGTGGCATCCGTAAACACGAATTCTCTACAGGCTCTCCGGGCCTTGATGAAGCTATACAAGTCCTTCGTCAAGATGGCAAGGTGGGTCTTTGCTAGAACCATGTAGAAGCCTGGGACCCGAATGTCCCCGGCCATTGTCTCAAGCTGTACCTGAAGAGACAGAGAGGCAGCCAGCCTCTCTTTTGTGTCTTGCTCCCGACGCAGAAGGTACTCGGTGAGCTTGAGGAGGTTTTCGTTAAACTGACGTCCTGCGACATCAGCTTCCAACTTTCCTACCGTGAAAGTTAACTGGATATCTTTCCAGCTTTTGTCGTCAGGAGGGAAGGCGAGGGAGAGAGGCCTACATTCCTCCAATGTAGGGCAGGGTTTTCCTTCCTCCACCACCTTCAACACTGCCAGCAGGGCCTTTTTGGCGAAAGGAAAGACCATAGTGGTAGGAGCAAGAAAGGACGGGTGCTTCTTGCTTAGGGCCAACACCTTGGAGTAGGTGTAGCCCCTGCTCTTGAGGCAGTCGGCTAGAAGAGCTTGGGCCTTAGCATGGTCAAATACTATGACCTCCTTAGGCTCGGTCTCCTCCTTGGAGACTGGTTCGGATTTGAGACAGACGTAACAGTCTGGGTAGGCTTCAAAGCTAGGCCAGAACTCCACCTCTTCAAGGGGAACGGAGCCTAGTTTAGGGTTGATGACAATGCGTCCGCTCATGATGGGCATGTGTTCTGCATGCCACCAAGGGTTTGTCACTGAGCAGGAGGGAAGATCCTTGATGCTGATCTTCTTTGGCGTCTGTTTCGACATGCGCATGATCTCCCTCTTAAGGTCCGCATGCCCCTAGCAGAACTTCTCATCCAGGAGTGCCATCAAAGCTTGGAGGGTATCATGGGTGCCCACCACTGCAGGTACTGGAGAGGTAGAGGTAGAGGGGACCAGTTCCGAAATGGCAACGGAAGAAACAGAGGGGGCGCGGGCGATCTCGCCCTCGGAGTCAGGAGTCTCCACTTGATCTTCCTCTTCTTGACCCTCAGCCATCAGGGTCCTTTCGGTATTGTCCGACACATCCGACATCTTCTCCACTTCATCGATATGTCAGTCTTGGAGATCGTCCGAAACGTCCGGTTCGACCGTCAGTTGGACGCAGGGGATCTCAGCCTTGGGAATGACGGCATCCGCAGATGCCTTAGGAAAGAGCAAAGCTCTCATCCTCTTGTTTGGGAGATAAGGCCCTGTGGCGTTGTTTTGGAAACCATGCACCCACTTGCACAGTTTCTCTCGGGCGATGTCCCTGGCCTCCGCTGACGGAGGGTTGTCAAACGCCTCATCGAGCAGGTTCTTGCATACAGTGCAGACCTGCGGGTCCCAATAACGAAGGTTCCCTTTGGAGATCGAACAGCCGGCGTGGGTTCGGCACGCCAGGTGGCCATAGAAATCGGGGCGACGAACGCTGCAGAAGGCGCTCTCACACCGCAGGTACTCCTCCTGTAAAAGAAAGAGGCAAATGAGTCTTTGGAAGTCAATAACAGTCATGACTTACAGTAATCTTAGATTAGTATTAAAGTTATCAAACTTATAATATAAGATTCCTTTTCATTTATAAGCTTAAGATAGGTAAGCTAGAAAAGAGGCAGGAAAGACACATACTTGTGCAACCCGCCCACATCATAACTAATTCTAGGGGATCTTCATGAGCCCTGGAAGGAGGAAGAAAGGGGGAACTGAATTCATTCAGTATAGAAGAAAAAGGTTAGGTCCCGGCAAGAGACTGCGCATGGATGCACAGAATATGCTGGAAAAAATTTTTACTGCACAACTATACACAATAGTTTTCAGTCTAGGGTATATATTATACCATAGATGTACTGGCTATTATCCATAGCTGTACAGTAATCACTGCCGGCACTGGGCCGGCAGGGGCAAGGAGTGACTGTCCACTGTAGATATGATGGATGGTGCCGGCAGTTTGACGGCATGCCAGAAGCGCGCCTGGCGCCGGCAAATCTCCACCAAGGGGAGACCCTTCCAAGCCATCAGTCTATGTGGCACAGAGAGGGCGACACCTTTATGTGATGGCAGATCGCCGGCAAGTCGGCGGCCCCCGGCAGCCAGCAAGTGACCGGCGAAGGTATACCGACACTGACATCAATCAATGACACAGAGAGGATACTGAAGACACTGACGGCTGTCGCCGGCAGAGTGGAGGCGGCAGTCGACCGGCCTGAAAGAGAGAGAGATAGAATAGGAGGAGAGAGAGGGAAGGGTAGTACTCGACACCCATACCCCTTCTTCCTCCGGAAGGAGTGTTCAAATGAAAGGGAGAGGTTGGCAACCTTTCATCCAGTTGCAACAGAGCCAGCAGTCGGCTAGAGTTGCAGGTGGCGGCCCAAGGGAGGACCAAAGAACACTCTAAGATAGTGAGGTCTTCCGCCGGCAGACCGACCTGTCGTATGCTATCCCATAGTTCGACTATATGCGGGAAGCGTAGCAGTTCGGACTAATCAACGAAAGGACTAAGCCGAACCCACAACCCGCCGGCACGCGGTGGAGTTGTAGGACGGTGGACAGAGGTGTGATGGCAAGGCCAACAAAGAAAGGATAGAGGGGGGAGGGGTGAGGGTCCTGAGAGGGAGTGTAGGGGGGAGGCGTAGCTCCCACCGGCACTCCCAGGGGTGGAGATTCTGTTCAGGGCCATCCTATCTAGGTAGAAAGAATCCATTCTCCAGCCTAGGGTAGGTTAGCACAGAGAAGGTACAGCACTAGTGTCTTGTCCTAAACTATAAAGAAGCAGAATCCCCTTGGACTGCCTAACATAGGCTAGGGGAGCTAGTCCCCAGACTAGGAAAGACAGGGGTAGGACAAATTGCTAGGCCACAGGGAGGAAGGGTCTTAACCCAACCAAGTGTGGACTAGGGGGAAGGGCAGAGCCCCTCCACCTTCACCCACCAGCAGGGACCAGAACGAGAGTACATTCTCCTAATGGGGAGCTGGGGGCAAACGACTGGTACTCTGAGGTTCTGTCCCGAACTCAAAGCGCATGTACTATGGCAAGGAGTGGGGAAAGAAAAATCCTAGCCTAACCTTACCCAAATGCAATCGAGGTAAGGAGGGCTAGGATGTAGCCTAGGCTACCTCAGAGGGAGGAGATTACCTTAGATAAGGTAACTGGGGAGGTGAAAAGTATACAAGAGCCCTAGCGTTAGGTTAGGGGCAAGGGAGTCGACTACCAAGATCACCGAAACCCCTTGTATACTTCCTAGAAGGCGAAAAACATATGTGCAATCACTGAATATTATATGTATAAATGCTTATATCTTCATTTCGTAAGTTAACACTAGGAACACTTATTATATCATGCAAGAAAGTAAACAAGAACGCATAGGCTATCGAGCCTAGGGGCTAGGCTGTGGAAATTCTTTCCACGCTTTATTCTAGTCACCCCCGTTATTCCATTTTTTATTTTTTTTTTTATTTTCTGGGTTTTACGCATCTCTTTTTTCTTTTGTTTCCTTTATAACCTCATTAGGCTATTATACCCTTAAATATTCATTGCTGCTAACATGTCCATCATTCCCCTGTAATGCTTTACCTTTCATCACCTCATTCCTCTGTAGATGATTTTCTCTCATTTCGTGAGCTCACAGTACATTGCTCTGACGATGCAACCGACCGTCGACAATTTTCAAAGACAGCGCTTGGTTGCGTTCTGTTCCAAATGCTCTTGAAGCTTTGGATGTTTAACCACTATTGGTTTGTATTTAAGTAACTCTTTAATTTACGTAACTCATTGATCTTAGCTTATTGCTATTTACACCTCAGTACCTATTTATGAGTCTGTTTAGCTAGGATTGTTTCCTGTGTTATTGAACATCACTAAACGTCACTTAATTTTTTTGAATAAGGAGAGTCGTTAAGAAGACAACGCTCTCGACACTCCTACTGTACTGTAAATAGTGTGCCGAATCGCCACCACGAGGCGCCACCAAGCCATTCCTTCTCTCGTAGCTTCGTTGACCGGTGTTATCCCATATCATCTCTCGCTATTTTGGAGTTATTTGTCGCTATGATGTCTTCACCAGCCTCATCAGCTTCTGGAAAGTTAAGTAATATCTTTGAATTGTGTAAATGTAAGCTCTGGCTAGTTTTGCTTTTCGATTGAGATCGTAATTAACGTAACAAGAGCTGTTGCCAGCCGGATGGCGTCATGGACGCGGTCGTTCATTCTGTAAATTTAGTTAGCCAGAACGACCCTTCCCGGCATTATTTGCATTAATAACTTTAGCTATTTAGAATTTTAGCTAGGGATTCTTATATTATGTCATTGTTGTCGTGGATTTGGCTATTTATATCGAGCCTCACGAGTGCTAGGCTTCCTAGCCTAGGCACCTACACACTTCATGCATGATATAACATTCCTGGTAAAGTTTTATTGAAGCTCAGGCAATATTTTACACATTTATGATATTACTGCCTTATGTTGTCCTCTTCCAAGATAGTATACAGAGAGTTTCGGTGAACGATTCTCAATGCTCCTAGGCTACTAGCCTAGGGGCTTTAGTATACTTTCTTATATGTCCCCATTGCTCTTGTATTGTCTTTTAAGGGGAGACTGACACCTCCTATACCTTTTAAGTCGATACTAATCTACTAGGAGATTTAAGAGCAACCCCCCCCCCCATTCCTTCTGATTAGCCTAGGCTATTCTCAGTTTACTTTGCTGCGAACCGAGTTCTGGCAAAGTTTTACTGAGACGTTTCGTTTTCTTTCCCCTTACCACTGAGTCGGTTTTGAGTTTAGAACGGGACATCAGAGTAATAAGTCTGTGTTAGGCATCTTACTGTCTTGGTGAAATGATTTCCCATGTCAGGTTAAGCTGCTTTTACAGGAGGCTAGACCTCCTTAGTCCATACGTGGAGGGTTTTTTATGACAATCCCTCCTTCCTTGGCCTAGCAGACAGTCCTGTGCTGGTAGATCTTAGACCAAAGAAATGACTTCTTCACTGCCTAAGGTCTCTGTTAGGAGATTCTGTTCTCTTGTGAGATTGCGTCCTGTGTGCCACTCTCTCACTTGACTAACCCAACCTGGGGAAATGATTTCTCCTACCTGAGGTTACTCCATGAGACCAGAATCCCTTAAGTTGGGTGGTGCCTTCGGACATTACCTTACTTGTAGGACATCTACCCCCTCCCTTCTGTCTCTTTCGTGTTGGATGAGCCAACACCCTCCTGGCTGTCGTTCTACATTTGATCCTAAGGGTTATTTGTAGAACTGGCCTGAGGTTCCCTGTCTGCCGCCGGCCAAGCCGGCTGCCAGCAGGTACCCTCGTATTCTTTAGAGTGTTCTTCAGTCCTCCCTTGGACTGCCTTCCATAGCCCATATGTATGGGATATGGTTGGGTGGAAGCCCGAATATAATTCCCCCTTCCATTTGAACCCTCATTCTGGATGTAGGCCGGCAAGGCTGAGCTCTTGTCTTCCTCCATCCTCTCTTTTTCTCTGCCTTTCGTTTTACTGGGCCATGTCAATTGTCTGCCGGCTGGTAGTTGGTCTGCCGCCGCTTACTGTGGGCGTCGCTGATCGACAACCCAACGACAATAGACATACTGGGACTGGCTGCCGGCTACTGAGTTGCCGGCAGGCAGCCGGCCACCCATAACTTAGACATATGCCGCTGGCTGCCGCCGGGTCCTACTTGATGGAAGGATCCTCGGCTGCCGGCCGACAGAGCCGCTGCCAGCCGGCGGAGCTACTGCCGGCCGGCAGAGCCACTTTGAAGACAGTAACTGCCTTCAATAGCCCAGAATAGACCGGCATATGCCGGCTTGCCCGGCAGATGCCGGCAGGTCCGGCATGTGCCGGCAGGTCCGGCATGTGCCGGCAGGCCCGGCAGGACTGGCGGCATGCTGCCGACAGTCAGTGCTGTAGCTCAAAAGTTTTTTCCAACCTACAAGGTGCTTCATGGGCAGCCTATTGTGAGACCATCACATATAAGAGAGCGATTCTCTCTACCATTAATGGTTATTAACCATTATTGTCTTTAATCCCCAATATTGAACCTAGAAGATTGTGTTAAGAAGACACTTTATATCAAAGGATATCATCTTCCCCTGAAAATTCTTGAAGAATTTAGTATTCAATATCGGAGGAGGTCATAGCAATTGGCTGGACAGGAAACACATGTAGGTGTCTTTCCTATCTCTAGCTTACCCTATCCAAGCTAATATTATTAATAATATGTATGCTGAAATCTGAGAATTTCATCGAATACTTATATGCTTTTCTTTCTTTACAGGAGGAGCATCCCGAGTGCGGGAACAACTTTTGCAGGGTCCGTAGTAAGAACTTCTACGGCCATGGCATGTGGAGGGCCCACGCTCGCTGCGCAGTCACCAAGGGGGCTCTCAAGTACTGGGACCCACAGGTATGTACCGTTTGTGAAAAACTGATTAAAGAGGCTTTTGACGACCAAAAGTCTACTGAGTCAAGGGACGCAGCAAGGGAGATGCTGCGAAAATGGGTCAGGGCTTCTATAAGAACACCTCTGGCCCATACCTTCCTAATGAAAAGATGAGGGCTTGTCTTTTCCCTAGGGCATCTTCGGATGCGGTTATTCCCCAGGCTCAACCTGAGATTCCCCTTGTTCAGATTCCGGTAGAATCTGAAGTTTTGGATGCCTTGGAGAGCATCCAATTAGAGGACAACATTTCAATTGTCTCGGAGGAGACTGAGAACAATCTCCTAGTGGAAGAACTGGGTCAGGCAAATGACGTTCCACCTGAGGCCGAAGTCGAGAAAGCCGAAACGATTTCGGTATCATCAGCCACGGTGACTGAGCCGGTGCCTTCGACTTCTTCCGCTGCACCCCAGTTAGATTCCATCACGAGTACGTTGCACTCGCTGTTGTCCATGGTGCAGGACATTCAGAAGAAATCATCTGAGAAAGAGGCTTCTCTTCAGACGGGAATGCATCAGCTGGTTGCAACACATTTAGCCCCGAAGAAGCTAAACGTCAAGGATCTCCTCGCCTTCTCTGACGTCAACCCCTGGAGGTACGCAGAACATATGCCTATGTCAGGGGAGAAGATCTTCCTCTCAGAGAAACTGGGCACTGTCCCAGTAGAGGAAATTGAGTTCTGGCCCAGCAAAGGGGCCTACTCGGATTGCTATGTCCGTCTAAAGATGGAACCTACATCCAAAGAGGAGACAGAGCCGAAGGAAACCATCGTCCTTGAACTCTCTAAGGCCCAGGCCTTATATACAACCACCTTGAAGAAGAGGGCCTTTATTAGCTCCAAGGTGCTGGCTCTCAGCAAGGAGCACCCGTCCATCATTGCTAACCCCAAACGTGCCTTTCCCTTTATGGACAAAGAGCTTAAGGCAGCCTTAAAGGCAGTTGAGGCAGGGAAACCATGCCCTACACTGGAAGAGTGTAGACCTTTCTCCCTCGCCTTTCCATCAGACGATGCAGACTGGAAGGATGTGCACAACACCTTCACAGTTGGGAAGCTGGAGGCAGATATTGCCAGACGACAGTTCGGCGAAGACCTCCCAAAGCTGTCAGACTTTCTCCTGCGCAGAGAACAGGAGACAAAAGAACGTCTTGCTGCTTCCTTGTCTTTGCAGACCGGCCTAGAGACAATGGCAAGCATCCCGGATACCCCAGACATGTACATGGTCTTCGCCAAATCTCATTTGGCGACAGTCACCAAGGACCTGTACAACTTTATTAAAGCCCGAAAGGCTTGCAGAGAGTTCATGTTCGCCTCGGCTGTGGTGAGACACGAACCAAGGAAGCTGATAGCTTCCAACATCTGGGGAAAAGACCTCTTCCCAAGCAAAGTGGTCAAAGAGGTCGTGGACAAAGCCACTACAGAGAACAGAAACCTTCTCTCTAAATGGGGCTTGTCCTCTAAAAGAAAATCTTCAGCAGATGAGGGTCCCCAGCCGAAGAATAAGTCGAAACGACTAAGAGTGCCCTCTCAGCCGAAACAACAGCAACAGCTTCCCGTGGCCACGGTGCCCCAGACGGTGGCACAACCACCCACCACCTTCGAACTGGTGCCCCAAACGCTGGCGACCCAATCGCCTGTGTTCACCCCAATTTTCGAAAGGCAGTCGACAACCTTTGGGCCGAAGTCTCGAGGTTCTTTTCGAGGATCCTCCAGACGCCCCTTCAGAGGTAGGGGCAACAAAGGTGAACGTGGCCAAGGAGGTAAATCCTCCACCCAGCACTCAAAGTGAGATGCTACCAGTAGGAGGGAGACTTTTCCTCTTCCGGGATCGTTGGACCTTCGATCCCTGGGCCCACAGCCTAATCAAGAATGGACTAGGGTGGAGTTGGAGGTCAACTCTACCAAACTTCCCTCAATTCTTCCAACACTCAACCCCCATATTGGAAGAATATGTTCAGGAACTCTTGAACAAAAGAGTTATAAGGAAGGCGAAGTCTGTCAGATTCCAAGGAAGGCTATTTTGTGTTCCGAAGAAGGACTCGGAAAAGCTCAGAGTCATTCTGGACTTGTCACCACTCAACAAGTTCATATTGAACTACAAGTTCAAAATGCTGACACTTCAACACATCAGGACCCTTTTGCCTAAACGGGCATACACAGTCTCCATAGACATGACAGATGCGTACTGGCACGTTCCAATCAGCTGTGAAGTTTCCCCCTACCTGAGATTCAAACTACAAAAAAGAAAGTACGTTTTCAGAGCCATGCCCTTCGGTCTGAACAGAGCTCCAAGGGTATTCACCAAGCTTGCGAATGCAGTCATTCATCAGCTGAACCCTAAAAGGAATCCAGGTGGTAGCCTACCTGGACGACTGGCTGGTGTGGACAGTATCCGAGGAAGAGTGCAGGCAAGCCTTCAAAGAAGTGATCCGGTTCCTGGAACACTTAGGATTCAAGATCAACTTAGAAAAATTTCGACTATCTCCAGCTCAAAAGTTTCAGTGGCTGGGCGTCCACTGGAACTTGCAGTCACACTGCCTTTCCATTCCGTCAAAGAAAAGGAAAGAGATAGCAGGATCTGTCAAAAGACTTCTTCAATCCGCAAGGATATCAAGAAGGCAACAGGAGAGAGTGTTGGGGTCCCTCCAGTTCGCCTCAGTGACAAATCCAGTATTGAGAGCACAATTAAAAGATGCATCAGGAGTTTGGAGAAAATACTCATCAAACGCTCGAAGAGATCTACAAAGACCGATACCAAATCGTCTGCGATCACTACTCAAGCCATGGTCGGAGGCCAAGAATCTAAGGAACAAGGTTCCCTTACAACCACCTCCACCGTCAGTCACCGTTCACACGGATGCCTCGAAAGAAGGGTGGGGAGGTCACTCTCATCACCAGAAAGTCCAAGGAACCTGGTCTTCCCTCTTCAAAACCTTCCACATCAATTTTCTGGAAGCCATGGCAGTTTTTCTTTCTCTGAAGAAACTGAAACTCCGCTGCTCAATCCACATCCGTCTGGTTCTAGACAGCGAAGTCATAATAAGATGCCTAAACCGACAGGGCTCGAGATCGCCTCACATAAACCAAGTGATACTAGCCATCCTCCGTCTAGCGGAGAAGAAGAGATGGCACTTGTCAGCAGTCCACCTTCAAGGGTTCCGCAATGTGACAGCGGACGCTCTATCCAAGATCAAACCGATAGAGTCAGAATGGTCCCTAGACGCAAGATCATTCTCCTTCATCTCACGCAAAGTCCCAGGACTGCAGATAGACCTCTTCGCAACGAGTGACAACAAGAAGCTACCCCGGTACGTAGCCCCGTACGAGGATCCTCTAGCAGAAGCAATGGATGCAATGTCCATAGATTGGAACAGATGGTCCAAGATCTACCTATTCCCTCCAACCAACCTTCTGCTGAAAGTCCTCGACAAACTGAGATCCTTTCTGGGGACAGCAGCAATAGTGGCCCACAAGTGGCCCAACAGCATCTGGTTCCCTCTAGTAACGGAACTACGCCTGAAGCTGATCCCGTTGCCAGACCCAGTTCTGACTCAACAAGTGCAGAAATTGACTGTCTCAGCTTCATCAGTGAAAACCCAGAACCTTCATCTCATGATTTTCTCACCTTAGCGGTCAAGAAACGGTTTGGGATTTTTAGAGACAGTACTAACTTCTTAGAAGAATACAAGTCAAAGTCAACAAGAAGACAATATGAGTCTTCCTGGAAGAAGTGGGTGGCCTTTGTCAAGGCGAAGAAACCTAAGGAGATTTCTACAGATTTCTGTTTGTCCTTCTTCATCCATCTTCATGAACAAGGTTTAGCAGCCAATACGATTACTACATGTAAATCTGCCCTAGCCAGACCAATGCTTTACGCCTTCCAGGTAGAATTTTCCAATGAGATCTTCAACAAGATTCCTAAAGCCTGCGCTAAACTTCGGCCCGCAGCTCCTCCTAAGCCCATTTCATGGTCTTTGGATAAGGTTCTTCACTTAGCATCAACCCTGAACAATGAGGATTGCTCGCTGAAAGACTTGACTCAAAAGGTGATATTCTTATTTGCACTAGCCTCGGGAGCCAGAGTTAGCGAAATAGTGGCCCTCTCGAGGGATGATGGCCACATTCATTTCACAGACAACGGAGAACTGAGCCTCTTTCCGGACCCAACGTTTCTCGCCAAGAACGAGCTGCCCACTAAGAGATGGGGTCCCTGGAGAATCTGCCCTCTGAAGGAAGAAGCATCCCTCTGCCCAGTGGAATGCCTAAAGGTCTATCTTCGTAGAACTTCAGACTTTAAGGGAGGTCAGCTTTTCAGGGGAGAGACTTCCGGTTCAACGTTATCCTTGAAACAGATAAGGGCGAAAATCACCTATTTTATACGCAGAGCGGATCCAGACAGTACACCCGCAGGTCATGATCCGAGAAAAGTTGCCTCGTCTCTGAATTTCTTTCAGACGATGTCGTTTGAAAGCCTTCGTTCTTATACTGGATGGAAGTCGTCCAGAGTTTTCTTCAAGCACTACGTGAAGCAATTACAAGAAATTAAATTTCATGTGGTGGCGGCGGGCAGTGTAATAAAACCTGCCGCTTCATTACTGCGAAGAACAGTGCACTATTTGGGACTTTTGGTGAAGGGTGTACATGATAAACTTTCAAGTCATATCATGTTGAGTATTGTGTTTAGTGATGACACTATAGACTGTTCTATTCACACGGGTGACTTTAAGCATAAAAGACTGACACAAGTGCCAGGCATACCTATATGCACAGTGTTCCTAGTAACAGCAGAATAAATAGTGAAATTCTTATATTTCCCATAGAGTGGCTGGTGTTTCCTTTTCAGATGAAACTGATTTTATTTTCTGTTATTACTATTTATGCTTTTATGCAGAATTGTTCAGTGTAATATGTAATTGATTACATCTATGATTTCTAAATTTATTGTAATAAACAATAGAACGAATCTTTGCGTCTCCTTCGCCCCAAACATTCCAGTTTAAGTATAAAGACAGAGCATCCTTGATTCTTTTAATATTTAAGAAAATATCGGAACTAAGATTCCTATTGTTCCAAGTAAACAGGTAAGAACTTATTGTACACGTATATAAACCTGTCTGTCTCTTTAACAACAGACCGGGGAGGTACCAGTAACCTGCACAGATCAATACCATCCAAGTACAAACTATGCTTTACGTATATGATGACACTAATATACAAACTGTTTGTTAGATTGTTTCCTTGAACTCACAATCCTCGGGTTTTTTCCTTGAGTCTGCCCAGACTCTTCCCTGTAGGGGGCAGGAAGCACTGACATATTTCATGATCAGCTGATTGATGTATAATGGTAACATCAAGTGTCTCTAGGTCTAGAAGACCAAAAGGAAAGATTTATCTCGAGATGGACGGCACTATTGAAAATCCACAGATACATTAATGCTCTTGTAAACTTCCATCACGACGACATGGCCTGAGCCCAAAAAACGGATTTTGAGCGAAGCGAAAAATCTATTTTTGGGTGAGGTAGCCATGTCGTCCTGATGGACCCACCCTCCTTTTGACAAAAGGATAATGAATCCCTCCCTATGGTACTGTATCTGCAACACCTACAAAGCTACAAAGAATGGCTTGGTGGCACCTCGCGGTGGCGATTCGGCGCACTATTTACAGTACAGTAGGAGTGTCGAGAGCGTTGTCTCTTTAACAACTCTCCTTATTCTTGCCACTCTTTCCCCTCGAAGCGAAAGCGCTATTGGGGGTGTAGATAGCCATGAGACGTGTCAAGAATACGTCCTCTGATATTACGCGATATCCCTTTTAAAAATTCTAAGGGATATTCACTCCAGGAGTTAGAATTCTGGATACCTTTGGTAAATTCTCTGGGATATATCACTGTAGTCAAATATACCTAGGAAGCTACTAATGAAGGAACTTCCATCAGGACAACATGGCTACCTCACCCAAAAATAGATTTTTCGCTTCGCTCAAAATCCGTTTTTTAGGTTAAAATTATCAACTCTTTTTAACTTGGCCTTTACATTTTGAAATGACTAAATGAGTTATCACATGAGGTGAGATATGACTTAAGGGTAAGTTTATATTTACGTCAATCTAAAGCTATCGGTGTCAATCCTTTATTGTAATGTTCTACGGTATTACTTCCCGGTGGTCCTTAGGATGTTTTGACTTTTACAGTACTGCTCCCCCTAACTCTTTGTAAAACTGTCGTCAATGTAATTGATTCAGTCCAACCACACTTGATTGGGATTTACTATTCTGCGCCCTGGAGTAGCGTCTGAACATCAAGGTGATATCGGTGCCGACAGTCCCGGTATAGAATAATCTTTGGACTTAAACGTTTGTAGGGAAAGCAAACCGTCTTCGTTGCAGTTCTCTAGTTTGTCAAGTGTGAGAGTGTTGGCGCTCTATCTTTCAGGCTCGGGTCCAGAAATCAGAAACGGGGAGGCCTTTCCCGGAATTATTTCCCACATAGGCTAGCAATCTAGCATGCAAATTCGGCTACCTACATTCGCCGAAAATGAATACTGTCGGCATAATATAACTAATTCCTAGCAATGAAGACTAAATAACTAATGTTGATTATCAGTTATAAGACCGGGAAGGTTGTTCTGGCTAACTAAATAAAGCATGCGAGGCGAACAACAGCGTTGGCATCATTACGGCTCCGGTCGGGGCACAGCTCCGCCACAAAACACAGAATTCTAAGATAAAAAGACGTTAATGTACGGATGGAGCTTATTTATACAATACAAGAATATGGTACTCAACTTTCCAGAAGAAGGCGAGTCAGAAAATTGCGACATAACGAGTTACTTAGCGAAAACTGGGAAAAAACACCTAGTCAGAAACGCTACGTAAGAAGGAATGAGGAAATGGCGTGCAACGGTGACGTCAGTCAAGATGGCGGCCAACAATGGCGGCGGTTGTGATGTCATCGAGTACCGTAACAGTAACGGAGGAGGAGAACTTCGTAACGGCTCATCTCATAACTTGCCACCCTTCCCCCTCGAAGCGTAAACGCTATGTGGGGTGCAGATAGCTATGTGGCGTGTCAAGTATACGTCCCCTGTTGATATACGATATCCTAAAGGGAAACCTTATGGGTACTCGCGCCAGAAGTTAGAATTTTGTGAAACCTTTAGTTTAATTCTCTTGGAATATCTACTGTAGTCTTATATACCCTTAGGAAGCTACTGAAGGAACCTTCCATCAGGACGTCATGGCTTGAGCCCAAAAATTTTTATATGCAATCAATTTATCTTATATGTATAAATTGCCTAATATCTTCATTTAAATTTTATTAACACCAGGAACACTTATCATATCATGCAAGAGAGTAAACTAAAACGCCTAGGCTAGGAAGCCTAGCGTAGATCGGCTACCTAATTCGCCGAACTAAATGAATACTATCGGCATAATATAATTAATTCCTAGCAATGAAGACTAAATAGCTAAATAATTTTTTGGGCTCAGGCCATGTCGTCGTGAGGGAAGTTCCTTCGAAGGTAGCTTCCTAGGTATATTTGACCTACAGTGATATATCCCAGAGAATTTACCAAAGGTATCCAGAATTCTAACTCCTCAGTAACCCGATTGGAACAAACGTCACATACCTGGGGGTCCAAATACTTCAGAGTAGGGACCTACCCTTCGTCGCTGTGCAGCGCGCGTGCCTCCTGCACAGTCCATGGCCGCAGAAGTTTTTAGTGCGGACGTTGCAGAAGTGGTTCCCGCGCTTGGGATGGTCCTCCTGTAAGGAAAGGAAAATAAAATGAGTATTCGGTGAATTATCTCACAATATTCAGTATACAACATTATGTATATATAGCTCAGGATAGGTAAGCTAGAAAAGAAGAAGGAAAGACACATACGTGTGTTTCCTGTCCAGCCAATTACTATGACCTCCCTCAAGATTAAAATCTAGGGTATTTCTAATGATAGAAAACCGTTGGAAGATCTCTATCTGGCAGGATATATAGAGGTGTAACATAACACCGTCTTCCGGATATTAATTCTGGGGATTGAATTTAGTGATCACTAAGAATTAAAGAAAGAACTCACTTTCTTTATATTTAGTGGTCTCACAATAGGCTGCCCATGAAAATACTGTGTATGTTGGAAAATTATGGGCTACCATATAAACTATACTGTGGTTTTCTGATTGCAGTATGTTCTATATTGCAATTATACTATTTACTATATAGTCATATACTATAATACCCGCCGGCATACGCCGGCAGGCTAGTACCTGGGTACAAGTCAGAAGGTGTACTGCCTCCTGGGGCTAATGGGCGGCAGACCGCCAGCTGTCATAGGTCGCTGGCCGCCAGGAGGTCGCCGACAGTTGGCGGTCTCCGTCAGCCGGCGGTGGGTAATATGTCGGCAGACAGCCATTCGTCCGGCTGCCTGCAGTCAGCGTAGCTGCCGGCAGATAGCCGATGGGCCTCCGGCGGCCGGCGGGTCGCCGACCGACGACAACCCACACCAGCCGGCGATTAGTTACGTTATGTCAGCGGTCTGCAGCCCAGCCGGCTGCCGGCAGTCTTCATGGCTGCCGGCAGTTGGGACCTAGGGTACTAGTCGTAAGAGAGAGAGAGAGAGCATGGATGAGAGGTCATGTAAAGGCTCAGCCTTACTGTCCTCCATCAAGAATGAGGGCTCAAATGGAAGGGGAAAAATGCAACATTCAGGCTTCCATCCACCCATAACCTCGCCGGCCTCTGCCGGCAGGGTTATGGAAAGCAGACCAAGAGAGGACTGAAGAACACTCGACAGGGGGCTAGGGCCTCTCCCGGCAGCCGGCACAGCTGGGCAACCGACAGAAAACCCGAGCCAGTCCAACAACCTACCGGCACTAGGGTCGATTGTAGGATGATGGCCAAGGTATGTGATGGCTAGGCCATCACTAAAGGACAGAGAGGGGAGGGGTAAGGGTCCTGTAGGGTGTGGGAGGAGCCGGCAGTAAAGCCTATCCTACCTCGCCTAACGAGACTCTGTTCCAGTATCAGAGCTATCCCAAGGGACCAGAGAATTCTATTCCCTAGCCTAGGGTTAGCCCAATAGAGAAAGAGATTGGCAGCACCCTTGCTGCTATCACAGACAGAAGGAAACAGAGTCTGGTGTTAGAGTCCCCCAAGCAGTAGAAGAATTCTATTCTTCAGCTTAAGTTCTGCCGGCACAGGACTGTCTGCTAGGCCACAGGGAGAAGGCATCATATCATATAATGCCTTCAGGTGTGGCCTAGGGAGGTCTAGCCTCCTGCGTCGGTAGCCTAACCTAGCCAGGGAATTCAATTCATCTTGCTAGTCGGCAACTGACCACAGACGGAATACTTTGAGGTTCTGACTAAAACCCAAAAACCTGCATCTGCGGTTACAGGGAAAGGACAGAAACACCCTAACCTAGTTTTACCCAAATGCAATTTGAGGTAAAGCTGACTAGGGTTCAGCCTAGGCTAACTCAGAGGGAGAAGAGAATGCTCTTAAATCTCCGAAGGAGATTAGTATCGCCCTATAAAGACTAGGAGGTATCAGTCTCCACTTAAATAACGCGATACAAGAGCAATCGGGGATATGTATGAAAGTATACTAAAGCCCCTAGGCTAGTAGCCTAGAGGCAGTGAGAATCAATTACCTAAATCACCGAAACTCTCGTATACTATCTTTGGAAGAGGAAAATTTATGTATTAAATATCTTACATGTATAAAATATTGCCTAAAGCTTCAATAAAATTACCACACTAGGAAAACTGTATATCATGCATAAAAGTAAAAGGCTAGACGCCTACGCTAGGAAGCCTAGCGTAAGTGAGAACCGGTTACCTAAATCGCCGAAACCACGAATACTATCGGCATAATATAAAATTTCCTAGCAATGAAGGCTAAATAGCTAAATTTATTAAAGCGAAATATACCGGGAAGGTCGTTCTGGCTAACTAAATGACACATGCATAGCGAACGACAGCGTCCATGACGCCTCCGGTTAGGCAACAGCTCTTGTTACGTTAATTGAACCTTGAATCGAGGAAAAAAATGGCAAGAGCTTACATTTATACAAAGTAAAGATAATACTCAACTTTCCAGAGGCAGATGAGGCTGGAAAAAGCATCATAGCGAGAAAATAATCCAAAAATAGCATAAGAGCACTGGGAAAACATCGTGTAAGGCCGCTACAAATAAAGGAATAACAAGATGGCGCCCGGTCGTGACGTCATACAGGTACTCAACAGTAGAGCGTGCCTTAATAACGGCTCTCCTCCGATTCTTGCCACTTTCCCCTCTCGAAGCGTAAACGCTATTCAGGATATAGATAGTTATGTGGCGTGTCAAGAATACGTCCTCTGATATTATGCAATATCCCTAAAGGCGAAAGCCAGGGAAATTCGCGCCAGAAGTTAGAATTCTGGATACCTTAAGTAAAATTCTCTGGGATATATCACTATAGTCAAATATAACCTAGGAAGCTACTTCAAAGGAACTTCCATTAGGACGACAAGGCCTGAGCCCAGAAAGATATTCATATGCATAATTTTCCTTTTTCTATGTCGATCGTATATGTCAGAGTTTCGGTGATTTAGGTAACCGAGATCTCGTCTTGCCTAGGTAACCTAACCTAGGCAATATAGTATACTTTCGACATGTCCCCGGTTACCCTCGTGTATTGGTTTATCAATTCATCGGAGATTGATATCTCACAGAATTATTATATAACCAATACTCGTCTCTAGTAGAGATTTAAGGGTAATCTCTCTTTCCCTCTGAGTGGAGCCTTAGGCTACAACCCTAATGGGTCGTGCCTCAAGTTTTCATTCAGGCATGACTAGCCTAGGGTTTTCTGTCTCGTCCCTTAACCACAGATGGCAGGTTTTGGGATTCGGTCAGAACCTCAGAGTATTTAGTATTGTACCGACAGTCGGCCGGCAGGGTGAATAGTCATTTCCCTGCTGGCTAGGCTGCCGACATAGGAGGCTAGCCCTCCCTAGGCCGCACCTGAAGTGGTTGTATGATGCTGCCACCTTCTCCCTGTGGTCTAGTAGACTAGTCCTGTGCTCGCAGACCCTAGGCTGAAGAGTAGTTATTCTTCTGAGGCCTAGGATGGCGCCGGCACTGGAACTCTGTTTCTCCCTTGTTCAGAGAAGGCGGCACTGCTGCCATCCCCTTAACTGTATTGGCAGACCCTAGGTTGGAGAATAGAGATTCTCCTACCGCCTAGGATGGTGTCGATACTGAAACAGAGTTTCTTAAGGGTGTGTAGGACCGGCAACCTTGCCGGCTCATTCCACACCTCATACAGGACCCTTTTCTCTCCCCCTCTGTTTTTTTGTGATAGACGAGCCATTGTCTTTCTTTGAGCCGTCGTCCTGCAACCTCACCGTTGCCGGTGGAGTGCGGGGGCCGGCCAGACTCCTTCTCTGTAGCTGTTGTCCGGCTGCCTGCGGCTATGCCAGCTGCTGGCAGCCATGACAACTGCCGGCGGCCATGTGTTATACAAACTGTCGGCGGCTATGACGGCTGCTGGCGGCTATGCAAGCTGCTGGTGGCCATGTCAACTGTCGGCAGCCATGACGGCTGCCAGCAGCTGACGGCTGCTGGCAGCTATGGTGGCTGTTGATGGGAAGGTTCTTTTGTCTCCAAGGTTCTTCAGTTCTCCCTTGGACTGCCGGCCACAAGTTCTCTTGCCGGGGTATCCGGCACACATAGGTACTGACTCAGCCGGCAGTACGCCGACTGAACCAATGCTGTCGGGTGCTAGCCTGCCGGCTACGTGCCGACTGGACCTTGCCGGCGATGGTACTTGTGGCTGGATGGGAGTCTGAAAGTTACATTCTCCCCTTCCATTTGAACCTTCTTTCTGGAGAAAGGCAGTAAATTAGACTTTTACATCCTTAATTAGTGTATACATACACAGTAATAAGGCAGCCTTCACTCCATGCTGTCTCTCTCTCTCTTTTAGCTAGCATGCTGGCTGTGCTGGCAGGGGCTATATATGCTGGCTAGATACCGGCTGAATTACAGTGTATGTTTATACAGGTAGTCAGTATATTTGCAGTATAGGATACATTGCAGATAGAAAAACTATTGTACATATTATACTAGTAGTTATTTTCCAATATATCTTGGGTATCCTTCCCCGGGTGTTAGCTGAGACCAATCCTATATTGAAAGAATAGAATTTCTTCAATATTCTGATTAGATATCAGTTTTCATATTACCCTATAATATTAAATATTTTAAAGGGCTGGTGGTATTACACTTCTAACCCTAAAAGGTTAAAACCCCTCATCCTTGAGTTTCCCTCATCAGGAAACTCTATGATTTAATATTTTAAGGGAGGTCACAGCAAATGGGCTGGGTAGGATACACAAATATGTCTTTTATATTTCCTAGTCCAGTCGGTGTCATGCCGGCTGGACCGTGCCGTCAGATGCTTGCCACAATGGCAGCACACTGGCTGAACTACATTATATATAATTATACAGTAGTCAGTATTTTGCAATATAGTATATACTGTAACAGAAAACTATAGTATGATTATACAGTAGTTAGTTTCTAACATATTTTGGGTACCCTTGTGCGGGCTTCTGCTAGGACCGTTCCTATATTGAAAGAATAAAATTCCTTCAATACTCTGATTACAAATCAGTCATACTTACCCCACAGTGTTAAATAATAAAAAGGGGCAGTGACTTGTACACTTCTCTACCCCTAGGGGTTAGAACCCTTTCGTTAGAGTTCCTTGATAGAGGAATCTCCTTATAGTTAATACTGAGGGGAGGTAACAGCATTTGCTTGCAGGGAATACAGAAGTATATGTCTCCCACTATCCCTTTCGAGCTTACTATCCTAAGCTATTTTAGTTAAAAGATGACTTTTACATATTGCTTATCAGTGAGATAATCAATTGTATACTCATTCTGCTTTCCTTTCTTTACAGGAGGAACCCCAGATGGCATATGTTGCAGTCTTCTGCAATATGAATAGTAAGTGTTTTTATGGTCATAATACATGCAGGTTCCATGCCCCCTGCAATATTATTTCCAAATCCCTGCATTATTGGAACCCTCAAGTTTGCAATGTATGTCGGACCTTAATGTCCGAGGGTTTCGAGAATCCCAAGTCGATAGAGTCTAGGGATGCAGCTCGTAACAAACTACACAACTGGGTGAAAATCTCTCCGGGACCATACCTACCTAATGATAGGATGCGTAAGCAAGTAAGGAAATAGTGGTGCCCCAGGCACAATTCACACCTCCCTGCGGCCAGATAGCCTTTGGGATGGAGGGCAGGAAGCCCCCATGGGAAGAGTTGGATAATGTCGTTTCGGCATTGCATCCGTCTGTGCCGGCTCTAGAGCTATTAACATCGACATCTTCACCCTCTACCCCTCTATTAGACGAAATGGACCAATTATGGGCCCATATGAAAGATCTAAGAGAAAACTTTCCCAAACAAGACGAAAAGGAGGAAGCGAAATGCAAGATAGAGCTCTGTGAAGTTCCACTTGTCGCTCCCCAAGGGTCATACAAATAACAAAGAGACCAAGACCTTCCGACATGCTCCAAAACCAATCCCTGGAGGATTGCGGAGCTTATGCCGATTTTAAACGGCAAACTCTACACCTTGGAGAAGATGGGTGCGGTTCCTTTGGACAAAATCAAGTTTTGGCCAAGCTTTGAAGCTTTCCCTAATTGCTTTATTCGACTGAGACATGAACCAACGTCAAGAAAAGAAACGGTACTGAAGGAGGTCACAATTCTTGACCATGATAAGGCACAGGCTATCTTGTCAAGTAGCCTGAGAAAGGCGGGTTACTCAGTGTCGGAAGTATTCACACTAAGTAATAGACACCCTTCCTTTCTTGCTCCTGCTCCAATATCATTCCCCTTTACGTGGAAGGCATTTAAATCTGTTGCCAAGGCAGTGGAGGCAGGTAGACCATGTCCTGCACTTGAGGAGTGCAAACGTTTGTCACTAGCCTTTCCCAGACAGGAGAAGAATTGGAAGGAAGTCCACTTAACCTTTTCAGTAGGAAGGCTAGACACGGATGTCGCTAGACGACAGTTTAGCGAGAATCTCCCTAAACTATCCGAGTTTCTTTTGAATAAGGAACAAGAGACAAAGGAGAGACTTGCAGCCTCCCTATCTCTACAAAACTGCATAGAGTTGTGTTCAACCCACCAAAGTACCCTAGACATGCTCATAGTCTTGGCCAAAATGCATATGGCTACCTTAGTAAAAGACCTTTATGCCTTTATGAAGGCTAGGAGAGCCTGTAGAGAGTTTGTGTTCGCTGCCGCAACTGTGAAACACGAAACCAGGAAGCTGATATCTTCCAACATCTGGGTTAGAGACTTCTTTCCAAACGAGGTAGTTAGAAAGGTGATTAAGAATGCCAACACGGGGAACATAGGACTTCTCCAAAAGTGGGGCATCCTTTCAAAGAGAAAGTCTTCTATGGTTGTGGGTCCCCAACCTAAAAGGAAGACGGAAAAGTCTAGAAATATTCCTCGGGCTGTTCAACAGCATCCCACAGTTACAATGACCGCGATGCCACAGGCAAGCAGTCGAATAATGTAAACCTTTTGATCAAGCGAAGCAAAGAGACGCTTCTGGTAGGAGGGAGGTTCCTTGAGGATCGACGGACCTTCGATCCTTGGGTCCAAGGCCTAATCAAGATGGGACTAGGATGGGAAGTAGACATGCTTCCACCATCATTTCCTCAACTCCTCCTACACTCCAAAACCCTCCTAGAAGAGTATACCTTAGAGCTCTAGAGCATACAGGTGGTAAGGAAAGTATAGTCCATCAGATTCCAGGGAAGGCTGTTTGGTGTTCACAAGAAGGACTCAAGAAAACATTCTGGACGTGTCACCACTCAACAAGTTCAAATAAAACAGCAAGTTCAGAATGTTAATCCTTCTGAACACCTTATTTCAAACAGGGGTGTTTGCAGTCTTGTTAGACCTGAAAGATGTCTATTGGCAGCTTCCAGTCAGTCACCCCCTCCCCTCCTACCTAGGATTCAAGTTACAGAGAATAACATATGTCCTAGGAAAGATACCTGTCGGACTAAACACAGTCTAAGTATCTTCACGTGATTGGCGGACACAGTCACGCAAAAACCAAGCCTAGAAATGGTTCAGGCAGCAATGTACCTGGACGAAAGGCTGGTGTGGGCAGCACCCGCAGTGGCTGGTCTATGAGCATCCAAGGAAGTGATCCGGTTCCCGGAACATCGGGGATGCAAGATCAGCTTCAAGAAGTCTCAATTCTCTCCAGCTCAAAAGCTTCAATGGTTAGAAAACCATTGAAACCTGTGGTCACCCCAACTCTTTTTCCCTTGGGAATGTACAAGGAGATTGCAGGGTCGGTCAAGAGACTATGGTATTCAGTCAGGATTCCAAGACGCTAACAGGGAGGAGTTCTGAACTCTCTCCAGTTCGCAATAGTGACAGATCCAGTGCTAAGAGCACAGCTAAAAGATGCGTTAAGAGTCTGGAGAAGATACGCATCAAACGCTCGAAGAGATCTAAAAGAACCGATATCGGTCTTTCCTTAATCGCTTCCCTAAGAATGGTCAAAGGCCAAAAGCCTATTGAAGACCGTGCCCTTGTAACTACCTCGACTATTGAAGATCATCCGCATGGATGCCTAGTCGGAAGACTGGGGTATTCACTCCCATCAGAGGAAAGTCCAAAGGATTCGTTCATTTCTATCCAAGGCCATGTTGGTCCTGTCATGGGTAGAGAAACTCTCTCCACGCAGATCAGACCTCCTCAGGCTGATCTGGGACATCGAAGTGATAATGAGACGTCAAAACCGACAAGGCTAGAGAACGTCTCATACAGTCTAGGTGACGTTAACCATCCCTACCTAAAGGGATGGCACCTATCAACAGTTCATGTACAATAGATCTGCAATGTGACAGCGGATGTCTACTCGGGCTCAAGTCGATAGAGATAGAATGGTCCACAGACGCAGACCTATTCTCTCCCAGATGGGAACAAGTCCCCGAGCTGCAGATCGACCCCTCCATCACGAGCGTCATAAAAAAACTACCTCGATATGTAGCCCCATACGAGGATCCTCTAGTGGAGATAACAGACATCATGTCTCTAGTATAGAAGGGATGGACTCAGGTATTTCTGTTCATTCCATCCAATCTCCTGCTGAAGGTCCTCAACATGCTGAGATCCTTCCAGGGAAGAGTGGCTCTGTTGGTTCCCAAGTAGCCCAAGAGCAATCTGTTCCCTTTAGTGAGGGAACTAAAGCTGAGGCTGGCCCTAGTTCTGAACCCACTACTATCTCAGAAGGTTCAGAAGTTAATTGCCTTCGATTTATCACAGAGAGCCCAAACCCTTCATTTCATGATTTTTTTGCCCTAGCGGTTAGGAAAAGATTTGGGATCTCAGAAGGCAATATAGAATTCTTAGAAGAATACAAGTCTAACTCAACTAGAAGACAATATGAGTCATCTTGGAAAAAGTGGGTTGCTTTTGTAAAAGCAAATGACAGAAAGAAATTTCAATAAATTTCTGTCTGTCCTTTGTCCACCTTCATAATCAAGGTCTGGCAGCCAACACGATAACTACGTGCAAGTCAGCCTTGACTAGACCTCTTCTATATACCTTTCAAGTGGATCTGGCGAATGAAATCTTTAATAAGATTCTGAAGGCATGTGCAAGGCTTAGGCCTACAGCACCGCCAAAGTCCATCTCATGGTCTTTGGACAAGGTCCTACATTATGCCTCATCTGTGAACAATGAAGATTGTTCCCTCAAGTATTTAACCCAAAAGGTTATTTTTCTGTTCGTTATAGCCTCTGCGGCTAGATTTAGTGAAATAGTGGCCCTATCTAGAGATGAGGGCCACATTCAGTTCACAGAAGTTGGAGAACTGAATCTCTTTCCTAAACCAACCTTTCTTGCTAAGAACGAGCTACTCACTAAGAGGTGGGGTCCCTGGAGAATCTGCCCTCTAAAGGAAGATATCTCTCTATGGCCAGTAGAGTGTCTAAAGGTCTATCTTCGTAGAACTTCAGACTAAAGGGGAGGACAGCTCTTTAAAGGAGAAATCTCTGGATCAAACTTATCCCTAAAACAACTGAGGGCGAAGCTCACCTACTTTATTCGCAGATCCGGACAGTACTCACACAGGTCAAGATCCGAGAAAAATTGCTTCATCACTGAACTTTTTTCAGTATATGGACTTTGAGCGTCTTCGCTCATATACTGGATGGAAATCATCCAGGGTGTTCTACAAACACTATGCTAAGCAGGTCCATGAACTGAAGCATTATGTGGTGGCGGCAGGTAGTGTATTAAAACCTGTCGTCTAATTCTGCGATGAACAGTTAATTGATTGGGACTGTCAATTAAAGGGAGAAGGTGTCAGCACTTTTAGTGTGACCCCCTTTTAAATGAATGTTTCCATGGTGGCACTAACTCTGTTCAAAATCTCAGGTGTGGAATTATACAGATAGCACTAGTGCCGTGTGTACGTAGTACACAGTGTTGATAGAATATAACTGTTACAGAAATTATGAAGAGAAATTTTATTTAAAAACTTTTCTTCAGTCTGAGAGTGGCACTCCTCATTTCTTCCCTTTTAAAAGGGAAAAATAATTTCTGTATATGTCGCAAGTATAATTGTTTTATCATGCTACATGTGTTTTACTTGTTGATTCATTTAGTCATTTTATAGAAATAAATGTCTATTAGAATGTAATTTTGTCCTAATTCGCCTGACAATCGCATGTTTAAGATGCTAGAGTTCTTTGACTTACTCATGTAAGTATACTTTATATCATTGTATGCTTGCAAACAATGGTTATATTGGACACTGATATTGGTTCGGCAATATATACAAACCATGAGACTGTTTGTATACTCAGTGTATACTTATGTTTGTTCATACAATATATGCTAACCTTGAGGCCCCTTTTCTACCGTCTAGAATGACTCTTCCCTGTAGGGGGCAGGAAGCACTAACATCGTTTATGATTAGTGATGATGACGGATAACGGTAACGTCATTTGTCTCAAATGGTCCAAATGACCATAGAAATATTGTCCCAAGGTTAAGGCACTGATGAAAATCCACAGATACATTAATGCTCTGGTATGCATCCTTCAGGACGACATGGCTTGAGCCCAAAAAACGGATTTTGAGCGAGGCGAAAAATCTATTTTTGGGTGAGATAGCCATGTTGTCCTGATGGACCCATCCATCTTTTCTAAAGAAAAGATCTTCACAGTATCCCTCCCGAATCTGCTGTATCTGTAGCACCATGCTCAATGCTACAAGGAATGTCCGCCATCTTGGATATGACGCTGTTATGATACTCATTAGTAGTATGGGAACTAGGGTAACCTTGATACAGCTCCCCTTCTAATTCTGCCACTTTCCCCCTCGAAGCGTAAACGCTATTCGGGGTGCAGATTGCTATGTGGCGTGACAAGAATAGGCTACGTCCTCTGATATGCGATATCCTTGAGAGAAATTTAAGGATATTCACGTCAGGAGTTAGAATTCTCGAGACCTAAAGGTAAATTCTCTGGGAATATCATTGTAGTCAAATATCCCTAAGGAAGCTACCATTAGGAACCTTCCATCAGGACGACAGGGCTATCTCACCCAAAAATAGATTTTTCGCTTCGCTCAAAATCCGTTTTATTTTACGTTATCTAGTTCATAATGGCTGTACACCTGGTTTGGCATGGGTAGATACCCAGGCACCTACCCCTAGACTGCCGAAGCTGTTTGGGTTTTTGAAAGTTTTTTTATCTTTTGTCTGCATCTATAATTCATTATTATCATTCTATTGTGTAACTTTTAGCTTAATATATAATCTAAAGTAGAACAAGTATATTTACAACCACATTTTTTTTAAATTATGGAAGATATAATATAATAGTTTTCAAATCTAAACAAAGCAGTAGGATTTTTTTATCTTTTTTAGCTGTTTACTGCTATAATACTTTACATTATTATGGTACTATTGTGTAAATTTTAGTGTAATACATGTTGAAGAGTAGAATATACCTGGAAACCCCTTCATTTGATTTTGATGTATGCCAATCAGTCCATTTTCCTCAATGTCAGTATTTCATATTGTAGTGTGCTCTGATTAAGATTATTGTATTCTTCAATCTAAGCTCACATGTCCCAGAATCTGTAAGCTATCAGTAATAAAACAGTCAGCCCTCCTTATAAGCTGGATTAGGTAGCAGTGAAAGGTGTGAAAAGCAAGAATCCTCGTATACCTGCTGCCCTAGGGTTGGTTAACTCCTAACCTACTAACTCACTGCCCATTGCCTACTTGTGGTGGACCAACACACTAAGTGCTGCCTAATATTGGTTTTACTTGGTTTCTATCACAGTATAAGTACTGTGTTCATGAATGAACTCTTTCAGTAAGTCTACAGTACATGTAACCCAGTGTACTATGTACACTGAAAGACTGAGGTACACATAATATGAGTCATTGCTACACTTATACCTACATATAATACATACAGTACTGTACCAGCAAAACACTGTTGTTGCTTTCTAACTGTAATATATGCACAGTAGTATCACTACAGTGTCAAGTTACAGACAAATTAAAACAAAATAAATTTTCAGAAAACGGGATAAGACAGTGATGAGACTGCAATTCAACTTATTGTATTTAGGTAAACATTTACAACTTTTTCTTGAGCACTTCTAAGTTAACTGAAAATTCGGCAGAGCGTTCTTAATTTCACAAAAATGATAAGTGCTCTTTTACATTTCAACATCACAATTCTTTTTGGGCGAGCTAACAGCTAGGAGACGACAGCTTTATAATTAGTTCTCACACTTTAAATATCTACTTAAAAAAAAAAGACCAGGTATAATTTTACACAAAGTACTTGTTTAAAGGTCTTGAACAACGTAGCGATATGAGCCCTTTAGCTCTGGCCAAGGCTCCATCCCGACTGCCGGTAAGGCGTGGCACACCGTAGGACGTGGTGATGGCGTCCATGAGGAGATGCCACGTGTCCTAGGGGTATCAAGGTAGTAGTCCGTTTTGTCACTAACCGGATGTTCATCCGGAAACCCTTCGTCTCCTGGCTGCAGCTTTCCCAGGCAATCTGTAAGAACAATGAAGTGACAACAAAAACCCTTTGTCAGCAGATTGAGACGGCAGCAGAATCCTGTGGCCGGTGAAAGCTGAGGCAACATGCCTTCCCAGGTGAACCAGCAGGCAGAGGTCATTTACATGACCCCCAACAGGGGTTTCAAGCGATGTCTACGTGACAAATCCCCCCCTACCAAGTTACAGTTACTCCTGGAACTGTGGTAGCTCAAAAAAAAAAAAAAACAATTACATCAAAGTTTACTTTAAATTCAAACCCCAACATTACTACTCTGCCGCAGTTCGCTCTGGGTGCACAAAACCTCAACTTCTCCCCCCCCCCCCCAAAAAAAAAAAAACTCAAACAGCAACAAACTACAAAGTCTGAACAAAGCAAGTTCACATATCTCATTACAGTAGTTGTGCTTTTAATCATGAGTAAAATAGGAACTATAACCATATAAACACACAAGATATATAATGTGATTAACTGAAACTAAAAACAAACTCAAAAAGGATTATATACTCAAAAAAGATTACATACTAAAACAATAAAGAACAAAAAATGCAGCAAACAATTCTGAAAATCAACACATATGAGTAAATATGAGTAAACAAATTACTGAGAAAGGTTACATAGGTATAAAGCAAAAAAACTATGGCAAGTAACTCTGAGAACAATGCATATCTTGACAACTATAGGCAAGCAAAAACTAAGAACCAAAATATCCAAAGGTTACACATTAGCAACTGAAATCCTAAGACATCCTTGAGTAAAAGAAATCATACAAAAAAAAAAAGTACTCAACTTAGGATTTTAATCCTCAGGCTTGCCTAAGCGACAACTTTGCCATTGCTACTCTTAGATCACAGGGGAGGCGTTACATGTCTTGGTCTTACTCTCCGCCCTGGATTCTGTAATTAGAGACATGGTATAACAACAGTTAATAAAAAAAAATCACAGTATATAAAACCAAACCATTCCCTATGGAAAAGAAAAATATATAGATCCACAGAGACATCATAAGCAAAAAGAGATACATACAATACAAAAATCAAAATGCAAAATGAGACATACAGTCTAGGTACTGGATAGCCATCGCATATAAAAGGAAAAAATCATCAAAAATTTTATCAATCATAACATTCTTATATATCATACTAGCAAAGTGTTTACAAAGCAAAGTACTAGTACATAAAAACAAAAAACATCTGTGTGCACACTAAACCTACAGGCGACACCAGCTGGGTCGTCACATCTTTAAACCGTGCCTGTGACGGTACGTTCATCCGTACACCTGAGGGCTCATTTGGACACACCGGAGCCCCACCCTGTGTAGGAATGTTCCCTCGACCTTCGCCAGCGTGAGACACCTGGCAGGCGGTCGTCTTTGGAACTTGTGTTTCTAAAGCCAAAGTTTCCCTTACCGGCAGAGGATCCGTCAGCATGACTGTTCTGACCCCCTCTGCCCTCTGCCATCGGAGACAGGCAGGACACAATACTATTGGCCTACAACATATACCCAGTCCAATCAGGATGGCAAGAAACACATATATATTAGCTAAATAAAAGCCTACGCTTAAAGTCCTATGTTATGTTTTTAAATCTACGAACTGCTCATAGAAAGGGAGGTGATCTAAGGACATGGTTCTGAGTCTAGTCAGATTAAGGTGAACTAACAAGTGAGACACATTCACACCTGGCAAGATGACAGAAGCATTCAACACTGAAGTGTCCCTAACTGTCACTCGTTCACTCTTCCTTCTCCTTTGGCCAGGTAGACGGTACCCGTCCCCTTGAACAGAACACCCGTCCTGATGTGTCAAGACAGTGACTCCTGGGGTCAACACTTTGATTCTTGTTTCACAGACACAATCCAACAATGTACTAAATTAACTATTTCCCTTTCAAAATCAGACTTTACCTCAAACCTACAACTATGCATAAGGCTAGGCCCTTCTAGGTACACATCAAACAAACAATCACGCGCAATAGGCGCGAAAAGTGCATACACATGTTCACACAACACATGTGCTTTCCATATCCTATACCGATCTAAATTAGGCAAAGTCACAGCCCAAGTGTCCCTATGGTTCACAACAAAATATGGCAGATCAACCGATACCCGAGTTGCGAATTCCTCTGTTTCGGTCTGTGTCCACATTGACTTTACTTCATACAATCAAATATCTGAATCCTCATTCTTAACAGGTATCTCTATGGAAAAGTAAAACTTGCCCTTTAGCTTAGTAAGTCACAAATGACATTCGATAGAACTCAGCTAAATTATTCTCTACAGGAGGAATAAACATTGAATTTTCTTAATTATTCTCAAAAATTCCCTGGGGGGTAAAATGTCGGATGTGATTTCCCCCGTGGTTGCCACTTGTTGAATCTGGCTAGCCACGTTTCTTAAGTGAAGCGTTAGCTCACTAGCTACAAAAGCTAATTGTGTAGCGTTTTCTACATAAATCACATCTCTTTGGACTTGTTCCAATTTCTCCCAAAAATCATTAATCCTCTTCTCTAAAATGCTCAGTGCCTCCTGTCCTTTAGCTACAGCCATAAAAACTGTCTTCAATTTCTCATCTACGATATGGGTATGAGATATTACTTTATTTATCATGACGTGCGTATTTTTTTCTTTTTTGGTCAAGGCGGTCTCCAACTGATCGAGTTCCGACCGGGTAATTAGCCCAGTCCAACCTCCAATCAATTCGCCAATCCAATTAGCTGCACGTTTCTTTCTATGCCCTTTCAAAACCACGAAGTCTTCGCTATCAAGAATCGCTCTCAATTTAGCCACAGCGATTTCTCTTTAACCAGTTTCAGTTGATCCTTTAACTTGTTAATCTTACCCAGAAATGTAACTAGTGGACTCGCAACTTTCACAGGATCATAACTAATCAACAAAACATATACGTCACACGTGAAAGACAACCTAAATCTCTCATCAAAGACTACGCCTTTACGTACTCTTACTTCACTGTTCACACACGCAAGCAGTTAGCAAACACACTGCCGCAAAAAGTTGGACACTTCACATGGCTAATTAGTTAACCTAAACCTATCGCTAAATCCTGGCTAACTGACGCCAAGCCTAGGCTCACTGCCTTTTAAGGGGCGGTCGCCTCTCTCTCTCTCTCTCTCTCTCTCTCTCTCTCTCTCTCTCTCTCTCTCTCTCTCTCTCTCTCTCTCTCTCTCTCTCTCTCTCTCTCTCTCTCTGATAGAAGAGGGAGTTCGAGAATGTGCTGAAACTCAGCTGATCCATCATTGGCATCCAAAAGAGGGTATATTGCTGACAAATTCCGATTGTCTGAACTCGTCATCTCATTTTCTGGCACGATCTTGACGATCGAGGCGTGAACCTCATATACATTACCTCTCCCTATGCTCTTCACAGTTATTTTATCATGGTTAGTATGGATTACCCTAAACGGATCAATAAAAGCTGATTCGAACTTATGCTCTCTACTCTGAAGCCGCTTTATATACACACGATCAACATGAAAAATCTATTTTTCGGTGAGATAGCCATGTCGTCCTGATGGAAGGTTCCTAATAGTAGCTTCCTAAGGGATATATGTACTACAGTGATATTCCCAGAGAATTTACCTTTAGGTCTCCAGAATTCTAACTCCTGGCGTGAATATCCTTAAAATTTCTCTCAAGGATATCGCATAATATCAGGGGACGTATTCTTGACACGCCACATAGCAATCTTCACCCCGAGTAGCGTTTACGCTTCGAGGGGGAAAGTGGCAAAATTAGAACGGGGGCCATATCAAGGTTACCCTACTTCCCCTACTACAATTGAGTATCAAGATGGCGCCATATCCAAGATGGCGACATTCCTTGTAGCGTTGAGCAAGGTGCTACAGATACAGTAGTTTCGAGAGGGATTCTGTGAAGACCTTATCTATAGAAAAGGAGGGTGGGTCCATCAGGACGACATGGCTATCTCACCCAAAAAAAGATCTTTCACTTCGCTCAAAATCCGTTTTTTGGGCTCAAGCCATGTCGTCCTAATGGAAGCTTACCAGAGCATTACTGTATCTGTAGATTTCCATCAGTGCCTTAACCTTGGGACAATATTTCTGAGGTCATCTGGACCATTTGAGACAAATGACGTTACCGTTATCCGTCGTTCTCACTAATCATAAACAATGTTAGTGCTTCCTGCCCCCTACAGGGAAGAGTCATTCTCGACGGCAGAAAAGGGGCCTCAAGGTTAGCATATATTGTATGAACAAACATAAGTATTCACTGGGTATACAAATGGTCTCATAGTTTGTATATATTGTCGGAACAATATCAAGGTCCATTATATCCATTGTTTGTTTGTAAGCATACAATAATATGAGGTTTACTTACATGAGTAAGTCAAAGAACTCTGGCATCTTAAATATGCAAATTGTCGGGCAAATTAGGACGCAATTACATTCTAATAGACATTTGTTTCTAATAAATGACTAAATGAAATAACAAGTGAAATGAATGTAACACGATAAAGGAATTATACATGTGACGTATACAAAAAATATTTTCCTTTTTGAAAGGGAAGAAATGATGAGTGCCACTCTAAGACTGAAGAAAAGATTTATAATAAATTTTTCCTTTATAATTTTTATAAATGTTGTATCCTATCGATACTGTGTACTACGTACACACGGCACAAGTGTTATCTGTATAATTCCACACCTGAGATTTTGAACAGATTTAGTGTCACCATACTCATCTAAAGTGTATCACACCGAAAGTGCTGACACCTTCTCCCTTTAATTGACAGTCCCAATCAATTAACTGTTCAATGCATTAATTAGACGACAGGTTTTAATACACTACCTGCCGCCACCACATAATGCTTCAGTTCATGGACCTGATTAGCATAGTGTTTGTAGAACACTCTGGATGATTTCCATCCAGTATATACTGAAAAAAGTTCAGTGATGAAGCAATTTTCCTCGGATCATGACTTGAGGGTGTACTGTCAGGATATGCTCTGCGAATAAAGTAGGTGAGCTTCGTCCTCAGTTGTTTTAGGGATAAGTTTGATCCAGAGATTTCTTCTTTAAAGAGCTGTCCTCCCCTGAAGTCTGAAGTTCTACGAGGATAGACCTTTAGACACTCTACAGGACATAGAGAGATATCTTCCTTTAGAGGGCAGATTCTCCAGGGACCCCACCTCTTAGTGGGTAGCTTGTTCTTAGCAAAAAAGGTTGGATCAGGAAAGAGATTCAGTTCTCCCTCTTCTGTGAACTGAATGTGGCCCTCATTTCTAGGTAGGGCTACTATTTCACTAACTCTAGCCCCAGAGGCTATAGCGAACAGAAAAATAACCTTTTCGGTTAGATCCTTGAGGGAACAATCTTCATTGTTCACAGATGAGGCATAATGTAGGACCTTGTCCAAAGACCATGAGATGGGCTTTGGAGGTGCTGTAGGCCTAAGCCTTGCGCATGCTTTCGGAATCTTATTAAAGATCTTATTCGCCAGATCCACTTGAAAGGCATATAGAAGAGGTCTAGTCAAGGCTGACTTGCACGTAGTTATCGTGTTGGCTGCCAGGCCTTGATTATGAAGATGGACAAAGAAGGACAGACAGAAGTTCATTGAAATTTCTTTCCGACCTTTTGCTTTTACAAAACCAACCCACTATTTCCAAGATGACTCATATTGTCTTCTACTTGACTTAGACTTGTATTCTTCTAAGAATTCTATATTGCCTTCTGAGATCCCAAATCTTTTCCTAACCGCTAGGGCAAGAAAATCATGGAATGAAGGGTTTGGGCTCTCTGTGATAAA
This sequence comes from Palaemon carinicauda, assembly GCF_036898095.1. NCBI lineage: Eukaryota > Metazoa > Arthropoda > Malacostraca > Decapoda > Palaemonidae > Palaemon > Palaemon carinicauda. Next base: position 173,663,403 of record NC_090725.1, read on the forward strand.
TCGAAGGCAATTAACTTCTGAGCCCTCTGAGATAGTACTGGGTTCAGTACTAGGGCCAGCCTCAGCCTCAGTTCCCTCACTAAAGGGAACCAGTTGCTCTTGGGCTACTTGGGAGCAACCAGAGCTACTCCTCCCTGGAAGGATCTCAGCATGTTGAGGACCTTCAGCAGGAGATTGGATGGGATGAACAGGAATTCCTGAATCCATCCCTTTCATACTAGAGACATGGTGTCTGTTATCTCCAGTAAAGGATCCTCGTATGGGGCTACATATTGAGGTAGTTTCTTGATGACGCTCGTGACGAAGAGGTCGATTTGCAGCTCGGGGACTTGTTCCCATCTAGGAGAGAATAGGTCTGCGTCTGTGGACCATTCTAACTCTATCGGCTTGAGCCCAAGTAGAACATCCGCTGTCACATTGTGGGTCGATTGTACATGAACTGCTGATAGGTGCCATTGTTTTAGGCAAGGGATGGCTAACATCACCAAACTCTATGAGACGCTTTCTAGCCTTGTCGGTTCCGATGTCTCATTATCGCTTCGATGTCCCAGATCAGCCTGAGGAGGTCTGACCTGCATGGAGAAAGTTCCCCCAACCAAGACAGGACTAACATGGCCTTGGATAGAAATGACCGAATCCCTTGGATTTTCCTCTGATGGGAGTGTACACCCCATTCTTCCGACTAGGCATCCATGCGGATGATCTTCAATAGTCGAGATAGTTGCAAGGCCACGGTCTTCAATAGGCTTTTGGCCTTTGACCATTGTTAAGGAAGCGATTAAAGAAAGACTGATGTCGGTCCTTTTAAATCTCTTCGAGCGTTTGATGCGTATCTTCTCCAGACTCTTAACGCATCTTTCAGCTGTGTTCTTAGCACTGGGTCTGTCACTATTGCAAACTGGAGAGAGTTCAGAACTCTTCCCTGTTAGCATCTTGGAATCCTGACTGATCACCATAGTCTCTTGACCGACCCTGCAATCTCCTTTTACATCCCTAAGGGAAAAGAGAGCCGGTGTGACCACAGGTTTCGATGGTTTTTTAACCATTGAAGCCTTTGAGCTGGAGAGAATCGAGACTTCTTGAAGCTGATCTTGCATCCCCGATGTTCTGGGAACCGGATCACTTCCTTGGATGTTCATAGACCAGCCACTTCAGATGCTGCCCACACCAGCCTTTCAATCAGGTACTTTGTTACCTGAACCATTTCTAGGCCTGGTTTTTGCGTGACTGTGTCCGCCAATTTCGTGAAGATACTTTGGACTGTGTTTAGTCCGACAAGTATCTTTCCTAGGACATACATTATCCTCTGTAACTTGAATCCTAGGTAGGAGGAGAGGGGGCGACTGATTGGAAGCTGCCAATAGGCGTCTTTCAGGTCTGACAAGACTGTGAACACCCCTTTTTGAAATAGGGTCCTTATGTTCAGAAGGATTAACATTCTGAACTTTGCTGTGTTATTTGAACTTGTTGAGTGGCAATAAGTCCAGAATGACTCTGAGTTTTCTTGAGTCTTTCTTGTGAACACCAAACAGCCTTCCCTGGAATCTGATGGACTATACTTTCCTTACCACCTGTATGCTCTAGAGCTCTAAGATATACTCTTCCAGTACGGGGTTGGAGTGTAGGAAGAGTTGAGGAAATGATGGTGGAGGCATGTCTATTTTTCATCCTAGTCCCATCTTGATTAGGCTTTGGACCCAAGGATTGAAGGTCCAGCGATCCTCAAGGAACCTCCCTCCTACCAGAAGCATCTCTTTGCTTCGAATGATCAGAAGGTTTACATCTTCGACCGCCTGCCTGTGGCACGGCAGTCATAGAAACTGTGGGATGTTGTTGCAAACAAGGAAATTTTCTAGACTTTTCCGTCTTCCTTTTAGGTTGGGGACCCACATCCGTGGAAGACTTTCTCTTTGAAAGGATGCCCCACTTCTGGAGAAGTCCCATATTCTCCAAGGTGGCTTTCTTAATCACCTCTCTAACCACTTCGTTTGGAAAGAAGTCTCTACCCCAGATGTTGGAAGATATTAGCTTCCTGGTTTCATGTTTCACTGTTGTGGCAGCGAACACAAACTCCCTCCAGGCTCTCCTACCCTTTATAAAGGCATAAAGGTCTGGCCATATGCATTTTGGCCAAGACCATGAGCATGTCTGGGGTACTTTGATGGGCTGAACACAACTCCATGCAGTTCTGTAGGGATAGGGAGGCTGCAAGTCTCTCCTTTGTCTCTTGTTCCTTGCAAAAAAGAAACTCGGAAAGTTTAGGGAGATTCTCGCTAAACTGTCGTCCAGCAACATCCGCGTCTAGTTTCCCTACTGAAAAGGTTAAGTGGACTTCCTTCCAATTCTTCTCCTGCATGGGAAAGGCTGGTAGCAGAGGCTTACACTCCTCGAGTGCAGGACATGGCTTGCCTGCCTCCACTGCCTTGGCAACAGATTTAAATGCCTTCCACGTAAAGGGGAATGATATTGAAGCAGGAGCAAAAAAGGTAGGGTGTCTGATACTTAGTGTGAACACTTTCGACACTGAGTAACCCACCTTTCTCAGGCTACTTGACAAGATAGCCTGTGCCTTATCATGGTCGAGAATCATGACCTCCTTCGGTTCCGTTTCTTTCCCTGACGTTGGTTCATGCTTCAGTCGAATGAAGCAATTAGGGAAAGCGTTAAAGCCTGGCCAAAACTGGATTTCGTCTAAAGGAACAGCACTCATCTCCTCCGAGATGTAGAGTTTGCCGTCTTAAACCGTCATAAGCTCCGCATACCTCCAGGTATTGATTTTGGAGCATGCCGGAAGGTCTTGGTTTCTGGGTCGTTTGTATGACCCTTGGGGAGCAACAAGTGGAGTTTCACAGAGCTCTATCTTGCATTTCGCTTCCTCCTTTTCGCCTTGTTTGAGAAAATTTTCCATTAGACCCTTCATATGGGCCAGAAACTGGTCCGTTTTGTCTAATAGAGGGGTAGAAGGTGAAGATGTCAAGGTTAACGGCTCTAGAGCCGGCACAGACGGAAGCAATTCCGACACGACATTGTCCACCTCTTCCCGTGGGGGCTTCCTGCCCTCCATCCCAAAGGCTATCTGGACGCAGGGAGGTGCGAATCGTGCCTGGGGCACCACTATTTCCCTACTTTCTTTCGGGAATAGTAAGCTACGCATCCTATCATTAGGTAGGTATGGTCCTGGAGAGATTTTCTGGAACCCTCTTACCCAATTGCGTAATTTCTTACGAGCTGCATCCCTAGACTCCATCGACTTGGGATTATCGAAACCCGCGGACATTAAGGTCCGACATATATTGCAAACTTGGGGGTTCCAATAATGCAGGGAATCGGAAATAATATTGCAGGGGGCATGAAACCTGCATGCATTATGACCGTAAAAGTACTTACTTTTAATATTGCAGAAGACTGCAACACATGTCATCTGGGGTTCCTCCTAAAAAGAAAGGAAAGCAGAATGAGTATACAATTGATTATCTCACTGATAAGCAAAATGTAAAAGTCATCTTTTAACTAAAATAGCTTAGGGTAGTAAGCTAGACAGGGATAGTGGGAGACATATACTTGTTTATCCTTTGCAAGCAAATGCTGTTACCTCCCCTCAGTATTAACTATAAGGAGATTCCTTTATCAAGGCAACTCTAACGAAAGGGTTCTAACCCCTAGGGGTAGAAAAACGGTACAATACCAGTATCCCTTTTTATTATTTAATACTGTGGGGTAAGGATGATTGATTTCTAATCAGAGTATTGAAGGAATTCTATTCTTTCAATATAGGAACGGTCTCAGTAGAAGCCCGCACAAGGGTAGGCTACCCAAGATATGTTAGAAATCATACTATAGTTTTCTGTTTGCCGTATATACTATATTGCAAAATACCGACTACTGTATGATTATATTTTGTAGTTCAGCCAGTGTGCTACTATTATGTCTAGCATCTGACGGCACGGTCCAGCCAGCATGACGCCGACTGGACTAGGAAATATAAAAGACATATATTTGTGTATCCTACCCAGCCCATTTGCTGTGACCTTCCCTTCCAATATTAAAATCATAGATTTTCCTGATGAGGGAAACTCAAGGATAAGGGTTCTAGCTTTTTAAGGATAGAAGTGTACTACCACTGGCCCTTTAATTTATTTAATATTATAAGGTAAAACGTAAACTGATTTCTAATCAGAATATCGAAGAAATTCTATTCTTTCAATATAGGATTGGTCTCAGCAAACACCTGAGCAAGGATACCCAAGCTATATTGGAAGATAACTACTAATATAATATATACAATAGTTTTCTATCTGCAGTATACCCTATACTGCAAATATACTGACTACTTATATAAACATATACTGTAATTCAGCCGGCATATAGCCGGCATAGCTAGTCCCTGCCGGCACAGCCCAGCCAGCATGCTAGCTAAAAGAGAGAGAAACAGCATGGAGTGAAGGCTGCCTATTACTGTGTATGTATACACTAATTAAGGATGTAAATATCTGATTTACTGCCTTTCTCGAGAAAGAGGGTTCAAATGGAACGGGCGAATGTAACATTCAGACTTCCATCCAGCTACCAGTACCATCGCCGGCAAGGTCCGGCCGGCACATGGCCGGCAGGCTAGCACCCGGCAGCACTGGTACAGTCGGCATACTGCCGGCTGAGTCAGCACCTGTCTGTGTCGGTCTACGCCGGCCAGGCTAATACCCCGGAAATAGCACTTGTGGCCGGCAGTCCAAGGGAGGACTGAAGAACCTTGGTGACAGAAGAGTCTTCCCACCAACAGCCATCATGGCTGCCAGCAGCCGCCAGCTGCTGGCAGCCGTCATGGCCGTCGGCAGATGACATGACTGCCAGCAGCCTGTATATCCGCCGGCAGCCGTCATAGCCATGGGCAGGTGTAGTAAACATGGCCACCGGCAGCCAACATGGCCGCCGGCAGCCAAAATGGCCGCCGGCAGCCAACATGGTCGCCGGCAGTCGTTGTGGCTGCCAGAAGCCGGCATAGCCACAGGCAGTCAGACAACAGCTGTTGAGTAGGAGTCTGGCCGGAGCCACAGCCCACTGGCAAACGGTGAGATTGCAGGACGACGGCCCAAAGAGATACGATGGCTAGGCCATCACTAAAGGAGAGACGGGGAGGGAAAAGGGTCCTGTATGAGGTGTGGAAGGAGCCGGCACGGTTGCCAGTCCTACACACCCTAGGCGGCAGGAGAATCTCTATTCTCCAACCTAGGGTCTGCCAATAAATTAAGAGGACGGCAGCAGTGCCGCCTCCTCTCAACAAAGGAGAAACAGAGTTCCAGTGCCGGCGCCATCCTAGGCAGCAGTAGAATGTCTATTCTTCAGCCTAGGGTCTGCGAGCACAGGACTAGTCTTCTAGACCACAGGGAGAAGGTGGCGGCATCATACAACCACTTCAAGTGAGGCTTAGGGAGGGCTAGTCTCCTATGCTGGCAGCCTAGCTGGCAGGGGAATGACTATTCACCCTGCTGGCCGGCTGCTGGCACAAGACTAAATACTCTGAGGTTCTGACCGAATCCCGAAACTTGCTATCTGCGGCTAAGTGAAGGGACAGAGAACCCTAGGCTAGTCATGCCTGAATGAAAAATCAAGGCACGACCCACTAGGGTTGTAGCCTAAGGCTACACTCAGAGGGAAGGAGGGATTACCCTTAAATCTCCACTAGAGACGAGTATCGGTCTATATGATAATTCTAGGAGATATATATCTCCGCCTGAATTGATAAAACAATACACAAGGGTAACCGGGGGAATGTCTAAAAGTATACTATATTGCCTAGGTTAGGTTACCTAGGCAAGACGAGATCTCGGTTACCTAAATCACCGAAACTCTGACTTATACGATCGACAAAGAAAAAGGAAAATTATGCATATTATAAATATCTTTACAAGTATAAATTGCCTAAATAGCTTTCATAATTAATTAATTAATGCTATTTCAACTGGGAAAGTCGTTCTACTAACTAAATAACACATGCCTAACGAACGACAGCACCCATTGCGCCTCCGGTAACAGGCCTAGCTCCTAATCACAATAAATTACTCTAATTTCACTGTGAAACAGGAGCTAAAATACACACATTGTAAGGAATCAATACTCAACTTTCCAGAGGCGAAGGAAGCTGGAGATTGCATAATAATCCTTGTAAATCGATCAAAAAATGTTAGATCAACAGGGAACACCATCGTGCGAATTCGCTACAAAATTAGGAATGTCCGCCATCTTGGATATGGCGCCATCTTGGATATGGTGCCATCTTGATACTCAGTAGTAGTATGGGAAGTAGGATAACCTTGATATGGCTCCCCTTTTAATTTTGCCACTTTCCCCCTCGAAGTGTAAACGCTATTCGGGGTGAAGATTGCTATGTGGCGTATCAAGAATACGTCCCCTGATATTATGCAATATCTTTGAGAGAAATTTTAAGGATATTCGCACCAGGAGTTAGAATTCTGGAGACCTAAAGGTAAATTCTCTGGGAATATCACTGTAGTACATATATCCCTTAGGAAGCTACTATTAGGAACCTTCCATCAGGACGACATGGCTTGAGCCCAAATAACTTATTTGTAGCTTCAAAAGCCCTCTTATTTACGTTGGCAACATAAGTGCGAAAATCTTCTACGTTATACACAGATAATTTCTCCTTTTTTGTGAAATCATCATTCGACAAATTTGGATCTTGACCGAAAAGCAAATAATAAGGCGTATCGCCAACACTCTCATTATATGTTGTGTTTAAGGCAAACTGAGCTGTAGACAACATATCTGACCATATATTTGGGTTATCTGCTACTGGGTATTTAAGCACACTAATTAGGACCCGATTTTTAGACTCTACCAACCCATTTGAACTAGGCCTATACGCAAGAATGGGAGAATGCTTAATGCCATACAATTCAGATATTCGACTGAATACTTCATTCACAAATTCGGTTCCGTGATCTGACACAATATCTCTAGGAGTACCAAACAGTTCAATGAAAGCTCTAAGTGCTCTAGTGACTGTGGAGAATTTTTTATTGTTCTGAGTGGGAACTTAGTCCGGGAAAGTCTCCTTATAACAGTTACATAAAGTTCAACAGGGGAGGATATGAGCACTTACTCTCGGGGCACAAACACCCTGCTAATACTTTACTGTCACAATTCACTAACCATCACTCTTAAATACAAAAGGGAAATTTACTGTCCAGAGGCCGGAGAACTCCACACGTAGAATTAGCAATAATTTATGGCCTACTCTAGCTTTGTCAGGTCTATAGTCATCTCATTCTCAGGCTCTGTTCCGACTCCGTCCTAGCTACCCCAATGAGATGCTGGACAGGTATTTTACGTTAATGTAATTAGACAAAATCCAAAATGGGAGCAGTGATGTAAAGTAGTTTAAAAGTTTAAAGATAAGGATCTTTACCTTTGAAGCAAATATATTAATGCAAAGTTCCTCGCAGTTACCACCCATAGACTTACTTAGGTTTACTCTTTAGATATTCCCAGTTTAAACATTAAATAAATGAGGGAGCAAAAATACTAAAGAGGTTTAATTAACCTAATATTGATTTATTACACAAATTTACATCAAAAGAAACGGACATCTTAACAAAGACAAAATATCAAAAGAAATGCAAATTGAAAGCAATTCAAAATAATAAAAATGATTGGTTAGACACGTGGTCTGCAATAATAAAAAATCAAATGGGGTCGGACACGTGGTCCATGTGACCCAGAGACTGTGCTAGTCTCCAAGCAAGAAATAATAATGGAAAAATATTTACACACAATCCCTACGCACACAGTCCGAATAGTGTAAAAGCCAGGTTCCCTATAAAGTTAAAATTAGTCTAAGCTAAGAAAAAATGGGGGAAAACTAAATGGCCATTGTTGTAGTACCTGCACTCCTTTGAGATTGTCCTATGCCCGTGATGGCTGTTGACCTGGTTGCACTTTGCACTCCTTACTGGCCCACCCCAAGAATCCTCGTTTGTGGCAATAGGTTTCCAGGTTCCACTCCTTCACTGTCTCCAGCCGGCAGCCACAGAACTCCTTGGTGAGTCACGTTTTGGGAGAGGGGGTGAGCCAGAGGTGCACAGGTTCACTGACCAGGCAGGTCAGTAGGCCAGGGCGGCTTCTAGTTGAATGGGCCGACACTAAGGTCGAAGAGATCACCTGGCTTCACCTTTCCAGACAGGTGAGGAGCTTGATGCGCACGGTACTTCATTGGGGGTGCCATATCGGGACTTCAGGACAGGGCAATATATTGTTGCAAGGAGTGCAGAGGAGGCAGGATTTTGTACTAAATACTTTAGAGAAATCTTGCTGCTCTAAGGGAGTTTATATATACAATAATCCTACCTATTCTGGCTTGCTAAAAATTAATAGTTTAAATGATTAATTAGCAATGGACTGGTGCGATGGGCATACATCTTAAAATTAACAAACCTTAATTGGTATTGAGAAATATAAGATGCATTAATTCAGCAGTATTGAAATTTATATTTAAAATTCAGTTTAGGAATTTAATCTCGACCCATGTAGTTAAGGAAAGAACAAACATATGCTGGGGTTACTACTAAGGCCCTCTGTTGTGCGTATCTACGCTGTGACGTCACGAGCATGGCGTGCGCCACTGTCAACAAGTTTTAGTTTAGAATAGTCCTCCCTATGTTTCGTTAAAGAAAATTGAATGTAGAAGAGAACATTTAAGGGGTAGCTATAGTATTAGTAGAAGAGAGCTAAAAATACGATTGAAAGAAGAAGAGTGAAGAAAACTCTTCACAGTGACTTCCTGGGCAGACTTGTCAATCAAAGGTTGCACGAATGTATATCTAGTTCGCGCATCTACTAGAACAAAAATATACTTATGTCCTCTGTGAGATACAGGCAAGGGGCCTATCAAATCAAGGTGTACACATTGCCATTTCTCTTTAAATAAAGGCCAGACTCGAGCGGGAGGTACATTTAATCTATGTGATCGGAACAGGTGACAGAGGTGACACGCATCTACATAATTCTTTATCAATTGTTTCATGCCTTTCCAATAAAAATGATCAGTGGCCCTTCTAAGTGTATTCGCCACGCCCACGTGACCAGATACTGACAATGAATGCGATAATGCCATAGCGCTCCTTATGAAACGAGTGGGTAATACAGTTCGATAAAGTAACTTGTTTCGTTTCAAATCAGTACCATACGAAACATCGTCTTCTATTACAAATCTATTAGATGGAAGCGAGACGTCATTAGGAAATTCTTCTGTTTCCCCTCTAACGTAAGCCTTAACTCTTCCCCATACAGGATCTTCATTCTGTGCCTTTATTAGCTGTGTTATCTCCCATTCACAATCATCATCACGGACGCTGTGAGCTTCAAGGACAGATTCATTCATACGCTGGGCATTTACTTTATGCATTCCTCCACTGGGCCCAACAAACTCACGCACACACTCCGTCCTATCAGCTGAGGTCTCTCTCCACTGGAAGGGGTCATTGAGTGCCATCTACTCGCGTTCCCGCGCAGCCCGTGACGTACTCATCAACCTCGTTATAGCTGCCACAGAACGAGATAAGGCATCCGCTACTACATTAGTTTGTCCTGGTATATATTCGAAGCCAACGATGTCAAACTCTAACAAGGCTTCCAACCATCTAGCCTGACGAATTGATAGATCTGATTTCTTAAAAATATACAATAGGGGTTGATGATCAGACCTAATACAAATTCTATGTCCCAACAGAAAATAACGATTTCTTTCTAACACCCACTTAATGGCCAATGCCTCTTTATCTAACACTGAATAACGGGTTTCCAGGCCCTTCAACGCTCGTGAAGCAAATGCTACTGAACGGAGAACTCCGTCGTCATCTATCTGTTCTATGACTCCACCAATGGCAACATAGCTAGAACTCCCGATCAAATTTAGGGAAGACTAAGAAACTATCTTCAGACAAAGCTTGTTTCAACTTTTGAAACGCATCTTCGTGTTCTCGACTCCATTCAAAATTCTCTATTTTTCTGAGTTTATCTAAGGTTCTCGAGATTTTTCCGAAGTCGTTAATGAAACGTCTGTAATAAGATGCTAACCCTAAAAATGAACTAACTTGCTTAGGGGTTAGAGGCTGTGGAAATGTTCGAATAGCTTCTATCTTGTCCGCTATCTGGCTTACGCCCTTGTTAGTTAACACCCGACCTAGAAACTGAACCTCTGGCTGGAACAGCTGACACTTTGCTAGGTTGACCTTCAAATTATGACGTCTCAAGGCCTCAAGGACTTTAACAAAATTAGTCATATGTTCTTCTACAGTATTTCCCAAAATTATTATATTATCAAGGTAGATTAACACTGCATTGCCTACCAATCCAGAAAATACGCTCATCATTACACGTGAAAAATGCACGGGCGCATTCTTTAACCCAAATGGCAAAGTATTGAAGGAGTACAATGAGTCACCAGCAACAAATGCAGTTTTCTCCCTACTCTTGGGATCGAGTGTTATTTGATGATACCCAGACTTAAGATCTAACGTCGAAAAGAACATGTTATTCCTGACTTTACACAAGATCTCCTCTATTGACAGTAGAGGGAACAAATCACCTTTCGTTACGCTATTCAGTTTACGGTAATTTACACATATGCGTAAAGCACCAGACTTTTTCTTTACTACTACGATAGGAGATCGCCAGGGGGAATCAGAGACCGCGATTATTCCATTCTCTTTCATCTCTGCTAACTGTCTATTTACTTCAGTCTGATATGCAAAAGGTACTCTATAAGGGTAGGTTACGACTGGCGGACTGTCTCCCGTATCTATAATGAAAGGCATAAAGTCACAATAACCCGGAGGTTCTTCCTCTAAAACAAATACATCTTGATATTCTTCCAAAATCTGGACTACATAATAATGATATTGAACAGGTGCTAAACTATATCCCAACTCTTTTAATACGCATGCGCGATCTGATGAGGTATTTTGCTGAAAGGTGGCGTTAAACACTAAATCAACATTCATTTCTACCCATGCAATTAGTGTATCCTCTTTAATTAACACTTGCACTGATGCAAAGTTGTGGAATAATATTCTTACTTTCCCTTCTTGTATTTGCACTATTGTGTCCTGCAACAAGTTATCTTCAAAGTCTACATGCAGCATAAGTACGCCCACCCCTTCTTTCACATTTCCGTTAAACACATACAGTTCAATCACCATTGCAACACAAGGGTCTATACACACTTCTTGTGTAAGTCAAAGGTCCCACTTATCAGTTACGTTAACAACAGGTTCTATTACTGTCCCTCCTATGGGTAGGATTCGATCCCTCAGGACATGAAAGTACATTTAACCCTAATAACCAGATCGCATCTGAACCAAACATAACATCTATCCCCATAATACCCAACTCAGGAATGATGTAGAAATCATGAATGAATTTCTCGTCTCCCAACTCAAATGCTTGTGAACAAAAACTATTTATAACTTCTTTTCCCCCCTAGACCTTGACATTTTAAAGGAACCTCGTTTTGCACCTGACTGACTGTAATGTGTGTTTCCACAATAAGAGACACAAATGCCCCTGTATCTATTAAACATCTCTTAAAACCAGAAGGGAACGTAACTTTCATAACAGGTTGCTAGGGTGCTGTCATCAGTCTTCTTCCCATTGGGTCGTCCTTGGCACCGCTGGCGCCGCTGGGGGTCGTCCTTGTTCTTGCGGTGTCGACCAAGCCGCAGGCGGCAGCGGTTTTGTCGCTGGGGGCCTCCTTCCTGGGGATGCCTGCATAAAACCCACCGGATGATTGGGGTAATATGATGTCATTCCCATTGCAGGTGTCGTTCCTGCTGCTGCTTGGGGCGTTACTGTTGCTCCCGCGGTGGGGGTTCGAGCCGTATTGCATTGGCCCGCATAGTGTCTCCGCTGTTTGCAATTATAACAATGCATCTTCTTCTGGGATTTGGTCTTTGGTATTGCTCCTTGTCCCGACGATTTCTTCTGTCCACTCGGATGGCTCCCTGACGACGACGACGACGAAGGTTGCTGTTGCCGATGTCCTTGCTGCTGGTGTGCTGGTGTGCGGCTTCTGTGCTTTCTATTAAAACTTGCACGTTCTCCATCGCCCTCTCCACGGGTATGGGCTGAAACAGTGTACCCCACGCATATCCAGGTACGTGTGTACTCATAACCTTCTTCAAACAAGGGTCCTTTATGCCTTCGAATGCATCATGGCCGTTGAAGAAGTCGTCTAAGTCTACTGCTATCCGCTCGTAGAAGTCGTAAAAGTGTTCGCCTTCCTCCCGAACAGGAACGTAATTGCATACGTACTGATGCAAACTGGTGGTACCTAGGCCTAATCTCCGTTGTAGGTGTACTTTCAGGTGTTCCCAAGACCTGGGCTCCATGAATTCAAGGTCTCTTTTTACCCTCCTATGGGCCTTTCCTCTAATTCTCTGTTTTGCCAAAACAATTCTCTGACGGTCGGACCAGCATCGCTCCGATGTCGCTGCTTCAACAGATGCAAAGAACGCTTCGATCGATACAAATCTTCGTCCTCGCCATGCCACTGTATCCTCAAAGATGGCGACATACTCTGACAGCAGTGGGAAACCGCTAGAGTCGCCATGTCTTCCATTTCTTCCGAGCCAGGGTTCGAACCCATCTTCCAGTGAAGGGCTGTTTTAGTATGCTCCCTGCTGTGTTGGTCCCTCGATGTTCCACTGTGTACAGGTTCTCCTTGTGTCCTTACGAAATGCCGTAGACCTCCTACAATTTCATCGACCTCAATGTACAAATCTTCAAGTCCCTGTACACTCATTTTGTAATTTATTTTTTTTCACTAAATCGTTGAACTTATCCCACTGCAAAGCCACCAAATTTGTCAAGTTGCAGACAAATTAAAACAAAATAAATTTTCATAAAACAGGATAAGACAGTGGTGAGACTGCAATTCAACTTATTGTATTTAGGTAAACATTTACAACTTTTTCTTGAGCACTTCTAAGTTAACTGAAAATTCGGCAGAGCGTCCTTAATTTCATAAAAATGATAAATGCTCTTTCACATTTCAACATCACAATTCTTTTTGGGCGAGCTAACAGCTAGGAGACGACAGCTTTATAATTAGTTCTCACACTTTAGATATCTACTTAAAAATAAAGACCAGGTATAATTTTACACAAAGTACTTGTTTAAAGGTCTTGAACAACGGAGCGATACGAGCCCTTTAACTCTGGCCAAGGCTCCATACCGACTGCCGGTAAGGCGTGGCACACTGTAGGACGTGGTGATGGCGTCCATGGGGAGATGCCACGTGTCCTAGGGGTATCGAGGTAGTAGTCCGTTTTGTCACTAACCGGATGTTCATCCGGAAGCCCTTCGTCTCCTGGCTGCAGCTTTCCCAGGCATTCTGTAAGAACAATGAGGTGACAAAAAAAAAAACCCTTTGTTAGCAGTTTGAGATGACAGCAGAATCCTGTCGCTGGTGGAAGCTGAGGCAGCATGCCTTCCCAGGCGAACCAGCAGGCAGAGGTCATTTACATGACCCCCAACAGGGGTTTCAAGCGGTGTCTACGTGACAACAGTACAGCTTAATTAGCTAAGATAACACTTAATTTTCATTGTTTTCAACAGGTCAACTTGCGCCATTGAAACTCACCGTACTCATAGCTTATATCTATATCACTACTACAAAGTTTGGCGTTTTTGCATACAGTACTGTACAGTAGCTAATATAACAACACTACAATGAATATACTAATACAATAAAAAAATAAAATAAAAAGTACTAGTACAGCACCACTAACGCTGTATGTACGAAGTTCTACACAGTAAGTTTGAAGTGTGATGCAACTCTTTGAGCCGTTGACTGTTTGGCGCATGGGGTAGTGTAATGTACAGTACGTATCACATTTTATATTAAAATCAATATGAGCACACTGGATATTTACTGATGTTTACATCACTTTTTACACAAGAACGTGATTCTACACAAAAAGGGAAATGCACATGCTAGGAGAAATGATGCAAGGCTGAAGCTCAGTGGGCAAGAGATAGGGTATTATGCTGTGTGGAGAGGGAAATATCGCAAAGCATGCTGGGTTTAAAGGAGGGTGGTTGGTTTGAAATCTTAGGGTTGTGAGAGTACTTAACGCAAAACCGCTAATGTTATTTTGTATTTGATAGGTTATATGGTTTTCTGGATCATGAATGATCAAAATCTCTAAGAGAGAACCCACAAATAGAGAGGGTTGGCTGTATAAACAGTTCAGTGCAGTAAATGTTTCAATGGAAAAATAAAAACAGCTACAGTTAATTGCAATGATCTAAAAGAAAAAAGTTAGTGAACTTATAGAAGGAATGTATTTCAAGCTCAACAAGTTTTATCATGTACATTGGGCATTCGGCTTTGTGATTTCTCTTTACTGTTACATCATCTTACATGTTGTATCTTGTTTTATGTAGGTAAAGTGGCATGACAAACAAACACCTCAATTACTGTACAGTACAAGTTGCCGACTAACTTTAGTACTTCACTGCTTTGTAAATGTAGAGTAAAGTAGGTTAAATACTGGTAATTTTATGGCAATCTAGGATATAGTCCTATGTCAGAATACTTATTGGACACTACAAGACAGCAAGCATGTAACTTAAAACCCACATTTCATACCTACATGCGACCTATAGGCTAATGATAATGAATAAATTATTAGATAGATAATTAATAATGGGGAAAATTGTTTAATAAAAGTTGCTGTCCGAAATTTGGGACTTTCGTTTCCCAAACTTTCTATAGTAGGCTTAAGCTAAAGAAGTCTTAATCACCATATAATCTTAGTCCTGGTTTTATGGGCAGCAAATGCAAGAGCCCGTGTCTTACACAAGGTAAGGCAATGTTAACACACACTCAAGTCTCGGTCTTGCTTAATCCTAAACATACGGGACTGCAACATTAGTACTGACTGGACTCAAAATCGGTCTTTAGAAAGGATCATTCAATTAGTAGGAGACTTACATGTCCGATCAACTCATTTTTATATTTTCCTGTTAATCTTTTAAGGATTATAAGTAGATAATACAAATGAAATTGAGAGCATAGAAATATTACTAGATTTAAAAAGTAAAAGTAACGAATTAACAAGGAAGTATAAAATGTATATGAAACTACTCAATAGTAAGAAAACCCCGTATTTCCCTCATAAAACCCACATTTTTCTCCAATAACCCCCCCCCCCTTTTTTTAAAAAAAGAAAACCCACCCCAGCTGGGTTTTTTTTTTTCTAAGAAAAAAAAAAACGGATCCTTTAGCAACCCTGCTATACACAGTTGGAGCTGAGTGCATGGGACCTTTTTTGGGGGGGGGACTTTTTTTTTTTTTTTTTTACAAACTATTGAACATGATTTTCTTTCGAGATTAGTTAAGTCACGGGTCACAGGACCATGTGTCACACCTCATTTGAGTTATGTAGCATTGCAGAAGAATATCGTTGATTAAGCATTTTTTTGTTGTTGAGATTTCGCATTCTTTTGATTTTATTGTTTTGATCCTTTTTACTGATGTTAATTACTCTGTTTAGGGCTGTAAATTGGTACAGTAAAGAAACGACATTAGGTCATGCCCGCTCATATCCTTGCTCCTTTTATTTTGATTGATTATATGCTAAAGAAGTACTGGTGGTATTTATTATACCAGATATTGAAGAGAGCAAGTTATCTGAGTAACACAGGTAAGTGGTACTACCTAGTGTACATTTTATCATTGTGCACCGAAGGTACCGATCATTATTTTAACTTTCATACATTACATCACTGCTCCCATTGATCGCTTTCAGCGAAATTGTCTTTAACATAAAACTCCTCTCCAACATCTCACCAGGATCGCTAGGACAAATCCGAAATAGAGTCTCAGAGTGAGGTGGCTTTAATAATGATAAAGCTAAAGTAGAAGTTTAGAATACTTATCACGCGTGGAGTTTTATTTCTCAGGACAGAAGAAACTTTTGCCTCGAGGGAAGGTTTGTGGACTGCATGATCTGCATCACCAAAGTTATTGCCAGGGTATGCCCTTGAGTGTTTGTGCTCCTATTCCCCCATTGTAGCATATTGTAGGGAGGCATTCCTGGAACAATTGTTCTCATTCAGATACAATAGAAAAAAAAAAACTTTCTCCACAGTGTGAAACATTTCAGAATACTTATTGGAGAAGCCAGAAACGAACTTAGTAATTATAAAACCTTTTATGTTGAGGGTAGATCGACAGCAGATCTTTTCAAACTGAATGCTGGTATAGATTATAATATATGATTAGATTTGAGCCTTAACATATTTATGTTTTGAAAATACAGTTAAGTGCGCTGATAAGTTATGCTTGAAGGACTGTATTAAAGAATTGTGTAAGATGGTAGGTAAAGACGATGCCAAAATGATACATAAATCAAATGAGAAAGGTAAGGTGATTAACAAATCCTCTTGAATATAAAAATGAAACTAGCATAGAAGAAAGTGTTAGGAAAGAACAGTATTTGGCCCAAAATTAGGTTCAACAGTTATAGACCAAGTTAATACTTGAAGTGAGAAGCAGAAATTACCAGGTTGAGGTTTGAAAATGACAATGACAGAAGAGAATACATAGCTAAACTTAACACTAAGGAAGCAGTAATGGTAATGAAGACAAATTTGAACGTGATAGACTTAGAAGAAAAATATAGAAACAGGAATTTGATAGATAGGCTCTGGAGTTATGCAGAGAGGCAGAAGATACAACATAGCAAACTGTAGGCTATGTTTAGCTGTATAGACTTAAGAAAATTTAGAAGCAGGGGTACAGAATTAAGGAATTTAGAATCGCCAACCAAAGAAGATACCCAATATATAAGGCAGGTTCTGGAAGTTAGAAATATAAGGATGCAAGCTGTACTGTCTGTGTTGAAAGTAATTAATGACAATGAACTTAATAAAGACAGCAGCACTTTGCACCTACACATCTAGTACTGTGCTTACAATCATTAGTGTTGCGTGTTGAGCAACTAAGAATCTGGATTCTTAGTTGCTCAACACACAACACTAAAGATAATCAATATTTTATTCAAAGGAGCTGCCACTGTCACGTATACATTTGCAATCCACATGAATGTGAGGAAAGCACTATTTCTAGCTTCCGATAACAATTGTAAATAAAATATCTAATGTCTATCATAGATTTAATAGTTTAGCCTAATGTTACAGCGATGCGCTATTAGGTTATTGTTGTTGTAGGTTCCAACCTCCAGATCCTGGAGGCTGGAACTTACAATAGCCAAATAGCTCAATCGGCCGCATCGCATCGGCCGCATCGCTGTAGCATTAGGCTAAACTATTAAATCTATGATAGACATTAAATATTTTATCTACGATTGTCATTGGAAGCAAGAGATAGTGCTCTCCTCACATTCACATAGATTACAAATGTATAGGCTACGTGACAGTGGCAGTGTTGCCAGATGGATTAGGCTAAATTTCCCTTTTTTTATCTTCAATAATTAACTTTCTCAAGCGAAATTTCCCTGTTTTGTAATATATATATATATATATATATATATATATATATATATATATATATATATATATATATATATATGTGTGTGTGTGTGTGTGTGTGTGTGTGTATGTGTGTGTGTGTGTGTGTGTGTGTGTGTGTGAAGAATTTTTCTTCACTCTTCTTCCTTTTGTATTTTTGGTCTCGCTCCCAATACTTAAATGTTCTCTCCTAAATTAGGTTACCTTTACCAAATCCTTGGAATAACTGTTCTAATTCAACTTAACTCGTGACAATAGCGTACATCATGTTTATGACGTCACAGCGTAGAAACGCACAACAAAAACCTTACGCTGACATAAGATGATTCTTTCCTCAAACTACATGTGTCGAGAAAAATTATTACACTGGTTTTGAATATAATTTTAATGCTGTTGACTTAAATGCAGCTTTTATCTCACAGTACCAATTTAGGTCTGTTAATTTAAGATTTATGTCAATAGTACCAGCCCATTGCTAATTTCTTATTCAAACTATTAATTTTTAGCAACACAGAATAGGTAGGATTATTGTATATGTATATTCCTTTAGAGCTGCAAGATTTCTCTAAGTATTTAGTTTAAAATCTTGCATTCTTCTCACTCCTAACAACATTGCATTGCCCTGCTCTAAAGTCCCGATATGGTACCTCAATTGCCTTATTCTACTCACCACGACCATCGCCTGTTTTGGAAGGTAAAGTCAGGTGAAAACACATGACCTGAGGGTCGGCCCATTCGCGCATGAGCTGTAGTTGTGGCTGGCTGACCAACCTAGTCAGTCAGTCAATCAGTGCATCTCTGGCTCACCCCCCTCCCCCTTACTGGACTCCCACCAAACAAAGGACCAGGGAGTTTTTGTGTCCAGGCAGTGGAGATGGGGAAGAAGACAAGCCTGGGATTTGTTCCGGCGAGGCCCTATCTACCAATAAGAGGGAAGTCCAGGGGTGGGCCAGTCAACAGCAAACGACCAGCAACACGCTATGATAGCCATTTAAGAACAAGGGCTGTCTTTCTGTAAGGAATGCAGGTAAAACGCGTGGCCACTAGTTTTCCCACATTTTAGCTTAGATTAATTTTTACTTGATTTAGGTTTAGCTGAGTTTAACATATTTCGGGCTGAGTGCGTGGGATTGTGTGTACAGATTTTGCATACAAATTTTGCTTCAGAGACTAGCACCATAGATTAAGGGAGCCATAGATGCGTCACTACATTATGACAAGGTGTCACACCACGCATGCAGCGCCATCTATGTTCTATTGCGGTCATAACGGCCGGCTCAAGCAGCAGCTGTGTTTGATCATAGATGTATTATTTTAAGAAGTTTGATTATCCGTGGAAACTGGTTTGATACGTGACAAATAAAAAAAACTAATGGAAAGCGTGAAGCATAGCTAAATATTGGTGGTTTTGAAGATCCTTGGCAAACACACAATCTATAAAATAACTTCCATCCCTGGTAGATGATGTACTAGTAAAAATTAAATTCCAGCAAAAATATGAAAAAAAATGTTTCAGTTTCCTAGTGTCTGTGGTTCCAGTCCAGGCTTTCTTGGTATGAAGTGAATTATACCGGGACTTAATTTGCAGAGTGTGTCATATACTATTATCTAGTAATCTCCCTAAATTTACTAGCACTGGTGATATTAAACTTTTTTATTGTACCAGGTACAGTAATTAGGCTCAATAAAACCGTTAATAAAATAAAACGTCATTACATTGCTGTTGTTCGCAACTTGTTTATCCACAAATTATATATTCAGCCCTTGGTACATAAAAGAAAAATAATGTAATTTTTTTTCTATGGTTAAATTAAAAAAATTGAATTTTCGCAAAATTGTCTAAGTCCAAATACCCGCCAATAGATGTACTTACACGATACTTGATTTTCAAAAAACAAAGAAAAAGCAAGGTTGGTGGATTTGTTTTTTCATAAGGAATTTATTTCATGGTCATAACATTAGCCATCATAACTATTTCATATAATAGACAATAGTTTGCACCTGTTGTTATTCAGATCATGTATTTATTCATTAATTGTTATTAAAAGTACATCACTTCGTTAACAATCAATGTTGGATTGACAACAAAATCACATGCTTTTCACCGAATATTATAGCAATAGCAAAAATTTATAGCAAAAATCACTTTTATTCCTGAAATGAACAAGGAACAATCGGCATTTATAACCAGACATGCGTGTAATGTTGGAAAAGTACTGTAGACAAAATCTGATGAAATGATATGCAAATAGGACACAAATGACCACACACCTATATTGCAATCACATGGCAGTCTGTTCCGATTTGTTCACAAAATCAGGGTAAATTTCATATTTTCAAGTTTTTTTTTTTCCAATCACTACTCGATGCATTATATTCTCAAATCTGTAGAAGACACTCACTTTTATTTCTTCCAATCCACATTCAAACAGATTGATCTACAGACAAGAGACTTCTCATCATGCTCATATCTGTTAAAGTATTAAATAGTGATGGACCGATTATCGACTTTTTTGATCATCACTTGAAAAAACAAACCGATTCCGATAATCGATTTGAAAATCTAGGAATCGATTATCTAAAACAAACCAAAAAGTTGTGCAGGAAAAAAAGAAAAAAAAAGTGTGCATAAAATAAATTGTGTTCAGAAAAAGCAATGAACAAGATTTTTGTGAAGTTAACATTGTCAAAAATAACATTGAAGGCATGGGAAAGGTAAAATAGCATGATGCCTATTATCAGATTAATGTTTTAGGCAGCTCACTTTTTTTTTTAATGAACAATGAACAATTGGCATTTATAACCAGACAAGCGTATAATGTTGGAAAAGTACTGTACTGTCAAAAATTTGATGAAATGACATGCAAATAAAACACAAACGACCACACACCTATATTGAAATCACATGGCAATCTGTTCACATTTGTTAACAAAATCAGGGTAAATTTCATATATTAAATTTTTCCAATCACTACTGGATGCATAATATTCTGGAATCTGTAGAAACATGAAACAATTATGTTCTTGCGAGATCAATATGATGTTTTGTGGATTGATGTAAGAATGTGATATTGATCGAGGCATTAGCCATGTTTGAATGCATGGTTTAGTCATCAAGTCACCGCAACTAAAACCAGATGGCGCTGCTATGTATGGTGTGACAAAAACGCCATATGGAGAGGCAGAGATGACGCATCTATGGCTCCCTTAATCTATGCTAGCACAATCTTGGGTCACAGGGCCGCGTGTCCGACCCCATTTCAATCATTAATCATTGCAGAAGACCACGAGTCTAAGCAACCGTATTATTTTATTATTTTGTATTTCTTTTCATTACATTTTGTTTATTTGATCCTTTTTACTGGTGTTAAGATGTCCGTTTCTTTAATGTAAATTTGTATAATAAAGCAAGATTGAGTTAATTACACACCTTTGTATTTTTACTCCTTCAATTATTTGATTAAGTCATTATGAATATTCAATTTCGGGACAGTATACCCGATATTTTGAAAGGAGTAAATCTAAATACTTTCAGAGTAATAGTGTGCTAGTGAGTGACTTAATATTTAATCTATATGCTTTGAAGGTAAAGATCCTTAATTTTAACTTTTATTTCACAATACATCACTGCTCCCATCCAATGCCCTTGTCTCAACAATTACTTAACGTAAAATTCCTGTCCAGCATCTCTCTAGGGTCCCTGGGACGGAGCTAAAACAGAGCCTAAATGAACTTAGACCTGAAAAAGCTAGAGTAGGCCATCAAATTACTTATATTTCACGTGTGGAGTTTTCAGGCCTCTGGACAGAGTATAATTTCATTTTTTTTTTTTTTTTTTTTTTTTTGCATTTAGAGTGAAGATTCGTGAACTATGTCATCAAAGTTATTAACATGGTGTTTATGGCTTGAGTGATATTACTCCTTTTCCTCCCTTGCTGATATTTGCCCGCTGGCACAGGGAGACCTTGACGGAACAACAAGTTCCCACTCAACAATTAAATAAAAACACAATTATCTCCACACGAGTGGTCCTTCGAACCGGATCTTTTACCTTCGACCTATGAAGCATTAACGTAATTAATCAGTTTGATTAAGCATCCAGTACCTCCCTATATCACTTAAATCCACATGCACCAGCCAGTTTGTCAAATGTGTAAAGCCCAGACTTTAATTGGGAAGAGAGATTTGTAGTCATTATGATCTTTTTGTATCGACCACGAGTTTAATGAAAGAACTGCGTAACCAGATTAATTTGTTGTTTGAATATTCTCTACAATTTGTCGTAGGAACTTCACTTTGTCTCAAATCCGTTCTCCCACGTGTTGTGGGGGGTTTTGTTCATAATCAGAGAGTTCTACGCTGCTTGAACGAAGGTTTTTGTGTTGTTCAGACATCCGTGTTTACTACTCAACGAGAGCACCAATGTATTCGTCCTGTCAACTAATTTTGTCCTTTTAACATCTAATTTGTAACATTTTGTACCTTGGTCTACCTTCCTTTGTGTCGTTTACCTTCCCTAACTTTTCTAACTAACCTTCCCCGTATACCTAGCATGTGTCCTTGTCCTACAGAGCAAATTGGTGCACCGTAATTTCAAATTTTCATTCCACGTGTTTGTTCCGAGATGGTGCATCTTGTTTACAACCCAAACTAGAGGGTACTTATTTGCTGTTTACCGTATGTAACTTACTGTGGGTTGTTTCATTAATGAACTACGTAGTTTCATTGGTAACTTCATCATTTAACACTTACAAGCACAACATTGATTTATGCTTCATCCCCTGCGTGGGCAAAATTTTGTGTTCGTCCTCTGTGCTAGGAAAATTGTGCTGACCCTTTCATAAGGAGATTTTGATTTATCCTCTGCGTGAGAGGATTTTGTGTCTGTCCTCTGTCATAGGAGATTTAACTTCGTCCCCTGCGTGGGGGAAATTAGTGTGTCTTTTGCGTCAGGAAACTTAGTCTAGCCTCAACAAGAGGCTACGTTTGTCCTCCGTGTGAGGAGATTTTTGTGTTACCTCCGCGTGAGGGAATATATCGATCTTTGTCCGTTTGTAAGTGTAGATTCATTTGTTCTTTTCATAAGATTTTTTGTTCCGTTTTGTCCTTTTAGCGAGGAGATTTTGTTTTACCTCTGCGTGAGGGAAAATTTATACTGTATTTGTTTAGTCTCTACGAGAGTGTATTTTGATACTTAAGTTGTTGCCTCGTGCACCTTTTTATTTTTTTAATCATTCGGCGTTTGCCTTGGGGCACCCGCAACTGTGAAACCATCACATAGTTTTTACTCTTATCTTAAATCTTTACTACAATAAGCCCATGCACTTTCCTACATGTTTCGATTCGCATAAGTAATTTGATTCAGTCATTTATCAGCGCGCACGTATGTAATTCAGTTTAGTAAAGTGTTTAACATCACGTAACCGAGCATCGTCTGCTTCCCTGGTCCCGGCCAGTTTGAATTTTAAAATAATTTTGTGATTTACATTTCTTTTTTCGAATTAACCATTTTTCTCTCATCATGAGTAACTTTAAATATTCAATTATCTTGTTTGTAAATTTGTAAAGTTTTATGTTCACGTTCCTTGATTTTGCCATGGAACTTTGAAAATCCAGATTTACTTTGTTTTGCTTGACCGAATCCATTCATTTCATGTTGTTAATCCAAGATGGAGGACTTCACTCGCACCGTAAGCAACCCTCCACCGCTTAAGGCTGAACCACTCAGCCCAGAGGAGATTAACGCTCGGCTTAGGGAACAGGAGTTGAAATTCCTGTTAGTTTGTGAGGATGCAGACTCAGCACTTCATGCTCTTACTTCAGTTGATTTTCCTAGCATGGGTCCTGAAGCTGTGGGACATTTTAAAACCCTCATCGGTAAAGTAAGAGACAAACTTTGCAATTGCAAGAATTTTTGGAGACGTCATTACAACAATCCTTTTGTTAAATTAAATTATCCCATGCTTGCTACCTATTCAGGGAAAATTGAAATTGCCTTTAATAGCCTAATGGCTCATCCCAATTTAACAATTAAACCCAATCATTCTTGTTCTTCAACGAGGGCAACACATTCAGTGACACGTCCCATTGTAAGTGCCATTAATGGTCCTCTAGTTGACACCCCTAATGTCTCGGCAGTCAAACGCGGACCTCATTGCTTTGCATCAATTCCCCAACCCGTTAAATCTTCAATTTTCAATACTATGTTGCAAACACAGCACAAGATTAGTAAATTTATGTCAGTCCCTCCTGCTCCATCCTCATTTCCAAACCTTAAGCTAGCGTTTGATTGACCTCAAACCCTTTTGGATGTACCGCCTGTGACAGTGTGTCCCAGAGAAAATACCATTCATTATCTCAATGTGTACCCCACTAGAGTTAGTGACGATGCTGCCCAACCTGACCGTGTGCATGAAGGCCAGCAAAGGCCTGTACTGGTAAATTAACTCATTAAGTCTGTAGCATCCCACGGAGCAGTGTTCTCTCTGCCTGATTTTCCCATTCTCAAGCCCGTAACTTCCGCTCCAACCCGTGTTTGACGCTAAAACATCCACGTCAGAATTTGGAACCCACTCTCAGAACGAGCCACATGATCGCAACCTTAAGACTTTAGCAGTCAGAAAGGAACCCTTACCCTCTGCCCCGACAGCGGATTTAGCGAAAGTCACACATGTAGAACTAGCGCCGGACCTTAGAGCTTGTTTACGATTCACTTTGCTTGAGGACTACGGTACAACGAACGTCATTTATTATTTTCATTCAGTTATATATGGCGTCACTTTAAGCTTATATTATTTTTGCCAAGTCATTCAGCAGCATTGTTTCAGTCAATCCCATGCTTTATCTTCAGAGCGTAAATTTGATTTTTGCCTTGACAATTTGTCACGTTGTTAATACAATCCCCCTGACATCCTTCAGCTCGTGCTGAAACATAGTAGAACTTTGCTAAAGTGTACTACCATTGCTTCACTTTCCAACATTTCCCTTCAAGATGACATCCAAGACTCTCGCAGTCAGAATTACGATATTCCTCTGGACCTAGTTTGTCTCGGTTTGTCATTCAAACTAGTGTTACTTGGAATAAGGATCTTTCACTTTGAAAAATATGCATTATGTTTATATGTAATTCAATATTCCATAAGAAACAATTTCATGTTCCTATGATATTTACACCAATGAGAAAATCTGCCAATATCTTTGTAAGTATGAATGAAACATAAATCATTATGAATAAATCATTTTGAAAAAAATTTATAATCAAACATTGTCAATGGAATCAAAAGCTTCAAATTGAAGTTGTCCAACATCCATAACTTTAGGAAATATGATAAACTCTGATTAAACAAAATGCCCGTATCAAACTTTTTGTAGTCATTAATTATTTCATGATCTACTCCCCTGAA